>NC_041395.2:222549191-222874191 GCF_900747795.2 Erpetoichthys calabaricus | reverse complement strand
GTATGTGGGATTGTACGTATGTAGGTCCACCCTTCAATAAGCTGGAGGTCAAACTTTAAATTATTTAAATTAATTGTCATGTACACAATACACTGAAATTCTGACTTGCATATTATCTACAGAATAGTAACAGTAGTATAATACCAACTAGAGAAAATGAATATAAAGCCACACATCTTCAGACATCATACAGATATAAAAGAACCACTGATACACTTGACACTAAGTTTGCTGAATTCCCTGAATTGGATAAAACATGCTAGAAAAGTCTTGATGGGACGAAGGCTTCTTGGAAATAAAATTCTACCAGTAAAGTTTTCTCTATCCCGGATGTAATTTTCTTTTTTCACAGCCCATTCCTTAGGGCTGACTAATAAGATTTTGCCGCTTCTAATTTCACTACAGTTTTCATTTTCACTCTAGTCATGAGTTTTTTGTCCAAATGAGTTAGTGAAGGGTTGTGAAGAAAAAAAAAAAGGTAAAAAGTTGTTTCCACTCTGAAAAGGAACGCTGATAAGTGACACACTGTTTTGGCTTAGGGCGGCACGGTGGCGCAGTGGTAGCACTGCTGCCTCGCAGTTAGGAGACCCGGGTTCGCTTCCCGGGTCCTCCCTGCGTGGAG
Organism: Erpetoichthys calabaricus; assembly: GCF_900747795.2. NCBI lineage: Eukaryota > Metazoa > Chordata > Cladistia > Polypteriformes > Polypteridae > Erpetoichthys > Erpetoichthys calabaricus. The sequence goes on along the minus strand of NC_041395.2, from coordinate 222,873,569 downwards.
TTTGCATGTTCTCCCTGTGTCTGCGTGGGTTTCCTCCGGGCGCTCTGGTTTCCTCCCACAGTCCAAAGACATGCAGGTTAGGTGGATTGGTGATTCTAAATTGGCCTTGGTGTGTGGGTGTGTTTGTGTGTGTGTCCTGTGGTGGGTTGGCACCCTGCCCGGGATTGATTCCTGCCTTGTGCCCGGGATTGATTCCTGCCTTGTGCCCTGTGTTGGCTGGGATTGGCTCCAGCAGACCCCTGTGTTCGGATTCAGCGGGTTGGAAAATGGATGGATGTTTTGGGCTTAACTTATTTTTATTTTTTTAAGAGTGTGGCCAGAACCTTTTACTTTTTAGTTTTTTGTCTTTTTACTATATTGCCTATAACAAGCGCTTTCACATTTTTTTTGTTATACCAGCATAGAATCACGGTCGATTTAATTTGGCTTTTTTGTCACTGATTAAACGGAAAAGACTCTTTAATGTCAAGGGAAAATAGATCACTTTGCAAAGTGATCTAAATTTCTAAAAGAGACAAAATGCAAAATTGAACTAAACTGAATTAAAAGCCTTTGTTGTCATTGTAAAATAATTACAATGAAATTATAAGCGCCTCTCAAACTTGGTACAAGAAACAAAAACTACTCTACTTTAGCAAAACACAACCAATTCCAACAATTTCAACAATCCATTCATTTATCCATTATCCACCCCACTATATCCCAACTACAGGGTCACGGGGGTCTGCTGGAGCCAATCCCAGCCAACACAGGGCGCAAGGCAGGAAACAAACCCTGGGCAGGGCGCCAGCCCACCGCAGACAACCAATGCAACACATAATACAAGCAAGAGAAAAAAGAGTAATATAATATGTAAAAATACACTTAAAAAGAAATGAAATAAAATAACAACGGATCTAATAGTAATACTATAAATAATACCATTTCAGTGGGGAGTAGCTGCACAAGAGCAACAGCAGTATGTATCAGTCTATTTCCCAGCACTGACAAAAAAGATGTTGAAAAATGCCTTAATTTGCTTATTTTTGTTCAGTGTACAGGGTTAGTCAAAATTATGTTAACATTTGAATGGTGGAAACAATTTATTCACAAAACATACTTCATATCTGCAAGATGATTTACAGGAATGTCTCAACCTGTTCGCCCATCATGTTCAACACATGTACCATATGTGGCACATAAATTGTCCACAAAATTATATATAAGTATATACATAGCAGTACCATTAGTGTTAACATAATTTTCACTCACCCCTCTATTTATGACAATTATAAAGAAACTGATTCTGAATGTGTCGGTCAGTGCCTTCAAAGATCTATAATGCCTACCAGAGGGTAACGGTTCAAACTTGAGGTGACCAGGATGTGAAAAATCCTTAATGATGTTTATGGCTCTGGTGTCTTCCAGGGAGGGCACACAACAACCTGTAATTTTTTGTGCTGCATTTATTACTCTCTGGAGAACCTTCTTGTCTGTTGCCATGCATCCAGCACACCATATTGTAATACAGTATGCTAGGATGTTCTTGGTGGTTGAACAATAAAAAAACAACACCAATAGGTTTTGCTCCAAGTTGTTTTTCCTGAGCACTCTCAGAAAGTGCAGTCTCTGTTGTGCTTTTCTGACCATTTTTGTGGTGAGCTCAGACCAGGAAGGGTTCTCTGAAAGAATTTGCAGGTCTGCACCCTTTCCATATGATCTTTGTTGATTATAGAGAAATATAATTGATTTTCACATTAAGTACTTAGTAGATGCCATAACAGCCTTGCTTTTGTGTGGACAGGTCTCTCTCTATCAGCTTTGCACGTCTAGACTTTGCAATATTCTCCATTCTTCTTTGATACAACAACAAAAACACATTTCTACAGCACGTTTTCATACAAATAATTTAGGTCAAAGTGCTTTAAATGATGTCAAAGAAATAGTTACAAGCAAAAAAAAAAAACAAATTAAAATTAGATAAGAATAATGAATAAATAGTATTTAAATGTAAATATTTCACACCCAAAAAAGCTATATAATTAAGAGAAATACAGTCCATAAATACTGAACTATTTTAAGTACAGTCTATAAATATAGAATTGTTTTTTTAAGTCATTAAATAAAAGTCTGATGATAACATCAGGTGGCAAGACTGGACAGAAAAAAAATATAAAAACAATTCAGTTAAGCTGGAGAACAGAAACAAAATCACAACACTGTTCAGGTTCTGCGTGATTACCTGGGGACTGTGAGTAAACAGCCAGCTGATTTCAAAGTCTCCCATGTTTCTACTGACAAGCACTAGCTGAGATGTCATGTGCGATTTTTAACAGTGGTTACTCTGCCATAAAGTTGTGACTGGTGAAGCACGTGGGCAGCAGCTGTGGTATACACAGTATCTGTACCCTCAGCTTCCGTAGCTTGTAACTCCTTCAGAGTCATCATAGGTCTCTTGGTGGCCTCATACTCTAGCCATCTTCTTGCATGATCACTCAGTTTTTGTATACGGCCCACTCTAAGCAGATTTAAAACTGTGCCATACTCTTCCATATCCTAATAATTGATTTAACAAGACTCCAACTAAGAATATTCAATTGGTTGAATATTTTCTTGTCCTCCTTTCTTGTCTACCTTTTCACAGAGTTGCTTGCAGTGTGCTTTTGTCTTCATTGTGTACATTAGGCCATGGTATCGACTCAGCATAAGTTGAACTTTGTAGATACAGAAGTCCATTTATACAATAAAAACCCATTCAACACAGACAGGTAACCTCCATTTACTGTATACTACTAACATGACTAGAATTAGTTGGCCAAACCAGTGATAACCTAATTTTGTCATACTAAAGGGGGTGAATACTTAGGTGATCGATTATTTTGTGCTTTATATTTGTAACTCATATGACCACTTTACAGAGATAAGTTTTTACTTTGACATTAAAGAGTCTTTTCCTATTGATCAGTGTCAAAAAAGGCCAAATTAAATCCATTGCGATTTAATGTTGTAGAACAATAAAATGTGAAAACTTCCAAGGGGATGCATACTGTACTTTTGACAGGCACTGAATTTTGCAGTCTTTTTCTCTGTAAAGCATTTTATGATGGTGAAAGCTGCTATATGCCAGTGTCACACATGTGCAAAGTAGGAGACAGCTAATGGGCCTGAGTAATAGTAATTCCACGCCAGACCAGGGGCCGGCAAGGTGCACTAACTGCAATCCCTACAGACCATTCTCTGGAAACCCCACACAGTTCTGGCACCTCTGATGATGTCACTTCCTGTCCCATGCCCCGATGATGTCATTTCCTGCACTGGCCTTTAAAGATGCCGTCTTGTCTTCACAGCGGCAGTTCTCTTTTCGACTCAGTCTTGTGAACAACTCAATTATTTTCAACCTTTTGCAGCCAAGGCATATTATACGGGTGGCTGCCCCAAACCTCTTGTGACACCAGATGGATAAGTAATGTCTTCTGAAGCGAGCAATGGAGTGGTGGTCAGCATTTTTTTTCTAAACACAATGAGATGGGCAGAAGAGATTTTAATTGACAATCGAAAGAAAAATGTTAGGAATTAAAAAGTTGTCATTATGAATGAGCACAGGGATCAAGCATCAAGTTTGCTTTCGGGCCATGTCACTCTAGACGGGGAGGTTTCATGTTTTCCATGCTTCTACATGCATTTGGTTATGGATTTTGATTTACTGCCAAACATACACAAACTGCCATAACCACTGTCTTTATGTTAGTGTGGAGTGAGTGAATCTACAGTAGTGTGTATTCAATCGCCATCTGAACCAGACGACTCTGGCTATTCATAACCTTATAATGTAATAAAGTAGTTTATTGTAAAAGTGGGGTTGATTATAAGCACAGTATGTTTAGAAAGATGGGAGAGTCTTCAATATCACATCAAGTAACATTTTCATTTTTTTAAAAACCAAATAAAATCTTTACAAAATAAACTAAAACAAATAAGTGATTTATTTAAGGAGAAATGTGTAAGCTTCTTTAGCACAAACCAGAAATATCCTATGGTAAAAGTGAAAAAATAATCAAGAAGATGTTTTGCTGTATCTACTTGTGTAAAAAACACAAATGCTGCCCACATTTTGTCCCTGGGTGTATGCTGTGGTATACGCTTACTATGAAACTGGCCACAAGAGCTGTAGGCAGTGGCAGTGGAGTCCACATAAGAGAAAGCCATGAACTGACAGACTAGACATGAAACAAAATGTAAATAAACCAAATCACATGTTTTAGAGATATCTAGAAAGGTTTAAAAGATTTCTTATAAGGTTATACGACTAATCCAATATCCTGGGTCTACCCAGTTCTCTATAATCAGCAGTCGAGAAAGACATGTAGAGAGAAATAAAGAAGCATCATGTCACCACAAGATCAAGTGGTCAATCTGTACCTCCTCATGCCCAGGGTTCAAATGGAGGTGTTGTGCCAGCATGAAGAGAAGACAGTCCCTAATGTATTCATTAAATATTGATTTGATGCAATAAATCTGTTGGCTGGACAATGTGAAAACATTGACTGATAGAAAAAAGTTTAAGGAACTAGTGAGCAGACAAAACTGAATCTGAAAAATCCAATTAAAAAGTCCAAAGGCAGAACAGGCAAAAAAATTCTATGCAAAAACATAAGTCAAGTGACAAAGTAACTAAAAGTCTCGCCCTTTTTCAAACCTGGTTACTGAAGGTTAGGGTCACAGGGGCCAAAATCTATCCCAACAGAATGACAAGAACCTAAACCAGGAAGGGGCACACTCACTCACATGGGCCAATTTAAACTCTTCAGTTAGTATGTCAAGCAAACTGTCAAACTGGAGGATTTTGGGGGGGGGGGGGGGGGGGACAAGAAGAGCATGCAAGGGTTTTGGAACACTGAAGCAGCAGTACTGAGCATCATTCCGACTTGCTACCTATGCAATAAGTCATAAATACAAAAAGGCAACAAAGCAAATCTTATGACTAAACTAAGGAAATGGATTCAAACATTGTGAAATAAAAGGGCCAGGTGAGCTTTCTAAAGCCACAGGAGATGGTGGCTTAGTTGTTATCACTTGAAAAATGACGAGCAAAAGGCACATGTATGTGATTGGGATCCAACAAGACATTTCCAATAAATGGCAACACCAGTTGTTAATAATAAGATAATAAGTAAATGATTATCAGGTAAAGTGCTCTGAAATGGTCTCACTCACAGCTCATTTCTGTGGCTTAACCCCCTTTCCTTCAGTTACCTCAATTGTGCCCACCACCACAGAAGGCCTCTTGTTCTTAACACAGATCTCCTGGAGCACCTCCAGCAATGGCTCCTGCAGCCACTCCTCCTGCTCTTCAATTCCTGTCACAGACACGCCACTTCATGAAACATTTGTCAGCCATTTCCACAACGTGTTCGGTGTAATTTCAGTACTTCACCGCCTCCCTTTTCATCCAAACCAAATCAAATAACGCAGTGTGTGGGGAATGTATATGACCTGAGGTCAACCAGTCTGGTCCCAGCAATCCTGAACTACAGAACAAAGCCTGACGCTAATCTCATTAGGCAATCCTCGCCTTCCTGTTTCTCTTTTCCTTCTGTGGATTGTTTTCATTTCTTGGCTCCCTTTAACATGGAATTTTATTTTCTGTTTTATTATTTCAAGAGCTGTGTTTTTTCTGTCACATTATTTGTTTTGTGTGGTGTGGCATGTTAGCACTATGGTTAGCATTATATTTCCAAAAAGCTAGGTTCAGTTTCGAAATTTCAATATCTGTGTCTAGGTAAAGGTTTTATGTTCTCTTCAAATTGGGGTCTTTTTTTCCCAGTACTCTATTTTATGTCAATTAGATTTACCCTAAGTGAGTGTTTGTGTGTGTGTATGTTAGTTGTACATCTCATTCTGAATTATTTCTTGCTTTGCGTGAAGTTATGATCAAATATATCTTAACTCACCTTGACAAAAAAAAAAATTAAAATATAAGAAAAAATTGGAAGATGTATCCATCCAAGGGACCTCACACAGGAATGCAGGGACCAACCTATGAGGGGACACTAATTCAACGAGTATGATGTGTATACAAACATTTCCACAGTGTTTTTGTTGAAACATTTTGTGAAATTACAAGAAAAACAGTTCATACAAAAATGAAGAGAAAATACACTGTCACACGTGTGCACATAGGGGACGGCTGAAGGACTCTGGTAATGGGTAATATCCTGCCACTCCAGCAGATGGCACTGTGTACTAATATCGCTCCTTTTTCTTCCACTACAAAATGGAAAATTGACAGTTATACCACCACTGACGTCACTTCTGGTGTCCTGGACCCACCACTTCCTTTCGGAAGTATTCGAAACCAAAAGATCCACCATTTTTAGCTCATCCCATGACTTAACTCACATTTGCGAAGATGTTATAGCACCTATTGTAAAATGCGTTTTCTTATTATACAGGGTTTGCAATTTTGTAACCCAACCCTTTATGCTGTTTCTGTGTTATTTTTTACAATGCACAAGAATAAAATTACTTCTTGCTTATGATGTTTCTGTTAAAGGCATACACATCTTGGTTACTTTTTTTTACATTTCTATAAAGATTTCTATATTAACATGGCATACTTCAGGATATATGTACTGTATATTGTGACGTGAAAGTCACTGTCCTGTACCCGAGAAAAGACCTGAGAGTCCAAAGACTTCAAGAAAACCAACTTTATTCGAATCAAAACAGGAATGGTCAGAGTATTTAATCAAATGGGAGCTAGCACTTCAATACAGACAGACACAGCAAGCAAGCAGTGATGAGTCCAGATCAGTGGCCAGATTAGAATGTTCCCACATCACCCATGAGGCGACAGACATGTTACTCGTGGATGCTGTGAACATGCAGTTTCCTCTGTGACAAACAAGCATCCCTCAACAGACACGTCAATCACGTTTTGGCATGCAGCACCTTTTGGGAGACTCTCAGAAGAGCTCAAAAAATCTCACAATACGTATACGGGATCACTCATGCATTAAGCCTACATGTTTCTTATTGGCCAATCTAGAGTCTCCACTATCCTTACACGTACCTCTATGGGGTGGATAAGGAAAACTAAACCGCCCACAGAAAACACAGACATAGGAAAAACTCCATGTAGCTGATAATTAGAACAAGATTTGCAACTAAGCATCTGGTGCTGATAGCTGTAAAACTAACATATGCCGACATAATGAAATCCAGTTGTGGACAGTAATCCCATGAAACCCGGATGGATGTTTCAGAAAGATTTGACTTTGATTTTTAGTTTACTCAAAACTAGTTGTAGCATCTGCGAGGATGTCTGTTTCTTTAAATGTAGGGTTGATGGGATTAACCACATGTTATGGGATTGTATGTGTATTATTGTTTGGAATAAGAAAATAAAGGGAGCATGCAACAAGCCAAACTTATATTCTGAGTGTCTTTAATAGAATAAAAGCTGAAAATACAACACTAGTCTTGCTTTCCCATTAATTAAATATAACTCTCATTTTTTTTATTTTACATGGCAACCCTGAGTTGGATTAAGCAGGTCTGAAAATGTTTAATGTATCCCCTGTACTTAATCTACATAGCATTCTTTTGATTTGATTCTTTCAGAATAATATTTTAAGACACTTTATCTACTTTGGCTCCTTTTTTTATTTTTTTACGTTACATATGGCACTCACCTAAATCCAAAAAAGCACATGTTTTAATGAGCGTTACTCTCCGTAGCAGCTCTGGATTATTTAATTAAACAAAGCCTTTACCTGCCCAACTCCTAGCATCATGTACTAGAATTAACATCATGAATGGCTATTCAGCACATGGCACCCACATGAATGGCACACACACACACAAACAGCTGCCCTCAAATCTGCAAGATGGGAACTGAAACCAACACAACGTACAAAGTGTCCAGTGCACGGCTGTACGGCACCCGCATGAAGGGCACACACACACACCCACACACATCTGCTCTCAAGTTTGGAAGATGGGAATTGAAACTAATTTATTTACATCATTTCTTCTTTTTGGTAAACTAGGTTGTTTTAAATTTTTCTTATTGTAATCAGTCATCCTGGAATTGCATGCTGGAAGTGAAGGGACTGGGAGAGGAAAAGAGTGAGAAAGTGCTGTGTGTTTGCTGTAGTTATTGTTTTATAAAGTGTTTTTTCAGGTCAGCTCAATTCAGTTTTTGTTCTATAGCACTCTTCATGGAGTGCAGGCTCAGAGTACTGTAACACATGTAAAATTAGTGGTCTGCTATAATGGTAGGCTTAGGTGAAAGATCCCCTACAAGTTTTTAAAAACTATCAGCGGAGGACTGTGCATTACAAGTTGGGTTATAATTACTTTGGCATCTCATATGAACAAAGAAACTATTTCATTTCTGAAAGATGAAGCCTATGTTCACAAAATGGTAAAAGAGGACAGAGAGAAGATTTTTCATTTTCACCCTAGTCTCCCCAGTAAACATTTTGAACATCTTACAATACCAAAATAGTAAAGACTGAGTAGCAGCAACTTGGCAAAATGATGTCTGTTGTGTTCTGCGAAAGATGCTATATAATGTAAAGATTTAACATAGGTCATTGTTGATATGGAGTTTGCATGTTCTTCCCGTGTCCGCATAATTTTTCCTCCTACATCCACCAAAAATGTGCAGACTACATTAAATGGTGATTCCCAATTGGGGGTAAAGTGACTGCAGTTGACTGGCATCATGTACAGGGTTATGTCCTGCCAAGTGTCTGGGATAACGTCTGGCCACCTATGACCATGAATTAGTCTTTTTAAAAAAATTTCAGAAGTGATGCATTGACGGGTAAATTTATTTTGTGTTAGTTAGCCAGCAATGGATAGTGTTTATTTCACTTTTCTACTTTCACTTCCAATAATTAATTTTTGCAATGTAAGAAGTATTGTTGAAAATCATTGCACAACAAATGCATTACAACAGGATAAAGGCTTTAAAATTTTTCATAGCAATCAGTTTAGAATTATCATGGTAAGTTTGTGAACTTTCTTATGACAGCATGTTAACATTTACAGCTAACCTGGTTTTTAAATGTAAAGCTAGCTCGCTCTGTTTTAACAGATGTTAGCGTATTGTCATATAGAATATACAAGGTAAATTAGCTTGAATCTTATACAATAGCCTTTGTCACACATGTGAGCCAGAGGGATTCCCAACAAACTCAGTCGAGGTAAGCAGTCCCATTCCTGGTTGACAGGGGGCGCTGCCGCTAGTAGTCTCCTCTTCTTTTTCCACAGCCCAGAAAACATGCCCAGTGATGGCAACCAAGCCTGTAAGTAAGTCTCACTCCATCCGGGCCTGGGGATATAAAACACAGAACCCCAGGAGGGTGACATCATTCTTGAGTGATCCACAGAAGAAAGAGGAGCTCAAAGGTGTATTACTTGAGTGTTGGCTTCTAAATAATTGGTTGTCATTTCAGTTTTTACTCTTAGGACTATTTCAGTTATTTTTTTCCCCTTTATTTTATGTTCAAAAGGAAATGGGCTACCGGAGTGATGCCCCAAATTTTCACACTGTTTTGTCTGCCTACTTGTCACTGATCACAACATATTTAGTCTATATTTATGCAACGGCCATTTACCTTGCATCGTTTTTAAAAGTTTTTTAAAAGTACATCATTTAAACTTACCATTCATATTTTTCATCCTAAAAAAACAAATTTAGTTATAGAGCAGCTATGTTAAGTTGACTTAATTTTTACCGACCAGAAGCAGGTGCCATTGCATATTTGTATTCCATTAAGAAGAGGCCTGCTTTGCTGTTTTCCTTCAACACAGATTATCACAAGTTAAAGGATAAGTTTTCCATTTTTCAAGCTGAAGTTGCTTCTTCACAAACATGATATACAGCTATTGGCCACTGTGATGGACAGTACAAATGGAAGTGCATCCCAGGCGGGATGGGGTATGGTTCCCTACCTAGACGGAAGGGCAGCCCTTCAGAAGCAAGAAAAGGAAGGCAAGGATTGTCCTGCCTTGGTCAGGAAACAGGCACAAGATGCAAATACAGATGTGGGTACACTAGCTTCCTGGCAGTGTCAACCAAGGAACAATATCTATCTGGGAGGCCGGGGGGAGACAATGCGTCAGGACTCCATGCATACACTAGATGACAACATCCCTTGGCAACACTACCTGTATGGACAACTGCAAGACAAGCTGGGAACTATAGTCCTATGGGGCAGCCTTGTCAGGTTCTGTGGATGTTGCCAGGGGGTGCTGCAGAGATCCATGATCCCTACTTTGTGGGGCGTCCGTGTGACCCGGAAGTACTTCCAACAGCTATACCCTAGCACCGGAAGCCACTCAACCTCATCCAGGAAAGGTAGATTCAGGTGGAAGAATGACAAAGCTCACTTGGAGGAGTGGAAGGAAAAGGAAAATTGTGTTACTTGTGATTTCAAAGTCTTTTTTGTAAATGATTTATACAGATAAACCTTTCTATTATACCAGGGACTTGTGTCTGTGCAGTTGTGTCTGAGGTTTGGAGTGCTGCAACACACCCTAGTGATCAAACCACCCAAAACTCTGTTGTAAAATGAAGCATTTTCTATAAATATTTAAAAATACAGAGTCCACCCTAGAATTTTATAATGGAAGTCATGGGGCATGGAGCACAAACCAAAAACAAAAGCCAAGACTAAACATTGAAGGCTGATAGAAGGTTTACCTGTTGCCATCTAAGTTATAGATTTTTACCTACTACGTACTGCAATGGGCAGCTGACCTTGTTTGTAGTAGGCCTTTAATCAGGAAATAGGACAAATGACAGCAGGGACACCTGAGGCCGCTAGAGGGAGATCTCATTAGGGAATGGCCTCAGTGGTTCTAGAGGCTAAATAGGAGCTTGGAAGTCATTCCCAGAATGCACTCAGAAGTACTCCCTGGCTAGAGCTTATAAGCCATTTTAGGACAGAAAGCATCTGAGCTTGAAGTCAGGAGGCAAGAACTCAACAGGATGGGGAAAGAGTAGCCAGGGAGAATACAAAGCAGTACAGGAGTCATGATAGAGGAGTGTATTTGGGATACTTGGGTTGGCAAGCGCTGAAAGCAACCTACTTCAGAGATGTTAATACTGTTCAGGAGGCCCAATAGAGACATTACTTAATGTTATTTGCTCCCTCCTGTTAATTCACAATGTGTCTACTCCCTGTGGCGCTTAACTTGTAATGAATACACCTTCTTTCGCACACACCTTGGCTCCCTTGGTGTTACTTGGTTTTGGGGACTGCTTAAAAGTAATAATTCAAGAAGCTAAAAATATCAACAGGACACATTAATGAAAGAAAGCTGAGCATTTGTAAAGTTAAAAGGCAAAATTTATGAGAACCACTGGCATTCCTTGACAGTTTACTTTAAAAAAACTTTATAAGGATATTACAGATTTAACAGCTGTGATGGATGGCAGGCGGCCCTGCCAGGATGGTATATGGTTCTTTACCTGGCTCAGAGACCAAGGTAATGAGTGAGCAGAAAAAAAGGCAGGGTATTCTCTTCCTCAGCCAGGAGGTTGTCAGGAGACAGAGGAGTGTTGTGCTAGTACAGCAATATAATGTAGGGACAGGGAGGGACAACCTGCATGGATTTCCTCCCAACATACTAGATGGCAGTATCCCTGGGCCACAGCACCCATACACACACCCATAGGGAATGCTGGTAACTATAGCCCTGTGGGACAGGCCTGTTGGGTTCCGTGGGTGCCGTCAGGGGTTGCTGCTTTATAAGGCTTCGCTTGACCCAGAAGTACTTCCTATGTGCTTCATCCACTCACCAGAAGTATCCAGGGTCTTATATAAACGGAACCTCTCAGCCTCACCCAGTGTGTTGGAGTCAGGTGGAAGAGGACAACACTCACCTGAGAGGAATGGAGAGAAAGAGAAGGGAGAATCTTTATTTGTATTCTGAATTCTATATTAAAGATTGCTCATTATAATAAACCTTTTATTTGAACTGGAATTTGTGTCTGTGAAGGTTGTGTGTGGAGTTTGGGGCTTTTTGTCACACCCTACGGGTCACACAGTACACATTCAAACATCAACAGTCAAAGAAAATCCAATCAGTACATTTCTAAAGAATGTGCGATGTCAAATTAACTTGAAAGTACCAGTGTTATGAATCTCAAAAGTTCACAAGCATGCAAGTCTCAAAAGTTCCAGAAGTGTCCATGGTTACTGTTAAACTCAGGCTAGTAATAAGGGCAACCACAGAATCTTTATTTAAAAAAAATGCTCTGAACAAAAGCAAGCCCCATGGAGCATCACAAGGCAAAACGAATTGCCTGAAAGGGCAATCCAAGGCAAACAAGTCCAATTCACAACTCCAGAGAATAGTTGAAATAAAGAGCACAAACGCCAAAAATCCAGCAAATTTACAATAAGCACAAAAAAATCAAAAAGAAAGAAATTCACCACTGTCATGTACATCTGAATGAACTGCAAGGAACCTTTATAGAGGGGAGTGTGGGTTGCCCAACCTCTTAGGGGACCATCCACAAAACAAAAGGCATAAGGCATGAAGCAAATAATAAACAAAAAGTAATATTAACACAAATCATACAGTAGACTCAACAATGAACAAAAAAAGACATAAAACACAAAACTGACTTCTAGCCAAGGGAAAAAGCCTGACTGAAATACATCGATCCCAGAGCAACTAAAATGCAGCAGTGCACTAAAACACAACATTTGCTTTGAACACAATGGAAACAAATCTCAGCAAGCCTTCATGAAGTAGATGTTCATAACATGAATGTGGATTGCTCTTTTAAATACAATGACCTCCTCAGATATTTTTCTGCATAATATGTGAAAATGGAGTTGATATAAAAGCAACCCATGTGTACTGTATAACTGGAGTACATATTCCATGAACTCTTATTAAAATCTATAAGGCAGAAAACAGAGAATGCAAAGCAAACTAGGAAGGACAGAAGATGTCTTGAAACTGAATAAAACAAGCAATCCACTGAAACAATTTTCACCTTTTTAAAAATCAATGTATCTGAAGTATGAGTTTTGATGTAGTGTCCCAAATGCAAGCTTGTCAAAACCCAATTATTCAAGCTGTCCAACAAACCAGCATGTTATCTGCTTCCTTACTTGGTGAACTTCCAAGAGTGTGTCGGACTTACCATTACTGATTACAAACTGCATTACCTCTCAGCCTCTGACAGGTTTTACAGGACACAAAGTAAATGTGGGTGACAGACATTTCAATATTGTGCAGAGGAGGAACTGATTGGATGTGTCATGTCAGTCACGTATGGCAGATTGACAAGACATGCAGGAACATTTAAGAATTTGTATCCAATTTAATTTATCTATCTTTTGGCTCGGGCCTCAGAAAAATTCTACTTGACTGTCAGATTTAATGATAGTTTTTAGTAATGTTTATTATGCTTCAGCCTCTTTGAAGCTTTACATGTAAGCTCTGGTTTTGACACTCTCAAAGATGCATCTGTGAGACATTCTCAGAGTAATCAATGAGAATATTACAATTTATTAATTCATACTGGGGTCGCATGATTGTTAGCCCAGATGCCTCTCAACTTATCATACCAAGGTTCAATTCCTGACTTAGCCACCATGCTCTCCCTGTTTTGTACAGACTTGAGCATATAGCAGCAGTTTTAAATAGAAAGGAAACTGATAGAAGTTACAAAGTCAAAATCACAAGCCAAAGGTCGTGATATTAACCAAAGTTCAGAATGTGACCCAAGAACCGATGTTGGGAAATAGAGCAGTATTTTGTAGCTAAACGTGAATATATAACCAAATCTAGCAGATTTTAAATGTAGTCAAGGAACAGAAGAAAATAATAATAACAACCAATTTCTAATAAGAAAGATCACTACAGAATTTGTTTTTCTTTTGGAAAATCCAAAATCCCAGACAATAATAAAGTGTATGACGCTGACTTGAAACACTTGAATCCCTGAAGCCTACAAAAAAAACTTGTAATCCCGGGCCACCTTAAATTCCTTCGCATCTCTCCATTAGCGTCTTTTGTTTTGTAAATGTGTCGATCAGCACAAGCAGCAAGCAGCCTGCTAATCCATCCCCCCAACCGATGCAACTCAAGTCCCAAAGAAGATTCTCACAGCTCAGGTGTGTTTATCTGGGTGTGAGGTGCCTGGAATTGTAGAGGATAAATAATATTTCTTTATTTGGAATACATACATTTCATATGTGTTCCGTGTCTAGAGCGATCTGTTTAAGTGTAGGATGACAGGAAATGCAAGGCAAGAATTGTTGAACATATAGCTAAAACAGAAACGTTTTCATGTTTTAGTAATAATTGACAAAATGTACACCTGAAGTGTATAATGTGTGAAACCTGAAGTCCAAATACTTGTCACCTTTTTCAGGGATCAGCATTCCCATTATTAAGACAACGCTCCCATTTTCCACTGGGAGTTTGTGATTACTGATGTCATTACCACATTAGGTTCCTCTCTATCCAAGATCTGGATTCTAAGAGTGTTATGTGTGTTTATTTTTGTTTAAAAAGTCTTCCTGTATAATGTGGGATATGGCCGGCCTTTCATCCTGGCCAATACCCCCAGGCCACCAGGTGGAGCCCTTCTTGCAACATAGAGGTGCCCCGAGTTCTAGCAGGGCATCATGGACAGTGGAGTTTTACATCACAGCCCTGCTGGATACCATGGGGGCCTCCAGGGGATGCTGCAGGAAGGAGCAAGGACTTCTATTTCCCCTATAACTGGGAAGTACGTCTTAGTCACAGCGACAGAGGAAATGACGTACTTCCGGGATGAAAAAGAAGAGTTTTGATCTGACCCAGAAGTGCTAGGAAGTCACATGGACTGAGGATTCAGAAGCACTTCTGTGTCAAGGACTATAAAGGACTCTGGGAAATCCCAGACAGACAAGCTGAGTCGGGAGGAAGGGTGGCAACGTGTCTGGGAGTGGAGGATTGTTTATTGATTGAGAATTGGTGTATTATTTATGAGTATTGTGGAGTGGAGGGTGCTTGGTACACATTATTATTATAATAAAGTCAACTATTGTACTTTTATCTGGTGTTGGGCATCTGATCTGAGGGTTCAAGGGGGTGTAGCGCCCCCTGTCACAATAATTATACTCTGCTTGTTTTTTATTTGTAATTTAGTTTTCTGGTTAGCATTTAGAACTGGGAGAAAGATCAGTTTGACTTTCGGGTTTTCAATTCTTGCACATATTTTTCGACTTCATCTCATTCTCCCAGTTCTTGTACATAAATTCTTTTGTATCTGGTTGAAATCAGAATAGTGGCTCAATGTCTACTTTAGTTAGGGAGTAACAAAGTAACAATTCGAGACAGATGAAGAATATTTTTACTAGCTCTCTTTTGACTTGATCGGTACTTTGATTCTGGTATTCAGACAAACTGATTGTAACTGGGACTATGTATTAGTATTACAACCCAATTTTGTTTATTTCTCAGTTCTGATCCCAGCGCATAGTACGAATTTATTGCTGCTATACCTTCTGTACTTTCATTTTATGGTCACAACCTCCCCTAATTTCCCTCTTTCTCACTCAAATCATTACAAAAGTTTCTGTTAGGGTTGACATAACTCCTTGGCATTGATGTAAAAGTAAGTCTTAAAGCATTGAAGAGTATTACCATACTTGAATCATCACCTGCACTCTGTGCCAGGTGGTCTTCATCATTGGTGTACGGCATTTCTGACTCTCCAACTCTTTCCTTTTCTGAATCATTTTAGAGCCTGTGTCTTTTTTTCTCATGTGTTTGCCAGCATTGATTTTAATGACGCATTCATGCGACGCACTCCTAGGGAGCTTCTCTAACTAGGCATTTTCTTTATATAATTAATCCAAATCTTTTTTCTTTTTTTTTTTTCATTCAGGTTGGTGATTTTTATTTTAACCTACCATTTTCAAAACAAAAATTTCTTTAGTGTTGGCACCACTCACACATTTGAAACACTCTAAAGTTACAATACTTTCATTGCATCTTTTTCAGTGTGCACATCTGTCAGAGGGGGACATTTTTTTGTGCACTGGGTGGTTCCATTAGGCACCCATTGTTGGGACTGGGGGGTGAAAAGTTAAAAGGCTGTCTGCAGGATGTAGGTATTTGAAGTATTGCAAAGGAGTCACTTTGGCTGGTTGAGATTACAAACAATACCAAGTTGTGAAAACAGAACTGCTCCTTCCTTGGAGGATGTCTGTATTTACCTAAAATTAACATGTTTGACAATATTGGTTTTTAATCAGCAGATCTGTACTCTTTAATGGTTGGTAAGAATACATTTTGTTAACTTGTGTTTTCATTAATTGTTAAACCCAGGAAATTTAGATGTGCCATTGTTTAATCTGATTGTCCAGGACTGACAACGGCAGGGACTGAAGGAGGAAGGAAACTCCTGGGCAGCAGAAGGCAGAGAGGGACGGTCCACTGAGAATGCTGCCAAGACACTTGGACAGAGCACAGGGGCTCGTAGGCAGACGAGGGTACCTGGCTGGCACAACATGAGGCACAAGGACGGCAACACTTACTTCCAGGGAGGAAGAGACAGCTCCACAAGGAGACACCAGTTTTGGGTCCAGCGAGAGAGGGAAGCCACATGAAAGGACCAAGCAAAGCTGGCAGACGAGTAATGAGGCGTGCCTAGGTCACAGCAACACAAGGAGCCCAGAGTGGAAAAAAGGAACAATGAAGACGCTGACAGGGATTCAACGATTTGAACAGAGTGCATCCGTGGACAGTTGAACAATTAAGTGTTGGGGTAACACAGTGCGCAAACTGGACTCTGCACCACTAAAGGTTGTATCCTCCAATTCTTGTTTTTAGCGGACTTTTAGAGTGTGGATTGTGTGTTTTCCTTTTTAAAAAAGGAAATTCGTTCCTGATATATTTAGATTTTGTTATGTTTGTTTATCTTTTTAATGTACTTTATATTGTCTTGTGTAATAGAACTTACTGTTGCTTTTTTTCTGAAATTACTGTTGTGTCTTTCATTGTGTGTTTACTCACCACCCAATTTAACAAAACCTGTGTACTATTATAAGTAAATTTCAAGAGTTCCTAGTCTCTTAATAAAACTTGGTGGCGTAGTCGGATATTTTAATGATGTCTAAGTTAGATTACCTGTAAATGTGACCAGACACCTGTCACACATCTATGAGCTCTCTGATGTTCCATAACATTGGCTTAGTTATCTTTTTAAGGAAGTTCCATTTTTATAATTATGCATGGGACTGGAAACTTCCATTATAATCTTTATACATTCTGTTGTCTAAAATGAGCAGACCTAAGGAAAAAAAAAACTTTGCCTTAACTCTAGTGTTATACCAAAAATCTGCTCTGTTACAGTTTTACTCATATGCCCTACTTTAAACATTCCAACAACGATGCATATTTTTGCATATATTTATTCAGCTGACACTTTAATCCAAAGCGATAAATCACAACTACATGAAGAAATGTGTTTACATGTGAGCAGGTTAAGTCACTTACTGAGAGAGAAACAGTACGCTGTGGCAAAATTGTGGTTTACAGACCAAACTTGGCTTCTACACCTCAATGACTTCCTGTAAGTTAGTCTCGAGAATGCTAAGAAAATGTAATGTCGAGAAGGACAGGCAGGGCTAATAAAAGAAGGCAGTGTCATTATTACCACAGTTCACCACTTGATGTTCGTTAACATGGTGGCCTCATTACAGATCATTTCATTGCTTTTTTTTTTGCCTGCTAGGGATAAGATTTAAAAATAAAATAAAATTCAATTCCCGTCTGTCACAGTCAAAAGCTGGATGTCACTAAAACAGCATGCAATGTGAAGAAAGAATAAGTGAAGAAAATCACACGTTGCTTTCCTGCAAATTGTGCTATAAGCCATGATAATGCTATATAGATGATTTTATTTTCAATGAGGTTGTCTCATAAAAATACAGCATATTCCTTCAGTCCTCAATATTGAGCAATGCCATCTGGATTGATTATAAACAAGAGAGAAACTCAGGAGTTCTTCATATTAGTCCTAGTAAAAAAAAAACCTCAGAAAGCTTAAACTACAAAATAACTGTCTGATAAAGAATGTTGATTGTCCAGTACAGTTATAAATATTCAAGCAATCAGATTACGAAACCACTTATTCCAATAAAGTGTTGTAGGACACGCGAGCCTATACCAGGAATAGGAAACAGGGTATGTAACCCATGCTGTGGTCTTCAAATGTGTAGACCTTTGAAATACAGAACACAGCCATTTTATCCAATAATTCTAAAGGTAAACACCTTTGGCCCAAAACCCAAGTAGGCGTCTAACTACAAAGTTGTTTCTTATGTAACGCCAGATCTTGGGGGCATCTCTCTCTCTACTTACTCACCTCTCCTGTTGTGCCATCAACCGCTACAGGACCAATAGAACGCACACCCTTAGATCTGCAGACAGTTTTTAGTACAAATAATGCTTCTTATCACTGCCCTGTTGCCTGTACCCTATTAAACTTTGTGTTTTAAAAGTTGACTGCGTTCAGACCACTACTCTATGGTCTTGAAACTCACCTGTTAATCATAACCAATACTATGATGCTGAAATTACTAAAACCATGCTTTTTACAGAAATATTTGCTTATATTACCCACAGACCATCCTCATCACGTTCCTATTTCTGAATAGAGAAAATGTATTTTTATTAAGTATAAGTAGCAGCAGGATGTTTCTTCAAGTCCTTGAATTAGCCATACATAAATGCGCAAACTCCAAACACACAAGAGTTTATCTATAAAAAAAAGAAATGCACTCCAAGTAAATGCCTAAAAATACTGTAAATAATTTAAAAAGAACAAAAATGCCTGACTAACAGATCAAGTGGCAATCCCCCAACTTTTGCAGTGAAATATACTCATACGTTAAGGGTTTATTGCACTCTCCCCCTTTGGGACATTATATTAGAAACTTCAGAGAGAACAAGAGAGAGTTTCTTTCATGCACAATGGACCAAAATAAATTTTAAGTGGATTTGTTAACATCACAATGTCAATCACACCAATAAGAGGATCATTTAAGTCATGGACAGTGTTGAGTGAAACAGGCAAGTTTCATTTTGCAAAACTGACACTAAAATTTATTCCACAGCTGATTTAGTAATTTTGAAATGTGAAACTCACAAAAGACGTTTTGGGGATTTTAAAGGTGTTTGTCTCTCAATTATATAAAAAAATCCTTCGCCGAGACAAGACTTTTTGGAACAGTTTTTTTCAAGTTCCACGAGACATGACTTTGCCTTGAGATTTTTTCAAGTCACGCCCTCCTGTCAAATATTTTCAAACAAAACCACGGTCCTCTCACCTCATTCGTGTAAATACTTTTGTCAGACTCACTTCCTGCACTCTCAGCTCTTATAAATTTTAACGTTTTCAATCAATTAAAGAAGAGATATTATGTCCAAATCTTATTAAAGAATTGCATCACGAAGGGTTATCAACAGAAAAAATGAGTACACGGGCAATCCTATCCCCGAGAAAAAAGGAAGTGAAACGAATTAACGCCAAAATTGTCGATTGGTTACACGGCAAATTGGTTAAATGCATATCAATAGTCTATGTTGAAACAGTTGGTGGTGATCGTGCAGAAGATGAAAACAACAACTTACAATATCAGCAAGAATATCCATTACCGCTAACCCTGTCCGGTCTTCCACCGCACGAATTACTATAGAAAGAAGGATATATCCTAGAACGGTAATGTAGTACATCTTCCGTGAATAACATTAGACAACAAAGGAGATATTGATATGCCATTCGTATTAAAACATTAATAGTTTCCCATTAGAATAGCTTTTGCAAAGACAATTAACAAATCTCAGAGCCAAACATTCGAAAAAGTCGTTTTATTTAATAGAGAGAAAAAAACGAAATTCAATCACGGGCATACGTTGCATTGTTGCATATGTAATAATTCTCATGAAAATAAAAATCTGTTTAAATTGTACATCTGCATCCCCATACTCGAGCAGCAGAACCGCAAAGGCTAGTGCATAGCGCAGGCCCAAGGATTGGCAAGTGAAGCGTGCAGGGGGTAAAGCCCCCTAGTATGTTTAAAAAACAAGGAATTTGGCTTCCTAAAGTTCCATTCAAACTTCTGTGTTTACCTATATTCTTTTTTGCAGCTTTGTAATGCATATAATCTGTACAACACCTGTAAAATCAATTCTATTTATGCCTGTCATTCACATCCATGCACAGGAGTGCAGTACGTTTTCTAAAATTGTGACATGCTGCATATTTTCTACACAAAGACTTACTAAAACACACAATCACACACGTTATTATGTTCACAGAAGGCTGCTGCTGCTGCCAAACTCAGCCACCCCATTACTTAGCAACTGCCTTATCCTAGTTGAGGATATGCAGACTTCCAAAAATTTTTTCCCCTGGTGAGCTTTATTTAAATACTAACATGACAGGGTGATGCACAAGGAACTGATAAATTAAAACTCTTCCAGATAGGAACTAAACACCTTTCTTCTTGTTGTTAATTACATCAGTTTCACTGGAAGCAATACAATTGATTTAGCCAAATTTTCTTGGGAAGTGAAACACTGAGTTTCACTGTGAACTCAATTTTGTGCAAATCATTTCTTTCATCACTAGTCATGAGCTGAAAATTACATTATGAAATGCTGGACATATTGGAGGCGATATTGTGCAGTGCTACAGTGCACTGATAATGCACAAAAAGTGTATCTTCTCTTTATTTCTCTGTGCTAATAATGTTGGTAATGTGCAATATAGCTATGAAGAGTGTGAGCTTCGTGGAGACAGAATGTAAGCAGATGAAAATGAATTAGAATAGAAGCAAAAATTGCCTAGTGTGCTTGAACTGTGCTGATTTTGTTGGCCACACCTTCAATTTGATCAATCACTTTCAAATCCTTTTTTACAGCATGAACAGATACATCCTTGGACTGAAAGTTACATCCTTCTCTAACTAATTCAAGAGATCACTCTTGAGCTGAAAGGTCAGTGTGGGAACATAATTCAGGTCTGCAAACTTCTCTGTTAAATTGGAAACAAAAAGTAGACCTGGCCCCAAAAATCAAAAACACGGCAAAACCCATATTCTTCAAAAAGGGAGAGAAACTGACAATAACTGTGGCTCAAAAGAATAAAAAAGTTTATTTAACAAAAAGATTCAAAATGGTGGGAATACAGAATAAAGAAAATAAACAATTAACCAAACCCAAGTCCAAGTCAAAAGAGCATAAATGCACCAAAAATCCATTAATCAAAGAATCTTCATGTGGTAGAAGTAGAAACAGAAAACCTACAAAACTTACAAAATATCTCAAAAGGATAACCAAACTCAGGAGCTGAACAACCAGAGAACTAGGGCTAGTATTTGGTTTAAACAGAGTTCCTTATTTTACAGCTAAGGACCCTATTAGATTAATAGCAGGGAAAGGAACCAGGGTAGATTTATCAAACATAAAAATATTAAATTGCATAAAAGGAAGAGGGGAAAAGTACAAAAACTAATACAGTGATCCCTCGCTATATCGCGCTTCGCCTTTCGCGGCTTCACTCCATCGCGGATTTTATATGTAAGCATATTTAAATATATATCGTGGATTTTTCGCTGCTTCGCGGGTTTCTGCGGACAATAGGTCTTTTAATTTCTGGTACATGCTTCCTCAGTTGGTTTGCCCAGTTGATTTCATACAAGGGACGCTATTGGCAGATGGCTGAGAAGCTATCCAGCTTACTTTCTCTCTCCCTCTCTCTCTCTCTCTCTTGCGCTGACGTAGGGGGGTGTGAGCAGGGGGGCTGTGTGCAGCTGCTTCCTGAAGGACATGCTGCACGGAGCTTCGCATACTTAAAAGCTCAAAGGGCACGTATTGATTTTTTTTATCTGTCTCTCGCTATCTCTCTCTCTCTCTCTCTCTCTCTCTCTCTCTCTTCCTGCTCCTGACAGAGGGGGTGTGAGCTGCCGCCTTCAACAGCTTTGTACCGGCGGTGCTTCGCATACTTAAAAGCCAAAAAGCCCTATTGATTTTTTTTTTGACTGCTTGCTTTGCACTCCTTTGAAAAGGAAGATATGTTTGCATTCTTTTAATTGTGAGACAGAACTGTCATCTCTGTCTTGTCATGGAGCACAGTTTAAACTTTTGAAAAAGAGACAAATGTTTGTTTGCAGTGTTTGAATAACGTTCCTGTCTCTCTACAACCTCCTGTGTTTCTGCGCAAATCTGTGACCCAAGCATGACAATATAAAAATAACCATATAAACATATGGTTTCTACTTCGCGGATTTTCCTATTTCGCGGGTGGCTCTGGAACGCAACCCCCGCGATGGAGGAGGGATTACTGTATACAAAAAATAAAGCCACAATCCTAACACCCATTAAACGTTACTGTAATAAGTAGATTCGGAGCATAGCTTTATGAATGAATGAATAAATGTTGTAACTCCAACAGCTGTACATTAGTGAAGTATGACAAAATGTAAGGGGCCACACTTAGGAGTGAAATACTCAGTGAAGTGTGCAGAATCTTCCCAAGCGCAAAACTAACTCACTGCCGTCTTTATCAAAAGCCCTAAAATCTGGAATTGCATTATTTACAGTAGGTAAGGTTTTTACTCAGCCCCAACCACCATTTCTAACTGATGCACAGAAAGCAGTTCTGAGTTTGTGCTCTTCAATTGATTTTCAGCACAGAAAAATAGGTCAGTTCTCATTTAAAGTTGGAATTCAACTTCTAAAACATAGCAGAATAAAAAAAAACAATGCATGTCATGTTTCACATTAAACAAGAAGCCATTCTGAGCTCTTGCTGTTATAAGAATCCACCCATCTTTCTATAGCATTTACCTGCCTAAGCAAAGTTTAGGTTCAGACAGAGATATTAGAAGATGAAATATGTATTTTATAAAAAAAAAAAAAACATTGCTGCTTTTCCCATTCTTATTCAAATGAGATGTCTACTGAAGGTACAAGCTTCAAGTCAACACTAAGAAATCAACATGTGACTTACATTTTTGTCACTGCATATCTAATTATTGTTATTAGCGACCCGATGTAACACACGCCAGAACTGTAGCAATAGGAACTTTGAAATTATTGTGTTTGACTGAGGTGGATTTGACTGGTTAATCATTAACTACAAAAAAAAAAAGTTTCAAGATTATGTAGTGTACAACAACACAAATTAAAGCAGTTATTTTTTTTCTATTTGGTACAGTTATTATCAGTAATACTGGTGAAAAAGAAACTGGCAGAGGCTCAATAACATATTTGTGCTATACTACACAATTTTTTTATTTTTAATAAATTTGCAAAAACCTCAAGTAAACTTTTTTCACGTTGTCATTATGGGGTGTTGTGTGTAGAATTCTGAGGAAAAAAATGAATTTAATCCATTTTGGAATAAGGCTGTAACATAACAAAATGTGGAAAAAGTGATGTGCTGTGAATACTTTCCGGATGCACTGTATGTCGACTCTCCCTGTCTATGCTTGTTTGTTTTGGATTTATGAGTCACTCTCTTTTTATACTACCTCCGATGTGGCAAGTAACCAGACCACCCTGGCCCTTTGGAAAGATAGAGAGAATCTTTTACCCCAACATTTCATTTGACTTCTGTCTTACCTTCGAACCGATGACAAGAATTGATTTTCTGGGTCTTGTTCAAAAAAGCCAAAAGCGGATGCCACTTGTTTTCCCTGCCCCAAACCCTTATCTTAAGGTTTGTGGGGTGTGGGCTGATTTATTTCATGGTCCCTAATGTTAAAAATTAGACTGGGTACCTGGCCTTAAATTTTAAAAGGCACCTAATCTTAAAATTGTCCTTCCTGTTGTTTGTTTTAGACTGGCCTACCCCTACTATAAAACCTGAACTTAAGGTTCATGGGGGTAAGTTGAACAAGATGGCATCCGCTTTTTGAACAAGACCCAATTGTCTTTAGGCAGTCTTCTTGTTACCGCTCACATCCGAAAAATGATTCAGCAGTGATGCCAGTGTAGACCTTGTCTCTTGGGGTTCCACCGTCCAAGTACACTGAATGGCATTACATTTAAAGATGCATTCAATCATTAACAAACTACAAACAAAATCTAAGAGAAATAGCATAAAACATGAAAAATGATAATTCAAAATTAGTGACCAATGGTGTTAGCTCTTTCAAAACCTAAGGTTTAGATTTGACAACAATGTAATTTATTATAATAAGTACAGATTAACTGTACATTTTTGAATAAAGTTGTGATTTGCGTACATGGCAAACAACCAGCACGCTCCACTTTTGCAATGATTGGCATTTTTTTTAATACTTTTGTGCCTTTTCAGGGATGCTTTCTTTCTTTAAAGAATGGATTCTTAATATGAATTTTGTGTTATGTCATAGCTGAACCATCTTATAGTCTTTTCTATGACATCTTTGTGTTTTGTGGTCACTGCCAGTTTGTGGAGTGGTTGCAGCTTCTCTGCTAGTGTAACGACCAACTAGTGAGTGGCTTTGACATGAAGGGGTTATGAGTATAAAAGTCATGACAAACACTTCCTATTCATCTGAATTTGTGGGTAAAAAACAAAAGATTAGCGTGTATTCATTTAGTTACTGTTCCTGGTTAAAAACTTTTGCTCTACGTATTTTTGACAACGATTTAGAGTTTTGATTTTGGCTTGATGACTTTGTTTAAATCAATTTCCCAGCTACAAATTTTTCATTTTCTCTTCTGATCCATTATTTAAAAAATCTCTGTCACCATGTCAATGTCAGAACAACTACATGGCGCTGAGAATATTGCTTCGTAGGTTATATAAATTACAACAACACAGAATATAACAGGCCTTGGTGACTACCTTGGTTTTGTAGTCCAGTAATCGCTGCACCATGGTGTCATTCATAATAAAGAAGGCTAAAATGGAAATGCACATGGCTGTTTATTTGAAAGGCTCTTCAATTTCATTAAAATGTTGCTTTTATAGTCAAGTAAGGTTGTCAAACAGTTAACCTTCATTATCATAATTCTGAACAATGTTATCTCTAGCAGATACTCCTGTAGCCTGCACTCTTCTGTCTCACTCCATATCCTCTTCATATTCTCCTTTCTTTCATATTGTGTCAAAATTAGGACTAGCACACCTATCCAGTCATAACTGAAGACAGTCTCACAAAAATAAAATAGTGTGCCCAAAAATAAACCAACAGGGTTGCACACTTAATCTAATTTAAGTTAATATTGACAAAATTTTCTTAGATACCACTTTAACACAAGCAAATCATGTTTAAACAAAATCATTAAATTATTTTCTTTTAACAGAAGTGGTAACCAGCCTTGGGGATTGCTGTCTAGTTTAAGTTCACCTTAGCACTTAAAGTTTAACACATTTTTAATACTGAAAACATGGTAAGTCCATTTTCACTGTATACAGTTAAATTAAGCTGATTTAACTCCAATAAGCAAGTGATATGTACATGATATTTACATAAAGATCAGCCCCTTTTATGGCATTGTGGTCCATGACATCCCCATACATTTGTACAATTGGAAATAAAGTTAAAGTCTTTCAGTAAATTCATTGTTTCTGAATGCTGTGGGTTTTGCTTGGTCATGTTAGCTGACTAATTAAACTTTGTCTTCTTTTTTTTGATGTACTGGCAAGTTTGTTGCCCACCCTAAATCAGAGAAGAATCTTTTTTTGCTTCCTGTACAACCATCATCAATGTTAAGATTATATGAAAACTGAAATTATCCAAAATAAATGAAAAATAGTTTGTTGTCAATATCAATGTATTTATATAGCACATTTCAAAACAACTACCATTGAGGCAAAGTGCTGTACAATAAAAAGCATAAATAATAAAAAAAACACCTATAAAAACCTATAATAGAACTAACCGGAAAGTGCCATGGAATAAAAGTGAATTTTTAGCCTACTCTTAAACACAGTCAGTGATGATGATGATGTTCTTACTAAGGGGTAAGCTATTCCATAACTTCAGAGCAGCACAGGTGAAAGATCGATTACCCCTCAGCTTTACCCTAGTGCACAGAGTGGCAAGGAAGAGCTGATCGGCAGATCTAAGGGCATGGTTGGGAATATAGGGTACTAAAAGGTTAACTATGCAGGTAGGAGCACGTCCATTAAGAGCCTTATAAACTAACATTAAAATTTTTAAATTAATACAATAGTGGATGGGAAGTCAATGTAAGGCAACTAACACTGACGAAATGTGCTCACGTTTGAGAGTACCAGTGAGAAACCTAGCATCAGCATTTTGCTCCAGCTGCAGTCTAGAAAGGGCTCTCTGACTAATTCCATAATACAAGGAATTGCAATAATCAAGCCTTGAAGAAATAAAAGCGTGAATTACCTTCTCCCAATCAATATGGGATAAAAAGGGTTTAACTCTAGCCCAAGATTGCAGCCAATACAAACTTGTGTGAACAATGGCATTTATTTCCTCCTCAAAATGAAAACACTTATCCATTAAAACCACAAGGGGCCTCATGCATAACGGCATGCGTAGAATTCACACTAAAACATGGCATATGGACAAAAGTGGAAATGTGCATACGCACAAAAAAATCCAGATGCATAAATCTGTGCGTTCGCCAACTTTCACGTTCAAAAGTAACACACATGCATGTGTCTGCTGCCACTCCCCAACTCCTCCTAGAATTATGCCTCTTTGAATATGCAAATCAATATAAATATCCTTAAGCTCAGCATTCTGTGAAAATGCAATGGCAAAAGCATGGGGGAAAAAGAAAAATTTCAGCAGATACCAGGTAGAGGCAAGGGAAAAAGTAGTATTTGTTGGTTTAAGCAGTGATATAATCAAAGAAAGGAAGTTGATCGAGTGGCAGAGTGGCAGAGAAACTCGAACGTTCAAGTTCAGAAAGTTGCAAAGTGTCCAAAATAAATAAGAAGTGGTCAAATATCAAAGTCGCTGTGAAAAGGCGAGTCGTAGCCTGGTGTCATATGGAAGCGTATTAGGGTACAGAGAAAAGGAAAAAAAAATAGGGACACAGTTGGAAAAAATGTCCAAATGTCAACTTTAATCTCGAAATTTCCACTTTAATCATGTACTTTATTTTGTCATCAAAGTAGAAAGTCATAAACTTCATCTTTGAATCATTTACTAGTTTCTCACATCCCATCGTAGCTAAAGTAGCACGTTAAATGCTTTGTATTGTATGTGTTCTTTTATGTGCTTGGTGGCAGACTCCCTGGTTGACGATGGTGCCTCAGTTTCCCGCAGGGTTCCATGGGAGATGGAGTTCTCCAAAACCCTGTGGGGATCTGGGGTGGCCGCCAGGGGGTGCTGCATGGATCCCAGAGCCAACATGGACACCTCTACAGCCTTGCCCGGAAGTGCAATTAGCAACAGATGATCAAGCACTGGAGCACTGGGCAGGGTGGGCTATAAAAAGGGCCAGCATCCACCACTCAGGAGCCAGAATCGGGAGGAAGAGGACGAGGTTGCCTGGGAGGAGTGGTGGTGCCAAGGTGGAGGATTGTGTGCTGTGGGTTAAGTGCTTTTGGGACTGTGTTGTGGCTGGGGGGTTCACGGGGAAGACGTGCCCTCAAGCTGAAGAAAATAAAAGTCTTGTTTGAATTTTACACGTGCCTCTGTGTCAGTCTATGCCAGGTCGGGCACTATATAGCGCCTTTATCACACCTCCTATTCCTGTCCTTCCTTTTCTTTCTCCAAGTAACCAATTGCCACATGATCAGCTCTGTAATAGATGCCAAGCCATCTGTAAGCTTAGAACGCCGATTCTTCAAAACTTTTATCCATCCATCCATCCATTATTCAACCCTCTATATCCTAATTACAGGGTCACGGGGGTCTGATGGAGCCAATCCCAGCCAACACAGGGCACAAGGCAGGAAACAAACCCTCGGCAGGGTGCCAGCCCACTGCAGGGCACACACTAGGGACAATTTCGATCAGTGACAGGGAGAACATGCAAACTCCATGCAGGGAGGACCCGGGAAGCGAACCCAGGTCCAAAACTTTTATGAAACATTGAAATATCTTCGTAGTACATTTTCAATTATTCCACCCATAAGTGCCTTGAACATGGGAAAGGCGCTATGTAAATAAAATGTATTATTATTTATTATTATTATTATCCATCTTTCATCCAGGTTGCGCCAATCCCAGAACGCATACAGTGCGAGGCAAGAACAATCCCTGAATGGGGCGCCAGCTCGTCACTAGCGCTGAGCCACCGTGTCCTCACATGTTTAGTTATTAACAATATACATTATTTTAATGAAGTGTAAAACTCATCTGTATAATGTAATAAACATGCTTTATTGCATTTCATCTTAAAAATGATATCAAGAGCTCCAAGAAGACAGCAATTGGAAATCTAAATTGACTTAGAAGCCAGTCGTCTTCATATGTAAATACATGCTTTATAAAGTGACTCAGGTTGTGCAATATTATAACTGTAGTGCAAGTTTATAGTGAAGTGATTGTACTTACAGGGTATTAGTACAAACAGTTCTACCAGGAACACTTGATGGACTGATTGAGTGCATTTGGAGCACTTGGGATGAAATTGTTTCTGAACCATGAGGTCCCTACAGGAAAGGCTCTGAAGCATTTGCCGTATGTCAACAGTTCAAATAGATTGCGCGCATGGGTGAGACAGCATGTGCAAGATGCTGTATACTGATAATCCAATCAGCTGCTGTATAGCTGTGATTCCACACTCAGATACAGTGGGTTAAATACTCAGTGATGCACTGGGAATAACAACACTAAAGCAGTGATGGTATTTAGAATAGTGTGGCCATTCGGTGCTCCATTATATGGTTACAGGTTGATTACAATGAGATGCCTTAAACTAATAAACGATATGTGGTAATTTCAGTGTATTTGATAAAACCGAGTCAGGGATGTGAATCTAAAAACTAAAGGGAAACCACACAGGAACAGTAGCACTGCTTTGACGCTGGGTGCTGCCAGTTTGCAAAACTGAGCGGAGAATTTGCGTATGCAAGGGATTGAGCTAGTGTGAAAATGTACATGGCTTTACGCCAAGTTTAGCTTTTATACATCGCGATGTGAGCATGGAAACGGGTGTACGTAACATTTTTGTGCGTACGCACCATTTATACATGAGGCCCCAGGATATTAGCAAAATTTCTACAGTAGACCGAGAAAGACCCAAGCATTGTGTCAATAGTGTTGAGAACATTAGGAGGTTGAAAGATAACAATATCAGTCTTATCTTCACTCAATGTAAGAAAATGTAAAGCTAGCCAAGCTTTAACATCATCTAAATAATTCATAAGTGACAGAAGTGGTTGATCAGCCCCCTGCTTGAAAGGAAGGTAAATCTGTGTGCTGTCATACACACGCGCATGGGAGGCAGTCTAAGAGCTTAACCAAGGTGAAGACACAGAGACAGATTTTGATGAACTGCAATAACGCCTTTTCTCCTTCCTCCACAGACCACCAAAGCAGAATCCCAACTAGAAATCCACCCACTTCCACTGTGAGACAATGCCCTCCTACAGACCTCACTTCCCTCCAGAACCCATCTCTTCCTCCCCTGCAACTATAAAACCCAGTCCCTTAATCCTCGTATTTAGTCACTGTTATTGACTCAGTCTCTTATAACTACTTGCTTTAAGCTATTTCTTTGTCTGGACAACAATAATATATGGGGTGGACCCCCCCAAACCTTTTCATTTGTTGTCTTGTTTCCTTTACAGCGTCATCAGCAAACAGATGAAATGAAATTTTATGCTTCCTAAAAACAGAACCCAGCAACAATATGCATAAATTAAAAAGAAAAGGTCCAAGAGCATACACTTGCGGTACACCACAGGAGAGAGGAACAGAACTAGATACTCACTCACCTATATTCACGGAGAACATTCTACCAGACAGATATGATTTAAACCAATTAAGTGCAACACCTTGGATCCCAACATACTGTACTTTTCTAAATGTAAAATAAGAATTTGATGATCTACCGTGTCAAATGCCTCAGAGAGGTCAAGCATTTCAGTCCAGCCAGGACGTCACTCAACTGAAAGAAACAGCCATTTCAAGACACTACATCCCCCAGAACGCTAAATGGCAGCTCCCCTGGATGGAAATGGCTCCTCGGATTCCCGCAGGGCAGCATGGGACATGGAGTCCGTATCCTCTGCCCTGTTGGGTACAGTGGGGGCCGCCAGGGGGAGCTCATCAAGGGGGATATTATGAGGACGTCAACCCGGAAGTACTTCGGGGTCACGAGGACGGAAGCCCGCAGTAATTCCGGGAAGATTGATAAAAGAAGTTGTGTTGGTGACCCGGAGAAGAAATACTTCCGGGTCAGAGACTTTAAAAGGACTCTGGGAAACGCCAGCAGATTGAGCCGAGTTGGGAGGAAGGGTGACTGAGCTGCTGGGAGGTGTGGAGGATTGTTGTATTGGGAATTGTATTGTTTATTGTGATTATTGTTTATTATAGTATAGTAGAGGTAGAGGTGCTTATGCACATTTATTATTATAATAAAGTCAACATTTGGACTTTTATCTGGTGTCTGGCGTCTGATCTGAGCATTCAAGGGGACGACAGTGCCCCCTATCTGTCACACAATAAAGTTACTGAAATAAAGCCCCCATTTAAGAATGGAGAAAGTGTGTCTTCTAGAGCATCACAGTTTTCCAATTCACCTTAGCAAATGTTTTAAATGAATTATCATGTATGGTTGCAATAGCAAAACCACCTCTAACAGTACATGCATTACCTACTCAACAGTCTGTGTGGTGTACACAGCTATCCACTAAACAGATCAGCCGAGATGCCCCTTACTTTGCCAGATCCACAGAGCATGGAGGGGGAGGGCCGAGCCTCTGACAAGTTTATGGTGTACAAGAACAGGCGTCGGGAAGATAATAATTATATGAAGCAGGTCGGCCAACACAGCAAACCACTGGTCTGAAATAACACTGGCAGGTGCTGTCATGCTTACTTACAAAGACCTATTTTTATCCAAGGCAGGCAAAAAGCTAATTTGCTTTGTGCGGCAGACAAGTGGGTTTGTCAGCGCCTGTCGGATTTAGTAAATTAGTTTCAAGATTTTTTTTCTTTTAAACAGGTAATTGAATTCCACAGTGGGGGGCGAGTGCATATAGGAGATGGCTGCTCACTTTGAACCTTAATAATGTGTAACAACACACTCTCACTGTGATAGAGAAAGAACAAGTGTCCCCCATCACCCACCCACCCTCCCTCACCAAGGTCAGCGTGAGTGCACCATTAACAGATGCCACGCTTGGAGTTACTCTCAAGGAAATGTAGCAGTTGTAAGTCCCAAAGCCGCTGCTCCCGTCTCCACACCTCACACAAGAAAGCACGGCAAACGCTAAGAACACAAGCAGCTTTTGAACTGATGAGTGTTCAGCCATCTGGGAGCCGAGTGACTTTGTCATTCCTGTGCTGTGCATACTGATGAACTCCACGCAGGGGGAAATCAAAAGAGCAGAAATATTTGAAAGAAGCAACACGTTCTTCTATTAACAGTGCAGACTGGGGTTTAATGGCAAAGAACTTTACAAAGGTTGCATGGTTAAAAAATAAAAAAGTGATCTGGGTCAAGCTGATGTGCTAATGATATCAAGAGCAGTTGTGCCTCCATTTACAAGATCAGCTACTCTAATGGGATGAAAGACATTGACCATGGATCTTCAAAATGAGGAGATGTCATCTTGTATTGCTGTCCAGGAAATGTTGTTGGGAACAGTGTCTGATTTGTAGCTGCTTTAATTGATCCATGAATCTCTGTTATAGCCTCTTTCTCAGCAAGCACAATAATAAGGTGTTTTGTACAAACGAATACACTACAGAGAAACACAACATAACACAGACTATTACAAAATTAAATAAAATGTCAGGGAGATGCTGATGCTCTAAGTCGGGGTGTCAAGCTCAAATCCTGGAGGGCAGCAGTGGCCACTTTAAGTAGTAACCAAAGACTGCTGCAAATGCAACAGACCTCCTTTGCTTTAATTATAACTGACTTGCTTTTTAAGATTCATAATCCGTAACTGTCTCCTTTGTCTTTAATCAGCAGCTAGACAATATTAAGATGCAAAATGAACCCATAAATGGCCAGCAAAGTTTCTCTCATTTGTGCCTATGTGTCCATCATACAACATCTTTATCAGTAAAAAGAAAAATGTGAAGGTCTGGAAAATATTCTCTGGTCCACAAAACATTTTAAAACTGCACTAAAATAATCCATTTTGCAAATGTCTGGTGTGACAGTATAAGAGCACTAAAAAGCCATAAAATTAAATAGAAGTGTTTCACTAGCAGCAAGAATTGTTTTCTAATTAAGAAACTGGCTTCAGTGAAAATGGTAGGCCCACCAGGAACAAAGTTTGAGACCACCAAGTTAGCTGAACATCTGTTAACTTGGTTTGCATTTCATTATTTGGTTAAGAAAAAAAGAAACAATTAAGGATTTAGAATCTTACAAAGCAAATCAATTAAAATGAAGGCAAATGAAGTGTGTCCCATTAGCAGAAGTAATTGGCTACTAATTAAGAAAGAAAGTGGCTGGAAAGGAAACCTGCAGTTACAGTGGCCCTCCATGACTGAGTTTGACACCCCTGCTCTGGGAGGAATCTGTATAAGCTGGCATCCATGAATCCGTACAAGTGCAAATTCGTCGTCTAAACCTTCCTAATCTAATAATGGTATCACAGTCAGCCAGAGGACCAGGTTACACGTTAGCAGTGGCGGACTGTGCATTTCACACCTAGGCCTTCAGTAGTGCTCCGTCTGAATCAACCCGCCCCTCAAAAACTAATTTATGGTTATAAAAACCATCTTAATATGCAGAAATACAGTATAAAGAGCCGTTTCATCGCAGATAGATAACTCCTGTAGCCACAATAAATTCCTTTATTGAATAGACAAACCAGGGGTGAACAAGTTCCTTTCTACTGCAGCTACAGCCACGACACACATAAAAAACATCAATAATAAATCATAAACTTGCAATATTATTTAGGAAAATCGCAACATTTTACTCACCAAAAATTCGGATTATTTGTAAACAAAATCCATCCTCCTCTCTTTCCTCAAAAACAGTTCAATTACGCTGTCGTACAGATTATCCGTGCGCTTCAGTTTAATCACGAAGTCCCTTTCTATTGCCATCGAAGCTAATGCTGAAAGTCGAACCTGCCCTGTCGTATTTCTGGCATAAGTTTTAATTCACTTTAGGGCTGAAAATGTCTGCTCGACAGAAGCAGTGGACACTGGAATGTTCACCGCCAAACATACCAATGTGTACAGCTGCCCCATGCTCTCATTCAGATTTTTCTATTACACCATCCTATCCAATCAACGGGTCTGAATACGGTGACATTGTCGCACGCCTGCTAGAGGGCCCTAGTGACACCAACTCAAAATCTGATTGGTTGAAGCAACAGTTTAATCAACATTTATTTTGTGTTAGAGGGCCTGCAGAACGGATTGTGAAGGCCTCCGGGCAGACTTCTTTGACTTTGACCCTGCCTGGCAACAAATGATGGCTGAAATGTGATTGGTTAAATGCTTTAATTCGAAAATACATGTCTGGAAGCAGCACAACCATCGGAAAAGCTATGAAAGGAAGCAGACAGACTATTTGGAATTATTTAATAAGTATTCATGGACAAAATAAAATTAACATCAGTTTGTGATTCAGATATTTTTTTAAGCCAGCAGAGAAGGCCTTGCAGGCCCTGACGGCCCACCACTGCACGTTAGAAACTAGACCTGGATGGGGTGCCACTGAGCAGACATAAGCCACTTCAGAGTCACATAATTGGAATGTGGGAGGAAACCATTGAGAAAAATCCAAAGACGCACTAGGAGAATTTGCAAGCTCACACAGGATTGAAACTCATTCTCCTGGACTGGACTTGGCTTTGGACCTCAAACCCTGAGGTTGTGGGTTCAATCCCTGTTAATGACTCTGTGTGACCAAAAGCAAGTCACTTCAACTGACTCTGCTCCAATTGGAAAACCTAAAGAAATGTAACCAATTATATCATAAATGTTGTAAGTCGTCTTGGATAAAGGTGTCAGCCAAATAAGTAAATGCAAAGGAGAGAAAGAGCACCTCTTTAGAGCCAGCTTGAATATTATGATCAATGAGGCCTTGAAGACAGACCTAAGAACCCTTGTGCAGTTTTGCCTAGTGCCATGCCACATATATCTTGACCATACCTACACTGTAATGTTTAATTTTGGACACCCCTACAAGGTGTGGTATGCTTGATTCACCCCTTCCACATGTAGGTGATTCCTACCATGCCCAGTATAATAAGTTTGTGCCCAATGCATGCTGTTTCTCTCTTTGGACAAACCAGCCATGTGCACTTTGCTTGAGTTATCTCTTCTTGGCACATATTTTTAGGAAGTCATTGCACACTGGAGAGATTCCAAAGGACTGGAAAAGGGCAAATATCATCCCATTATATAAAAAGGGTGACAGGGCAGATCCAAGCAACTATAGGCCACTAAGCTTAACATGCATCACGGGAAATTAATGGAAGGAACTATTAAGCATAAGATTGAGCAACACCTGGCAAGGGCAGGAGTTATTTGAAACAGTCAGCATGGGTTCAGAAGAGGGAGGCCGTGTTTTACTAACATGCTGGAATTCTATGAGGAGGCAACAAAAGGATATGATCAAAGTGGAGCATATTTATTTATCTGGACTTTCAGAAAGCATTTGATAAGGTGCCACATGGAGAGGTTGGGCATCAAACTAAAAGAAATGAGAGTTCAGGATGATGTTTTTAGATGGGTGCAGAACTGGCTCAGACACAGGAAGCACAGGGTGATGGTGTGATGAAACTCGTCAGAATTTGCTGATGTTAAGAGTAGTGTTCGGCAGGGGTCAGTGCTAGGGCCACTGCTATTTTTAATATATATAAATGATTTAGATAGGAATATCAGTAACAAGCTGGTTAAGTTTGCAGATGATACCAAGATAGGTGAATTAGCAGATAATTTGGAATCCATTATATCATTACAGAGGGACTTGGATAGCATAGAGGCTTGGCAGATTTGTGGGAGATGAAATTTAATGTCAGTAAATGTAAAGTATTACACATAAGAAGTAAAAATGTTACACAATGGGCGGTCAGAAAATCGAGAGTACACCTTATGAGAAGGATTTAGGAGTCATGATGGACTCTAAACTATCGATTTCCAGGCAGTGTTCAGAAGCCATTAAGAAAGCAAACAGAATGTTAAGTTATATAGCACGATGTGTGGAGTACAAGTCCAGGGAGGTTATGCTTAACCTTTTTAACACACTGGTGAGGCCTCATCTGGAGTACAGTGTGAAGTTTTGGTCTCCAGGCTACAAAAAGGACATAGCAGCTCTGGAAAATGTCCAGAGAAGAGCAACTAGGCTGATTCCAGGGCTACATGAGATGAATTATGAGGAGAGATTAAAAGAGCTGAGCCTTTACAGCTTAAGCAAAAGAAGATTAAGAGGTGACATCACTGAAGTGTTTAACATTATGAAGGTAGTTAGCACAGTGGATCAAGACTGTTATTTTAAAAAGAGTTCATCAAGAACACGTGGGCACAGTTGGAAACTTGTTAAGAGTAAATTTTGCACAAACATTAGGAAGTTTTTCTTTACACAAAGAACGATGGACACTTGGAATAAGTTACCAAGTACTGTGGTAGACAATAAGACTTTAGGGACTTTCAAAACTCGACTTGATGCTTTTGTGGAAGAAATAAATGGATAAGACTGGCAAGCTCTGTTGGGCTGAATGGTCTGTTCTTGTCGAGATTTTTCTAATGTAACCACTTGTGCCTCAAATGGTGTAAGTCACCTTAGATAAACGTGTCAGCCAAATGGTTTAGTCCATTCACAAAATCTGCACATAGCTTTTTATCCATCATCTTTCATTACTTTTTTCTTTCATTCCTATACCTGTAATTTAAAGAAATTCTAGTCCACGAATTACAAAGCTTGCAGTTAAATATGTCTGTGTATTTTTGTTGTTTCCTAATACTGTAGGTATGGTGTGTAACCTGATTCAGATTGTGTTTCCTATGTCTCCAATGTAGATATTATCACGTTTTAATTACATGTAGCCTATATACAGTTGTTAGTGTTTTAAGTTGGTCTTTAAAGTATCCTTTTCCCATACTCACAGAGTTTATTTCAGTGGTGGCAGGTTAGTTCTTTCTAAGTAGTCTTTTAGGTTTCTGTTACCTTTACAAGATGCAATGTATTGATAAATTGTTCTTGACCTTATGGTGCACTAATATTCAAATGTCAGGTCATTAATGGTATTTGTTGGTTGCTTCGTTTTTCCTGTAAGAGGCTTTTATGTTTCTCAGAAATGATTACATGTACTTTCAAGTGTCTAGTAGCCTAAATAAAATATTAGTGACCTTTGTTTTTACTTAATTTTTTGACTACTCTTAGTCTAAGAATTTGTTGATTTCAGGATTTTTGACTTGGTGCTTCTGCTCTCCTTTTTTATTTTTACCAGTGTGACCTTTCTCGGGTTTTAAAATATTTCCTCATCTTCCAACTGTCTTCTTTTCAACTACACTGCCAAACACTCTCAACCTCTCAAGCATTAGTCCTCCAAATTCAAGAATGGCCGTAGTCTGAAAGGCGACTTAGTGCTGAAGAAGAGGTGAAGACTCTTGAAATTGCAGCATAAGGATCTAGTCTGCCAAAGATCTGAAAATGTCATTTTAAGATAATAAGGGATCAGCAGATGAAATGACATCAAAACTAGCAAAGGTTCATTACCAGTGAATCTAAAACTCTAATTGTCAGCGCTAAAACTAAATCATAATCAGGAGCAAAAACACAGAAAGCCAGGGATACTAAAACAAAATAAATCATGCTAAACGTTTTGAATGAATCCATAAACTTGGACAACTAGAAAATGCAACAATATTGATATTTATACTGTTGTAGTGGTGACATCACTTGCCATGCACCCTCAGGTGTCCATGCCTGACAAAACTGTAGTAACCATAAAGAGAAACATTCACATATAGTGACACCCATAACAAAACAAAGGTGCCAGAGCGGAGAACTGCAAAATAGTTTTGACGGAGTCAAAATTAAATATTAGAAACAGGTTCCCTGTTACACAAGACCACCAAAATGCATAAAAACAATAAAAAAAGAAAATCAAACAAAAAGAAATCCTAAAACAAATCACTTCATAACATTAGCAACGGCAGACTTCCACCAACCAAAAAAGTGTCACCTTCAGCAGATTCTATTGCAGTTCTAGTCAAGCACATGCTACTTAACTTTCAAGCTTTCAGATTCTAAGCTATAGGGCCACAAGTTGCCTGGTCCAGCTGAGCTTCAATAAATTCTTTGCATTTATATAGCGCTTTTCTCACTACTTAAAGCGCTCAGCAATTACAGGTTAAGGGCCTTGCTCAAGGGCCCAACAGAGCAGAGTCCCTATTGGCATTTACGAGATTCAAACCGACAACCTTCCGATTGCCAGTGCAGATCCCTAGCCTCAGAGCCACCACTCCACCTAATCAAATTCAAATAATCTCAACTCTTCGTGAATTGTCACCTTGGTGGCACTCGATCTAGCCCAGTTTGCATACTGTCAGGAGTTACGGCAAGTCCCCTGTAGTCTATCACAAACACGTATAGCAGACATTTGAAAGACCCGACATGCACATTGTTTTATTGATCTTCTTCCAGTTCTTCAGGTGATAGCAAATCCTACTAATAATAATAATAATTCATTACATTTATTTAGCGCTTTTCTCAGTACTCAAAGCGCTATCCACACAGGGAGGAACCGGGAAGCGAACCCACAATCTTCCACAGTCTCCTTACTATTCTTCATTATTCATATTTAAGTGAGAACTGTTAATTGCAAAAAACTGCAAAAGCACATGCACTTAGTGACTCAATAGGTCAAAATAGTGGTGACAACCACAGGACTCCTAACATGATTGAAGAATAGCTTACACTGTATACTAGTGATTAACAATCCTAGTCCCAAGGGATCTCTCTGACGGCAGACTTTTTTTTTTTTTTTGTTTCACCTAGTTTCACAGTCAGTCATCCATTACACCTCCAATTTAACTCATTGTTTGATTATTTGCCATGGTGTCATTGTTACTTGTTATTATTAGACATAATTATTTCAGCAACTACAGAGAAAAAGGTGAATTAATAGGAAAGTGACAAAAGTGGGTTAAGAACTTAAAAATATGATTATTTTTCTAAATTTCTTACAAAGATAAATCTCAGACCACTGCTCTTTTCTAACTGCAGATTAAGACAAGAAATAAAGACTAGCTAATTACACAAAGATCAGTGAGACAGAAAATGACCCAGTGTTTGTGAAGCTGACCGAAACAAAAACCTGCAGCCGTTGGGCTGGGATTGGAAAACACTGCTGTATAGCATATTGCATGCTGCTTCTTAATATATTTGCTTTAATTTTAACAGTTTTCAGCTTTCTATTCTATATAGGAGAACTGTTCCCAGTGTAAACAACACTTTTTCTACATCAGACTCTGTGATGCTATATGCAGTAGTTAAAAATAAAACATTCCTCTATAGGATTTTATCATTTTTGCCAAGTTGCAACAAGGAATCTTCTGTCACCTGCTGCCAAACCTGTATAATTTTACTGATGGTCATGAGTGAATGGAGCCTATCCCAGCAACACTAGAAATACAGCAGGAACAATGTCCAATCATAAAGGTCCAAATAAGTAGTGCTAATTAACCAAATAGACACTGTAAGAACATGTAAAATCTACACAGAGAAACCTGGCCTGCCAATAAACTTTGGACTCTTTGGACCTATCAGGAAGCAACGCCTTATGTGTCACATGCTGCCCATACAGAATAGTCAGATGTTCAAAAAATATATTTTGTCATTGATCAACGCTGTTAAAAGTCAACACAGAACAAAATTTAGCAATTTGGAATTTTCCAATATTTTTACATAATGGAAAGTGAGCGAGTGTTATCATTTATTCTATTTGCTATGACACTCTTAAATGATCTTGTGCAACCAATTGTGACACGATGGCAGAGGTAAAAGTTATCAAAGATCAAAAACTCAGGAGTCGTCACACAAGTAAAAAACCCATAGTCCTGGTACATGTTTACATGCACGGATTAATTAACTGCTTGTTAAACAGAGGTAGGCAAATGGCTGTCAGGAACAGCAGCGAGTATGTGAAATAGACTTTAATAAATGGAGCCAAGAGAAAAGCTTGAGATGTGCCAACCAGATGTGCATCAGTCCTGCCACCCAAGTTCAGGTTAAATACAACTATCAATAGGTATGGCAGCTCCCAAGTTAAGTTGCATAATGAAGACAAAGTAACATTAAAATCAAACCCAGGGAAAGATTAATATAAAGCACCAGGGTATAAAGAAATTTGCCAATATGGTGTAACATTTGGGTATGTTCAGTGACTTCATAAACTGTTTTGAAGGTTGTGGCATTTTCCATTTCTATTTACCATCAAGGAGATTTATATCACATTTTTGTTCATTAAATATCTTTTGTTACACATGTGTGTCCGAGGGATACTTTCAGGGCTTGTCCAAGGTATGCAATACCCTGCCAGGGAGGCGAGAGGGGTACTACCGCTAACAGTCTCCTCAACAGTGAGAAGACGCTTCTTGAGGGCAACTAACCCTGCCCCTTCCGGGTGGAAAGCTATAAAACCCAGACACCCCTGAAAGTCAGTGTCTCTTTGGATGAGGACGACCTTTAGGGTGGAGCCTCAAGATTCCTGCACGCTCGTAAGAGCTATTCTTTTTAAGAGCCAAAAAGGCATTTTATGTTCTGTTCTGCACCCTTGAGTGCTTGTTTTGTTGTTTATTTTCCACATATTAAAAGGGGGGACCAGGCTGGCACTCCATCACCATTCTTCCTGTGTTCCTTCCACCCATACACACTTGTAACAACCGGGCATATTAAAAAATAACAGTGATATTAGAAGGCGATTGCATGAATTAGAGTCCATTAGATTCCATAAAATACGTATATGCTTTTATATGTATTTTAATTTTGTCAGTAATTAAGTAAGAAAAGTGCTTGCACCAAATAGACAGATAGAGCCTGAATATTTTATTCAAGCAAAAGGTGAAAACTTTTAATCATCTCTATACTTTTCTACAGAAGCTTATTTCCACCACAAAAATTATTTTGCAAAATTATTGCCTCATTTCGTAATAATTTCATTATTTCACAACTATATTGTGTTATTTTGGGCGGCACGGTGGCGCAGTGGGTAGCGCTGCTGCCTCGCAGTTGGGAGACCTGGGGACCTGGGTTCGCTTCCCAGGTCCTCCCTGCGTGGAGTTTGCATGTTCTCTCTGTGTCTGCGTGGGTTTCCTCCGGGCGCTCCGGTTTCCTCCCACAGTCCAAAGACATGCAGGTTAGGTGGATTGGCGATTCTAAATTGGCCCTAGAGTGTGCTTGGTGGGTGGGTGTGTTTGTGTGTGTCCTGCAGTGGGTTGGCACCCTGCCTGGGATTGGTTCCTGCCTTGTGCCCTGTGTTGGCTGGGATTGGTTCCAGCATACCCCCGTGACCCTTTGTTCGGATTCAGCGGGTTGGATAATGGATGGATTGTGTTATTTTGCAATTATTATTGCTTTATTTCACAAAAAGTATTGTGTTTTTTCAGAAAGGTTTTAGCTGCTGCCATTGGTCTAGTCTTGCACACATATGCGATGGTC
This sequence comes from Erpetoichthys calabaricus, assembly GCF_900747795.2. Classification (NCBI taxonomy): domain Eukaryota; kingdom Metazoa; phylum Chordata; class Cladistia; order Polypteriformes; family Polypteridae; genus Erpetoichthys; species Erpetoichthys calabaricus. The sequence goes on along the minus strand of NC_041395.2, from coordinate 222,832,814 downwards.
ATCTAGTGATGAGCAGTGAAGGAGAGATTAACCACATGCAAAGCGTGCAGTCAAGTGACAAGTACTGAACAGCTATTATAGACATGTGTAGTTTTAATCAAATTAAAGCTTAATAAATTTAGCAGGGCTTTTTTAACATGGACAACATTTTAGTGCAGAGCTGGCATTCCTGCCTTAGAGTGCCAAGGTCTGTGTAGAGTCTACATGCTCTCTTTGCGCATTTGTGGATTGATTGTAATCAATGAATGTGGGCAACTTCATAGAATTGCTTGTTTTAATACTGAAAATGTGTCAGTAGCACTTCTCAGTTAAGAAAAACATTTAATCCTTCATGTATTGTGAAGGAAATGATAGCCACTTATTCCATCCTCAACCTAAGCCCACAGAGTTTTAGGTATGAACATTAGCCCTTTGCCACCAGATCACCCTGTTTCTATACAAATATATAGCAAATAGCTGGATTAAAACCAAACTGAAACGTAATTTATATGTTTCTGTCACTGCACTGCATGCGGAACACTCTTTTCTATTTGATTCTTTGCAGGTCTTAATCGTACATCCAATGTATCGTCCAACACAGTTGATTAAAGTGACAAGAATTGCACAGGCGTTATAGGCATATAGTGTATATTTAATCCTACATGTGTGGAGAGGAAAATTTAAAATCAGCCCAGTTTAGGGCCTCAGGGAGCTAATAAAAGTACTGGTTGTAATTCAAGCAGCAAATGTGGTGGATGGTGCGTCGATCCTTTGCAGGGCTCAGTCACACATTGAAGCAGAAAAGAGTGTGCTACATGCAATCCAGTAACAGAAGCCTATTATTAAAGTATCTGTTTAGTTTTAAAACACTTAGCAACAATTCAAAAAGCAAAGACCAAATGTTCTAGAGATGTTCATGACATTATAAGCTAGCTTTAGTTACAAAAAAAATAAACTGACCAAATTTAAAATATAGGATTTTTCACTATTCAAAGTTAAATATTATAATCACTCATAACATGGTAATTTAGTAGAATATTTACACAAAATATAGAGCTGGAAAAGAGCTTTAAAATGACATTTCTGTGCTACTTATATTTAGGGAGACCAGTCAAAGTCATAATCCCCCTCCAATAAGATCCAAATGTGTTAGCTTAAATCCTGCTTAATATTGATCCAAGACACATGCAACTTCAGTTCAATGGGTTACTCATATGACCAAATCAGCATGCCAAGTTTTGTTAAAATCAGTGACGATAAGGTTTAAGTTTATGATGATTTGACATGGAATTACTCAATACTCAGTTAAACATACAAACTAATACCGATCAATCCAGAAAGGCACAGGCAGAACATGCAAACCCCATACATTTGGTGCTATAAGGAAGGAATGCCAGCTCTGCGCTACCACTCTGCCCATATGTTAAAACATCTGTACTGAACTTTAACCTAATTTAAACTAAATGTTTACCTATAAAACTCCTGTTGAATTCTTTTCACTTGATTGCAAATTATGTGTGGACTTGACTTCTCCCACTATAGCTGTCACTAGATGTCATTATGGTCACATGTGCTTTGGTCACCACCTATTTTTTTTCTTATTAGTTTCAATGAGCTGCTTCACTCCTCTAGGAAAAGGCAGAGACTTTCTCTAAAAAAACACTTCCAAAACACTTTTTGTTTTCATTTCCCAGCATTTTGTAAGTGTTACCATTGATTTCAATGAAAGAAGCTCTTGGCTGAAAAAGCTTGAAAACTGCTGCATGCGGGAGTTTCCTAAACTGCTCGCTGCTAAAACGCTTAGGTGTGAATTGGACCATTGAAAAAAAATGGCAAATAACTTTAAAAGTGGATTAGGAGCATTTGGGTCTACAGACACTAGAAAAACGCTGAGGTGTGAAGGGGCTCTCTAACTTTTCCGAGTGTGGATTTGCTCCCTTGTGCCCAATGGTGCCAGGATGTGCTCTATCACCTAAACAATCCAGAAACTGATAAACCGGAATTAGGAATGGATGGATGAGTGTATGTTGTAAGTCTTACTGGGAGAGGTGCAATATTTTTGTTCCATTTGGATTTTCAAATCAAATTGTCATGATCTGCAAAACAATACAAACAAGAAGAACTGAATCATATCTTTGTCACTTTGTTTAAAACTTTGTTCTGTCCATCTATTAAAAAACTTAATTTTAAAACATCTAGAGTCAGATTGAAATTACACCTCTCTGTCGTCTAGCTATATCCATACATCTGCTCCCTCAACTTGCTTCTACTACAGAGTTGCTCCGTCATTGGCTAAGACACATGAACCAACCCTGACTGCCACTGTCTTATATTGTGTGTGTGTGTGTTTGTGTGCGCGCGTGTGTATGTTACTACATGAGGTGATCAGCATACCGTGTGCACGACGGAGAGCCACCAAACTAAAATTATTTTTCTCCAACAACATCAAAGCACTTTTTCAATTACCGCTTGTCACAGGAGGCTGGGGGACAGACCCAGCCAGGGCACCTGGAAGGAAGGAGGTGGCGTATTCATCCTCCAGGTCACGAGGGGGCAACCGCCCTGGATTGGGAGAGGACCACGGGAGAGGAGCAAGGAGGCTCAAGCCCGCTGGGGCCTGTGGCCACTGCCAGGGGGCGCCCGAGCCTCATGGAGCCAGGGAAATGTTCACTTCCACCACACCCGGGAAGATGGAGGAAGACCCTTCCAGGGACGCCCGGAGTGCTTCCGGGTGCAAGAGCAGCACTTCCGCCACACCAGAAAGTGCTGCCAGAAGGACATCATCAGGCACCTGGAGCACATCCGGGTGGAAATAAAAGGGGCCACCTCCCTACAATCAGGGAGCTAGAGTCGGGAGTGGGAGCAGAACGAGGCTCCCGTGGAGAGAGGAAAGGCAGTCCACGGACAGTGAGAGAGAGGCCTGTATTAAGGGTAATTGCTGCTGGGAGCACTGTGTGCTGTGAAGGACAGTGTTTATTGGAGAGAAATAAACATGTGATTTTTATAAAGATGTGGTGTCAGTCTGATGGTGTCTGGGAATGTCTCACATGCTCTACAGTTTCCAACATTGCACAAAAAGAAACCAGACCTCTGCAGTTTCCTTTACTTCAGTATCACTGCTGAAAGTCCTCTCTTTCTTTAGATGGTTAATGGGGGGGCAAGTCAGGAGAATAGGGCTGGTAACCAACTGGTTGAATTCTAAAAAGTGGCCACTGCAATTTGGGATGTGTGAGAAGTAGTGTGGCCTTGGTGAGAGAAGATTGTGAAGGTAAGCCTTCCATATGTCTGTTTTTTTAATGTCAGCCCATACAACCCAAAGATCAAAGGAACTTTATGGATATTCATGATAGGGTTTGTCAATGTTACACATAAAATATTAAGTCCCTCTATGCACAGGGCATTTGTCAGCATGCTGATCAACCCTCACCTGCATTTTTGGCACTGCATTTCTGTTATTATTCTGAGGAAACATACAAGTAAGAATTTCATTGTTCATTGCCGTTCTGCTTTTTAACATTCTGCCTGGAGATCTTCCTGAGGTTCACTGTTGAATGCTTTATACGGAGCTACTACTTGCAATGAAAGGCACTACATGAAAAATAAGATTAATTGCTTGCTCCTTTAAGAAGATGTCGGATTGGTTTATTTTGTTCCACAAGGATAACTGAATGACTTGCAGCCGTGGGGAGACATTATGTAATTTTGCTATCTCGCTCGTAACTCTGTGTTCACTCTATTTGAATGAACTTCGGAAGAAATTCATCATGGTTACTTGTCTGAGAACTCCACTAAACTAAATAAAGATTGATTGGTCTTAATCCAATGTTGTGTAATGGCTGTGTCAGGTTTTTCTAATAATGCCTATTCTTCTTATTTTTCTACTGAACAGGTCTTTGACTTTATTCCTATAAAATATTTTAATTGTTTAAATATGCAATGTGTATTAACTTTACTGGCAATAATAGACAGAGGACACGTCACAATGCTTAGAATGCACATGCTTTTTTTTCCACTGGCTCCACTATTTTATAGACATGCAGTTACCTCGATTATCTCTAATTTTCTTTCATTAAAGTGATGATGAATGTGTTTTCACTGGTCTCACATCTCACCCAAGGCTGGTACTAGCCTTTTGCAGGCTGAAGCTCTGTGTCCCTAAACTTTATAAACAGCAGCCAATATTCCAGTGGTCCCTTTTGATTTTATTTGAAACATTCGCCTGGCAAAATCAAACCTGTCTTCGACATTATATCTGTTACCTCTTTTCACTTTGCTAATAATGTTTTCTCACTAGATTTTTCATTCCTCTGCCCTTGTCTCCTGAGTGCCGCATCAGTGACGCTGCTTCGCTTTGTGACAAGTGTTTTCAGACAGTATTTATATAATAAAGAGTTTCAGGAGATTGAGTTCAAAGACCTCTTCATTGTTAGCTTAGCAATTCACAGATTCCTTTATTTTGTCTTTTCAAATTCTCCACTGGGCTGAGTGTGCAGTGAAGCCTTCACTTTGTGTCTGCTAACGTGTAAAAATTTTCTTTTGGCTGCTTTCTGTTGGCTGATGTCAAGCTGGCTTTGTAACACAGCAAAACTTCTTGAAGTGGTGTTCTCGCCTCAGCCACATCACCCTTGAAGTTAGCTGATCTGTGTGCGACTTCTACGCTCAAGTATACAAGGAAGCTAATATTCTCGGAAGACCTACAGCTCTTTAGGCACACACTCAACAACTTAGAGGACTGTAATACATCCAAATAACGTGAAATATCAAAATGATCAATCAGTGAGAAAAAGTTAGCCTGGAGGGCTAACAAATTAAAATAAACTAAACAAGGCATGCAAATGTAGTTTAATATGAAGTATGAGTAATTTCATAAATGTTATGCTTATGATTGTTATTTTTAGTGCCAAAATACGAGGTCAATGCACGTTAAAACAACAACATGGTGATATGAATTAAGCCCGTTAGTCATCATTCAGCCATTTTGCCTGCACTTCCTTACTTGATTAAGGGTGTTGTCATTTCCCAGTTTCTCCAAACTGTTGCATATGGATAGGTCAGAGTTTCCATAAATATACATCATTGCCCTGTCAAGTCCCCCCCACCATCCATCCATCCATTTTCCAACCCGCTGAATCCGAACACAGGGTCACGGGGGTCTGCCGGAGCCAATCCCAGCCAACACAGGGCACAAGGCAGGAACCAATCCTGGGCAGGGTGCCAACCCACCGCAGGACACACACAAACACACCCACACACCAAGCACACACTAGGGCCAATTTAGAATCTCCAATCCACCTAACCAGCATGTCTTTGGACTGTGGGAGGAAACCGGAGCGCCCGGAGGAAACCCACGCAGACACGGGGAGAACATGCAAACTCCACGCAGGGAGGGCCCGGGAAGCGAACCCGGGTCCCCAGGTCTCCCAACTGCGAGGCAGCAGCGCTACCCACTGCGCCACCGTGCCGCCCTCCCCCCCACCAAAGTGTTTGAATTTACGTATGCACATTTCAAGTCTCATTTTGTGCGCACGCATTCTTTATAAAAGAGGCTCCTTGACCCTGACATTGTTGTTTTTAAGTCATTCCTGTAGCTTTTGGCTTTAAACTTGCAGTTGTTGCCTTGCTAGAAAACAAATTTTCTCCCAAGGAACAGGTTTCTTACAGACTGCACCAGGTTATCCTTCAGGATATCCTTGTTCTTTGCTGCATTCATTTTACACTTACAAGCATTCAGGGCCTGCTGCAGAGAATTATCCCCACGCAATGATGTTGCCGCCACCATCCTTCAAAGTATGGATGATGTGTTTTAATAATGTGCAGTGTTAGGCTAATGTCAAATATGGTGTTTAGTGTGATGGACTAAAAGCTCAAACCATAAAACCTTCTTTCAGCTGCCTTCTGGCAAACTCTAGCCAAGATATCATGTGTGTGTTTAAAACAGGGGCATTTTCTTTTTTATGGGCCAATCTCCCATAAAGCTGTGAAAGGTGAAGCACCCCAGCAACAGTTGTTTTATGTACCATCTCTCCAGGCTCACCCAGTGTAGCTTGTAACTCCTTCAGAGTAGCACTATCACTTAGTTTTTGATCAGCCTGCTCTAGATAGATTGTCAGCCATTCCATACTCTTTCCATTTTTTAATGTTTGACTGAACTTGACTACAAGGGATATTTCGTAACCTGAGTATTTTCGCGTATCCATCTACTGAGTTGTGCTTTCAGTCACTTTTTAAGAGAGTTGCTTGGAGTGCTATTTTGTCTTCATTGTGTAGATTCAGCCACATTACTGACTCATCACAAGTTGGACCTTCCAGATTCTGCTGCATTAATATTACAATCAGCTGAAACCCCTGGACTATAGACAGCTGATCACCATTGAACTAATTCTGGAACTTCTAAAACCAATTAGATGCACCAGTGAGAATCTGGGTGTGTCATATTTAAGGGGCGTGAATACTTATGTGATCAATTGCTTTGCGTTTTATATTTACAGTATAATAATTTAGACCACTATGCCAAGATCTGTGCTTGCAGAATATTAAAGTGGTCCTAACTTTCAAAAAATCTCTACAGTGGCACAAATTTGGTCCTACTCTTAGGAGAAGGAGTAACAGCATTTATCAGTTTTCTTAATTTAGGAAACTTCTCCTAACAGCACCTCACAGAAGACAAGAGAGATCATGGAGAGAGGCATGGCACAGCACAGTTCAAAACAACTGGGAACACTGAAAAAATGAATGTGACTTCAGAAACAGTGCAAGAATAGCTGTGGCTAGTTTCAGTAGAACTGTTACGCTATGAGGTGCTTCCCGTGGCCATAACATCAGAAAGGTGATTCTTCTAAAACAACAGTGCTCATTACAGTATTATTTTTGATGCTATTGCGAAATTGCACCAGTCATCTGCATCTTAGAGCAATATTCCACCTTATTATGCTTTTTCTTATTCATCTTTTTCTTATTCTAGTACTACATTATTATCAGCACCTGTGGTGATGCTGTGGCATTAGTATCAGAAAACTATGAAACATCATGATTTTCAAGTAAACTATAAAATGCTTTTGTTAGCACAATTTTGAGGTTTGGGGTATTGTAAAATCATGACGTCATTAATGGTCAAACATGAGTTTTACTCTTCACTGGGAGTAGGTGTAAGACACTTCATAAATACTTGTCATGTCCTACTTTGAGGCCAAAAAAAATATGACCTAGTCAGACTTTTATTGCAATTACTAGGAGTAATTCTGAGATGCTTGATAGATATTGGCACTGTTCTCATTTAGACATTAAAAAAGCCTTTCTCTGTTGATCAATGTCAAAAAACCCAAATTAATTCAACTGTAATGCAGTGTTGTCTAGTAATAAAATGTGAAAATCTACTGTCACACACGTGCGAGTAGGAGGCAGCTAAAGGGCCTCAGTAATTGTCATAAAACATTCGACCAGGGGGCGGCGGACTGTCTTTCGCAGTTCCCTACAGACCTTTCCCAGGAAATCCTGCAAGGTTCCAGCACCTCAGCAGACATCACTTCTGCTGCCAGCCCCTTTGCTGATGTCACTTCCAGACCAGAAGACATCACTTCCGGTGCCGGCCCCTTTGCTGGCATCACATCCGGCCCAGAAGACATCATTTCTGATTCCGGCCCTTTTGATGACGTCACTTCCTTTACAGACATTTAAAGCCTCCACCTTTGTCCATTATAATCAGTTCTGTTTTGGACTCTGTTCTGTGCACATTGTGCTTAAAAAACTTGACTTTTGCAGCCGGGAAAACAATATACAGGTGGCTGCCCCAAATCTTTTTGATGTCTGTGTTGCTTACTTGTCACACTACAAAAGGATGGATATTTTTTATAGGCACTGTAATTTCTTAAAGAGCATTCATAACAGTTTGAGATCCATGTGATGATAAGTTATCTTGGAGAGTTTATAAAAAGATCCTTGCCAAAGTGTTCAGAGCCTTAATAGGTTTTCAAATGCTCATGGATTCCACTCTTGTTATGACAACTTCTTTCACACGTGTAAGTCTAGAGCTACCAGAGCACAAGGGTCTGAATGCACATGTAAGTAACACATAACAGCTTTGACTTTAACATTTCTGCTGAAAAGCTACTTTTCATTTCTTTTTCTTGAGCATGAGAGTTTGCAATAAAACTACAAATTGAAAGATGGTTCTTTTGTAATCTAGCAACATCTGAAAACTTAAAAAAGTGCATATATTTTGTTGGTACAAATATGTATACACTGAATTCATAAATAAAACACATACTGTACATGTACATAAATTATGACAAAAAGAGTAGTAGTGTCTTCTTGCTGAGCCTGTTTTCACATGAGGCTGAAGCTTTTAGGAAAGTTATGACTGGATGCATGGTGTTCAATCATGGAAAAGTTTTGGGGTGACTGACCCTTAAAACATAAATCCCTCAATGTGGAAGCTTTTTTTCTGTACACACATACATATGTCATCTTCCTTGGCATTTGCCTGTCCTTACACTTACCAATCTTTGAGGGTATATAGTTCAGTTGCAATACATTTGCACAACAGGAGTATGGTCCCCTACTTTCTATCCATGATTCCTTCAGACTTTACCCAGGTATGAGCGTCACTGTAGACATCTCTCCTCACCCAGACTGGATCTACCTGAGAAGGGAACTTGGTTCCCAGCCCACAGTGGTATTATAGAGTTAAAAAATGTAAAGCAAGGGATCAGGGTTAAAATATTTTATTCAGTGTTTATTATGCTTAAAGGCATTAGCCAAGCAAATGAGTGTGACAATCACTCCATACAACCTGGATATTAAGTAACTTTCATAGTTGGTGCTGACTGAAACACACAATGCACAACATTTTCAATTAGTTCTCAGCTCTTGTAGTCACAATGCTGTGGCTCAGGTGAATCACAACATGGTGATCCATTGGTGTTCTACCTGTTGTGTGCACCACTGATCAGCTGGTTATCTGACCGTATAAAGCTAGTTTACACAGTGGTCCTGTCCCTGACACAGTGTACTTTTTCCTTTTATTACAATATTGAGAGCTATTCAGATCCACAGCATACTTAAATTTGAACATGGTCACCATTTGATTGGCATATGTATGCACACATGCTGAGCAGCTCACATCTTGCAAGTTTGTTTGGTTATTTCAGACTAGTTCTTTTCTATAGCAAACACATCAAAGTCTTCACCCAGTCGATTCAAAGCTTATATATTTTCTAAAAATATGTTGGCTAAAAAACTTCACAAGTCCTAAACACAAATTCATCTTAATGCTTTTGACACTAATTAAAAATAAATAAAATAACTTCTAAATAATGATACAACAAAAATGATACTGTGCTCTCCAAAACATGGTGGCAGAAACTTCTCAACCTTCAGGCTCTTACCATACATAACACCTTTAAGGAACACACAGTCACATTTGTTTTGTCTGCTTCATTTGGTTACACTGAAGGAGAGCCCTTCTCTCCAGACATCCATGGACTACTTGGCATTCAGTTTTTCTGAGACAGCCAGGCTAAGTGTCTTCTACTGCGTGAACTGAACTTTTTCAGCTTCTTTCTACAGAGTTCAGAATTTTGAAATAAAGTGTGAGATTAAAAGCAAACAGGGGTGGATGGCTTTTACTGCTCCAGATGCTAGCCTAGCATAGAATACACATACACACACACACACACATACAAGTACAAGACTAATAAAATAACGTTTTTCCTAATTTCTTCAGGGACTTCCTTTGATCATAGCATTATGCGCTTCGCTGAATCTTTGCCATGGTATCTTGAGTCTAATTGTTAGGTCAAAATAAGGAAGGTTTCCATTGAGCAAATCTGGCTGTAATGAAAATTGGCAACGTTCAGTCTTTTTGTACTGTAATTCATGTAGGTTTAACTTGGGACAATTAAGTTTTCACATACCTGTTGCTTTGGGGGGTAAGTCTGTTCTTTAGAAAAATGAAATCATTTTAAAAAGTATGTTATTTGATCATTCATTTGCCCTATGTCTAATGTTACAATTTTAAAAAGCTGAAAATTCACAACTTGGAAATACTAGAGGAGATTAGAAAGGGTAGATACTTTTTCAATGCATTGTATCAGGCTAGATTTATATACTGCAAGTGTTAACTAAAAAACAAAATACTTAAAATCTATTATTTGAAAAACTCACGTGAATCTCCTGGTAATTATTTTCTCAGTTGTTGTGATTACTTTTACCATAGGTGGCAAAGTCAGTCAACCATCTGGAAAACAGTCTTTTGCTAGGTATACAGTGATGAAATTCTCACCTCAAAATAAAATCCTATTCTACTTATGAAATGCATTGTGCTGTAAAGTAACATTTTGTGAACTCTCTAATCACTAATTAAAACAACCTGTATAATCTAATGCCAAAATATTTTGGCTGTGTTTTGCAAGAAAGTCACAGATTGATACTAACTGGATTTTCTTGCTGCAAATTACACATCCTGACAGTGTTTCAAGGTAGGATAAGCAGGAGGAAAACTGTCTGAAAACGGAAGCTTACACCCCCTCACTATGCACTGAATATTTAGATATTGCCATGCAGGCCAGACTCCTCAGGAAAAGCATTTTTAAAATGTAATTTAGGGAATGAAATGTCAGCATAGTACATTTATGATCAGTAAGCTTTTAACTCTTGGTGAAAATATTTTCCCCAGTCATAATGAAATCCATCCATAATAATAATAATTCTTTGCATTTATATAGCACTTTTCTCACTACTCAAAGCGCTCAGCAATTGCAGGTTAAGGGCCTTGCTCAAGGGCCCAACAGAGCAGAGTCCCTATTGGCATTTACGGGATTCGAACCGGCAACCTTCAGATAGCCAGTGCAGATCCCTAGCCTCAGAGCCACCACTCCGCCTGTTATCCATCCATTATCCAACCTGCTATATCGTAACTACAGGGTCACGGGGGTCTGCTGGAGCCAATCCCAGCCAACACAGGGCGCAAGGCAGGAGACAAACCCTGGACAGAGCACACACACACCAAGCACACACTAGGGACAATTTAGAATCGCCAATGCACCTAACCTGCATGTGTTTGGACTGTGGGAGGAAACTGGAGTACCCGGAGGAAACCCACGCAGACACGGAGAGAACATGCAAACTCCACGCAGAGAGGACCCGGGAAGCGAACTGCGAGGCAGCAGCGCTACCCACTGCGCCACCCCATAATGAAATATTTATCCAAAAAAAATGTGACTGCTTGTTTGTTGTCTTCTACTATATTTATGATTTAAATGTAGTTTTCCATTGCTCAGTATCATATTGACAAATGGTATGGCAGTCAAAGTATGTTTCATATTAAAGAGATTTGCAGTCCATGGTACTGAAATTGAAACTGCATTAAAAATGTTCAAAATGAAGGCAGTTTCACCACTGATTTGTTGACAATTTACACTTAATGGTTTCTATCTTATATTAAAGAAACATATTTTTATTTAATTATTAAGCAGGTGCACACATATTTAACAATGCTAAAACTCCTGTACTTTATTCATACAGGAATGTCATCAGGACAAGTTGGCAGTTTGAGACATTTTAATGAGCTCATGATTTGGAACAAATTTCCCAGCGCTGTATTAAAGTATCTACTATACAGTAAAACACTAAGATTTTTGTGTCCAGTCCTCCTGAGCAATCCGATTGGTCAGTTTGGCTTTGGTGACATGTTGAAAGAGGAAGTGCAAGTGTGAGATGAATGTGGAGGAGTAAAAATGTATGAGGCATGTTGAGAGAGTTACCTTGACAGACAGCAAGTAAAAAACTGGACAGAAGGTGAGAAAATTGCCTTGAAAATAATGCCAGAGTCAGAGAAGCAGGCATTACAAGAACACGCTTAAGAGAGGTAGCACTGGTTAAGAGAGGCTTATAAGTGCAAATACAGAAGAAAGGCTCTGGAGGTAAAAATAGTGAAAGAGATAGCAAATATTCCTTTATTCCATTACCTGTCTTCAACAGGTACCATGGCTAGTATGTTATGAATGCCTTTATCTGGTTACTCAAAAATATATGGGTATTAAAAAAAAAGGCATAAAATATTGTAATGGACACATTTTGTACTCCTTCACCTTGCCATATGACTGTCACATCAAATAACACAGATAAAGAAAAGCGTTATACCATGCTGATTACAAGTACCTTCTATGTGTCTGGTCAGATCATTTATGTTAGAGTTATTCTTGCACTTTTACTTTTGTTCTACATTGTCACTAAAATGACTTTTGGTTTACTTTTGTATGTAACTTAAGAAATCATTAAACTTATTACATTACAACAGGCCATGAAAGTTAAAAAACTGGAATAGGACAGTTGTACTCTTGCACTCATTAACCTCAAATCACCCACCTCATGCCCCAATGGTAGATACACAAGGAGCTTTTAATTTGCATTTCATACATCTAAGCTTAACATCAGTGGCATAACCTGAATGCATGTCAATAAATAACTGATTTCTGAACGTAACATGCTAACATTTTCATTACCAGTGTAATGCATCTTGTATTAAAATTTACATGTAGTCACTGCAGCTGGAATTGATTTTTAACCTTCTTTGAATTCATCTATTCATTTTTTAAAACTCTTTAATTCCATTACAGGGTGTCACAACTTGTCTTCTTGATATCACTTGGTGCAAAGCAGAAGCCATCTATGTAAGGGATGCTGGTTTAGTTCCAGCGCTGCACACAATCACTTACCGGTTAATTAAATCTGCAAGCCTTTAAGATGTTTCAGCAAATAAGAGGACCTACAAAAAACCCAAGGTTATGGGTTATGAGACTTCAGCACTAACCACTGTAACACCATGCCACCCACCTAAGATTTACACTACTTTACCTTTTGTAATGTAACCTTTTTGTTGTACTGCACCCCAGAGCAATGTTCTGGTTAAGGAGCCCATCAGATTAGGATTCCTTCTGGCAGTAATGTAATGGAGAAATGGTATTTATAAAAATAATTATATTCTAAAATGTAAACACAAGTGAACAGAAATACCCAGAAGTGGAAGGTGTTATTCTACACTTTTGCCTCATTGTCATCTTAAATCCAAATAAATTGAGTATATAGCAAAGCCAGCAACTCAATACCCCTATATCATCAAGTGTACCTTAGATGCCTATTATTATTTTATGTTTTCATTTTTGTCTTCTTTCTTTAATACTTATAATTTACCCAATATCTAATTTGCTCTATGTTTGTCAAGTACTTTCTACAGCCTAATGTACCAAAATTTCCCGTTCCATGTCAATTCTATCACACATAACAAATTGCAGAAAATAAATTGTGTGGAATGGTCAATACAGCACTTCCATGTAAATTTCACTTGTATTGATACCACAGGAAATCAATCAATAGAAGATTTTGCAATACAACTGATTGTACTACGCAGCAAAAACAGTAATAATACAATAAAGTACAGGAACTTATTTATTATTTACACAAATAAAATGAGTAAAATGAACAGGAAATTGAATAAAGTGAACAACTTAAATAATAATTAATTTGAAGCTAAATACATTGGGTCAAAAGAAGTATACAAGCTACACTGGTAGATCTGTACAGGTGCAGCTCAATACCTCTGTCCACGTAGCCTTTATAGATCTAAGCATGTGTGTGTGTGTGTGTGCGTGTGCGTGTGCGTGTGCGTGTGCGTGTGTGTGTGTGTGTGTGTGTGTGGTTAGGTGTTCATTTCCTTCTGTTCATCATTCAGCATGTGCTCTCCCCTATACCTATTCTTGTAGTCACTATCCCTCCTGTTTTAGTGAGACTTTCAAACACATTATATTTTGTGTTGTGAACACTTACCAAACAGGACAGAGACAAAGCTCAGCAAGTCCCACAGAGACACAGGTAAATACTCCCTCAATATACCTCAAAATATTTCTCCACCCCAAAGGAATTGTGGGCCCTGTAGGAGTAATAGGTGTCTGGGTCAATACAGAAGGAAGAAAACTACAGTTTGACAGAAAATGCATAAATTTGTTTTAGAATGCTAGATAGTAAAGAACCCATCAGGTGCCAGGGATGGCAGTTTTTTCTTATAGAAATAGAGTTAGGTCATGATGGGGTAGTGAGAACATTTCCTGACCGATAAGAGCAATTGCCTGTTTAAAATTGAGAACTAAGAGGATGCTGGTTGTTTGCCTTCAGTACACATTTATAGAAAACAGAAACAGATCTTATTAATTGGAGAGAACAATGAAGACCACAATGGCATCCTGTTACTTTTTAACTCAGCAGATCTATGCTTTAGTTTTACTAAAACAGCGCACAACTTGAGCATTATCTTTGACATCAGTCTACCTTTTAAAAGAAAAATGACAGCACTATCTAAAACCTGCTTTTTCCAGCATAAAAATATTGAAAAATTAGGGTGCATTTTAAATATGGAGAATAAGTTAATTCATCCCTTTTTTCCTAGTAGAACTGAATATACATACTGAATATATATACTATGAGGGGCCATTCAGGAAAAAGAAACGGTCTTGCCATCACCTCGATGATGGAAGAACCGGGGAAGAGGACATATTCACAACAGAGGACATATTCACAACAATACCTCCCCCGGGACACAAGAGGGCAGCCTCCCTGGATTGCATCAGGGCCACGGGCTTGGAGCTTGAAAATTTTTAATGAGAACAGGCTGTTTAGCCAAACAAACATCACCAATCCTATTGAATGCATTCGTCCAAATAACATCAAGTCAAGTTCTAAAAGTCCCAAAAGTCCTACTCTTTACCACACTATTTGGTAATCCATTCCATTGCTCTGTGATTCTCTGTATGAAGTAATACTTTCTAACAGTTGTGCAATATTTACCTTAAAGTTTCCATCAGTATCCCCATTTTCTTGTTGACCAGATTTATCTTAATCTGCTGTACTAATTCCTTTTATAATTTTTTAAACACTTCAATCACATCACCTCCTAATGTTTTTTTTCCCCCCTAACTCTTTGCTTAAACTGAAAAGGTTCAGGTCCTCCAACCTTGCCTCATAACGTCTACCTTGCAGATATAGACTTGCAGTTGCTCTCCTCTGGACTTTTTCTTTTAGCTCTGCTATGTTTTTTTTGGAGCCTGAAGACCAAAGCTGTACAACATACTCCAGAGGAGGCCTCACTTGTGTGTTATACTGTATATCTTGATCACAATCTCCTTTGATTTGTACCCTGTACATCATGATTTACAAACTAACATCTCTCTGAGCCTTCTTATGTGCCGCTGTACACTTTCTTGATGTAAATAATGATGAGTCCACTATGACTCCAAGGTCCTTCTCATAAGGTGTACTCTCAAGTTTCAGATCTCTCATTGTGTGATCAAATCTAACATTTTTACTACCTAATACTTGACACTTATTTACATAAATCTGCCACAGGTCTTCCCAAACCTGTATTGTGTCAAGTCCCTCTGTAATGATCTTGCCGATTCTACATTAGCTGCCATTCCAATTAGTATGGCATCATCTTCTCTACCTATTCCTATCCAGATTATTTAAATATGTATATTAAAAGGAGCACAGGTCCCAGCACAAGCCCCTGAGAGGTATGAACTTTTAACATCATCTAATTTCTCACACCATAGCCTTTATCTTCCTGCGTTTGAACCAATTTTGCACCCATTTACACAGTATGCCCTAAATTTCTTTTAGTTTGTTGGCTTTCCTCTTATTGTGATCTTACCAGAAGGATTCTGAAAATCAAGATAAATAATATCATGTGCACCTCTCAGAGAAAACAATAAATGTACATAATCAGAGAATTTTCATCAATATTATAAAAACATGATCTCCTACATGTGAACCCATATTGACTGTTCACCAACACACCTGTTCTTTTCCCCACCATTTGTTGCCCACTCTTTTCCTTAAAAATTCCTTCCATTAATTTACCCATGATGCCTGTTAAGCTTACTTTCTTATAATTACTTATATCTGCCCAGTCACCCATATTATATGATGGAGTTTATATACACTAGATTCAGAGAATATTCACTTTAACATTTTGCCTTGCAGTGAAATCATTTAAATGATTTTTTTCCTTAAATCAAGCAACACTCAATACCAAATACTGTATTGCAATTTTATTAAAAATAAAAAATTGAAATATCACATTGACAGAAGAATTCAAACCTTTTACGAGGACACTTGAATTTTGGCTCAGTTGCATCCCATCCTACTGATCATCACTCGGATGTTTCTACACCTTGTTTGGAGTCCACCTTTGGATAATTTAATTGAGTGGAAACTAGGAAAAGCACACACCAGCCTATATAAGGTCTCACAGCTGACAATGTGTATTAGAGCAAAAATCAAGCTTTGAGGTCGAAGGAATTTCCTGCAGAGCCTAGAGATAGGACTGCGTTGAAGCACAGATCTGGGAAAAGCTACAAAAATTCCTGGAGTATTGAAGGTTCCCAAGATCACAGTTGTCTCCAAAATTTTTAAAAGAAAGAAGGCCACAACTCTTAGTAAAGGTAGCCTTCCAACCAAATTGAGCAATTGAGGGAGAAGGACTATGGTAAGAGAAGTGCCAAAGAACACAACTGTCACTCTGGCTGAGCTCCAGATAACCTCTTTGGAGATGGGAGAAACTTCCAGAAGGACAACCATCACTGCCACACTCCACTGAAAAAAGCTTTATGACAGAGTGGCCAGACAAAGGCCTTTCCTCAGTAACATATACATGGAAGACCTTCTTGGAGTTTGCAAAAAGGCAAATAAAGGACTTTTGGACTGTGAGAAACAATATTCTTTGGTCTACTATTATGGTAAGTCTGGAGGATGGTGGTTGCACAATCATGCTCTGGGTTTGGGTTTTCAGTGGCAGGGATTCAAAGACTAGACAGGGTTGAGGGAAAGCTGAATGAGCCAAAGTACAGAGATATCCATAATGAATGCCTACTCCAGAGCACCTCTGGACCTCAGACTGGACCTCAGATTCACATTCCAACAACATGATGACACTAAGCACCAAGGAAAGACAACAAGACAACTCTGGGAATGCAATATATGCACACTGTAGATACCACATGGGCTGGACTGGCATTGCAGCCAGAAGATGGGATGGTTTCTTACCCGGATGGAAGGCTCCTAGAAAGCAGAGAGGCATCCCGACCAGGGAACAGAGAGGAACCAGACCCGGAAGAGATGGCCAGAACAGAGGGATGGACAGCCCACCAGAAGTGGAAGAGGTCGCTGGGGGCTTTCTATGCCCCCCAGACGCTAGAAGGCAGCAGCCCTCCATGAGGGCGCCCATTCGGGAACCAGCAGGGAATGCTGGGAGATGTAGTCTGGCAATACAGCCCTGCTGGGGACCATGGGTGCCACAAGGGGGCACTGTAGGGAGTTGCATTCCCCAATTTATGGGACCCGGAAATACTTCCATTGGGCAATCACCCTGGCACTGGAAGTACTCCTGGGTCCAGAATAAAAGGATCCGCACTCCCTTATCCAGGAACTGGGAGGACATAGAGCAACACTCAATTGGAGGAGGGCAGTGCGGTGGTACAAAGAGAGGTATAATGGAGAGAGAAAACTTATTTATTTGTGCTTGTGCAACTTTGTGGAGGAATTATATAATAAACCTTCCATTATTTGAACCTGGGACTTGGTGTGATCGTGTTTAGGGGTTTGGGGCTCGCTGACACCCCTGGGTTCCATCACAACACTCACTAATGTTCTTAATCCCTCCATGTTACCTAGTCCAGATGATTTGTTTGATTTCAGCCTATTTAATCTATGCAATACTTCTCTCTCTATAATTTCCAAATTATGAAGTACCTCATTAGTGGTCCCAGTTACTGTTGAGAGTTGATTCACTTCTTCACACATGGAAACTTTAGAAAAATACAAGTTCAGAGCATTTGCTATTTGACAGTCTATTTTAATTCATCATTAGTGTTCCTGATACACTTCATCTACTTCTTGTCCATACTTATACTACTGTAATACTAAAAGAATCTCCCGTCAGAAATTGTCATTTATAAACACCACAGTGCACATCATGATCCATTCTTTGTCTCTTCTACTAAAATGATTCCTCGGAATCAGAGTGTTAGGTCAAGCTTTTAGCTACAGAGCTTCAAAGCTGGGAAATGATCTGTCAGCTTGTATAAAAGGGACTTCACGACACTGTAAAGTGCTGTGAAAAAGCAGGTATTTAAGGTAGTCTACTAACACAAGTAAGGACACTCTGTTATTACTGTTATATATGAATATGACTCAGTGTTATAAAATATTCAATAAACAAATATGGGATAGATGATTTTTTCAGTTCGCTTCCCGGGTCCTCCCTGTGTGCAGCTTGCATGTTCTCCCCATGTCTGCGTGGGTTTCCTACGGGTACTCCGGTTTCCTCCCACAGTCCAAAGACATGCAGGTTAGGTGCGTTGGTGACCCTAAATTGTCCCTAATGTGTGCTTGGTGTGTGTGTGTGTGTGTGTGTGTGTGCACACGCTGCGGTAGGCTGGCGCCCTGCCAGGGGATTGTCTCCTGCCTTGCGCCCTGTGTTGGCTGGAATTGGTTCCAGCAGACCCCCATGACCCTGTAGTTAGGATATAGTGGGTTGAATGATGGATGGATGGATGGATGATTTTTTCAAGCAACTAAAAGAAGTAAAATGCTCCAACATTCAAACTAAGTCCCTAAACACACCTGAATGTTAACTTATTTAAAATCTATTATTAGGTTTGCATTTTTTTTTGCATCCTTCAACCCTTTTCTGTTTTGACTGTTGGTACTGAATTAATTGGATCTTTTTCTTGGCTAATTTTTCATTAAATAAATTTTGTTAATTGTGTCCTTTTTTGGCCTGAATTTTTATGTTAAGCAGTAGCATCTACTCTTTTTAGCTGCAAAATTATGACAAAAACTATTTGGGGCAACACGGGATAAGACATAACTGCTTAATGAACACTCTGATGTAAGGATCAGTATCTAGAAGTCTAATTTTACTCCACTGAGAGAATCCTATCCAGCCTACAATAGTGAAATGGGAAACTGATGTCTTAGGAAATATTAAAGGAAAAAGTAAATATTAAAGTCACCAAACTGGCACTCTTCCGAATAATCATCAGGCAAGCTGAAACACTATTTACCTGCTCACTAGCCTGCTATTTCTGAATGATTAGTGAGATGGTGTGCATCTTGGTGTGTATCACTTATTGATACGGGGGAGTCATAAGCACTGGGTCATATTAGGAAGCATTGCATCAGTAACACCATGCTGTCACAAGTTAGACATTTTGGAAAAGTCAGCGTTTAGGTAATTGTCAGGCAGTTTCTTTTGGGACATTAACATTTAACACAAAGATGGTTTCCTTTCCTCGTTACATGCTTTGTGCTACTGTGCTTCCCTTCATCAGTTGAGGCACTGCTTTACTAATGCGTGTGATCCCTTGCTTGTTTGCAGGCTGTGGCTTCTAACCTGGACTATGCACTTATAGGGTCATGGCATAATATGAACCAGGGGAGTTAGAGTTGAAAATAAAAGTTACGTTTTACTACCAGACAATTAATTCATTTTAATGTAGACATTTTTTGCCTTTGTTCTAATATTTCTGAGGCAGAAAGAGAGAAATACAGATAGTATACAAGTAAAGGTGTTCAAGTATGTGTGTGGCTACAATTTCATGGAAGAGCACCCCCCCAGCCCCCCAGAGTATGAATGGAACATTCCCAGGTGTCAATGGGCTGAGATAGTGTAAAAAGCTTAGGATGGGATTCCACAAAGTACCTTTCACTGCAGACTGTGTAATAAGGGGGAGCTTAATATTTAGGGATGTGCTGGATGTTAGGGGAGGAGTTGGATGCTCAGTTACTGAATTACATGAATTTTACGCTCAATTTTTTATTGCACATTTACCATAACATATCTAGTCTACAAAAACTACCATTTCACTGTCTACCTACCAAAGGAAACAAAGGCTAAAGCATCACACAAAAAGCTGTTGTACTGAGAAAGATCATCATGGAGTTATCAGGAATTACTGTAATAATGTTGACTTACAAAGCTTCTTTAATTTCACTACAGAAAACATTAGCCTTCTGTCGTCTACCATGAGAACTCTGATTTGTGTGATCTGTCTGCGTAACGTTTGTCTATATAATGTGTGTTTTCTTTATCAAATCAAGTACCGGTGTTAAAGTTTGGTATGCAGCCACACCAGCATACCACAGCTTATACTCTGACCATTTTCCTACATAACAGCATATAAACCTAAATCAATTTAAAAATTACTTCATTTTTAAAAGTGACTGCATGCATCCTATATACTTCACATTTCAAACATCAGCAGATTTGTAATGTGCCTAAGAAGAGAGCGGTTAGGAACATATGCTGATCACACTACCACATGATGAACCACCTGGGTTGGGACCCATGTGCAGCGGGTGACACCACAGCACCTCACTGGAACAACAGGTTTTTTTTTTTTTTACAGAGGCTAGAGTGCCAATCCTGCCACCAACCCTCAAGTTTTCCCTGCAAGTTGGAGGACATGCTTGCAGTGCTGGATGCAGATAAAATGTCACACCGAGGATGAAGCAGTTGCAAGTTAAGTGCCTTGCTCAAGGGCCCAATGGAGCAGAATCACTTCTGGCGTTTACGAGAATCAAACTGGCAACCTTCCCATCCCTAGCCTAAGAGCCACTACTCTGCCCATACAGCATAGTAGAGAGATAGAGAGAGAGAGAGAGAGAGAGAGAGAGAGGGTGGTTAGGAGCATGCGCTGATACAGTGCATTGCTGCACCCACCACATGACGAACAAACGAGTATAGCCATGCAACGGGTGACACCTTAGCACCACACAAGTTCAGATGGAATGGAACCAGTGTGAAGTTTTTTTATGGTGGCAGCAGTGCCAATCCTGCCACCAACCATCAAGTTTTCCCTGTAAGTTGGAGGACCTGCTTGCAGTGCTGGATGCAGATTAAATGTCATACCCAGGATGAAAAAGTTGCAAGTTAAGGGCCTTGCTCAAAGGCCCAATGGAGCAGAATCACTTCTGGTATTTACGAGATTCGAACCGGCAACCTTCCGATCCCTAGCCTAAGAGCCACCACTCTGCCCATACAGCATACATAGTAGGTTATTTCTAAATTATCTTTAAGTACTAGTATAATTGACCAAAGTTTCTTACTTTGCAAAAACTAACTTGTACACATACCAACCATAATGATACTGTAGTTTATAAAAGACTAGTGATAACAAATAATCATAATCACGATTATAAGTTTATACTTTATATTTTTGCTTATAATATCATGATTTCCCTTACACTAAAACAGAGATGTTCATGTCTCACAGCAAAACAAAAAAAAATTCTTCTAAGATAAAGCAATAAATATTGGTTGGCAGGCAAACTCATTATTGAGGAACACTAGGAAAGAGTCAGGAGGAGGACAAAGAGAAATATTGAACAAGACTGACAGAATCAGAGTACATTTGATATTTTATCGATTTGAGCCATTGAAACTCAATTACTTTAAACATAAAAGAAACTCAATTAAAACACACATTTAAATGTTTTGTCTGGAGCCCAGTAGGTGTCAGAAAGAAAAAAATAAAAATAATATGTTTTGATGATTTCATGCCTGACACCTACAGGGCTCTATAGCTTTTGTGATGTATGAAAACTGCCAAAATTTATTTTGCCTTTTTGTGGCTAACTGTATATTTGAAACATATTGAAACAAACCATGAAATACAATTATTAACTTAACGTCAAAATTCTGCCCGTGGCACTTATTTATTTAGACAGGAACTCCATGTTGATTTGAAAACTTTCTAGAATGAATGCTTAAATTAGTGAAGTTGCATGTGAAGGGAGGGATGCAAAAGGATGAAGCATTTAATATTATAATAAACTGATTATTCAACAGCATTATAAGTTAAAAAGAGGTGTGCAGGTCTTTGTATAAAACATGGTGTTAAACATTCTCTATAGGAAAACCTGCTAAGGAATGACCAATGAAAATGGTCTGGGATTGGGTGTAGCCAACATTCAACTCCTCTCTAAAGATCCAGCTCCTCCCCATTCTGCTGGCTGCAGTGAGGTCAGCCTTGATTCATATGGGGATAGCGTTTATGGGGTAAGTGTTTAAGAGAAGTTCAGGGAATTGTGTTTAAACAGTAATCCTGTCAAGCAAGCGTTAAAACTCCTAGCTGGGTAGTAAATGATATCCTTCTTGATTACCAGGACTGGTGCACAGCTTTTTGGCTGTTACAAAGCCTTTTCTTTATTTTTGTAGGTTGATTTTTTTTTTGCATAATTTTGGAAACTGGGGATCCTTTTTCAATACATATGCTGTCCTTACCATATAGATGTTTTAAAATTTTGCACTCATTATTTTTATTTTTGCTTTTTAAATTTATGTGCTTGGATTATTCCTATTTTGAAGTCTTGTGTGTATCTTTCAGTTATTTTTTATCCATCTATCCACCTGAACTGCCTTTTAGATCAGCAAATTTGTGGAATTTTTTGTGTCTTTAATAAACTCCTTCTCTCTCTCTTTTTTCAAAAACACATCAGCCTTTTGTGCCAATACTTTTTCTGGAGCACCCTTAGCAACATCTTGTTATGAACTACTGGCAGAGTACTGGCTCCCATCACTGGTCAGCAACAACTAACTCTTACTAAACTCTTCTTTTTTTCCTGGTCTACTCTGATGTTGAACGGAGGTTTGAATACATCGAATAGATGGACCCTAAAAATATAAACTATTTCTGCCTTGATCGAATACTGTATATAAAGCTCAATGTACAGTATGTTCGTTTGTTCTTCATACAATTCCACATTCTTCTCAACCAAATTTTGCAAATGTATCCAACTTTGTCAGAAAGAGACCATACACTATTTTGGAATTCAAAATTTTGATCCTGAGGTACTTTTTTTTTTTCTTCCTTTTTACTGCAGCAAGTTTTAAGGACAATGCTGCCAAAACAGACTGAAGCCAGACTAGAAGACAAAAGAACCAAAGCTTAAAATTACACCGGTGCTGCTGCTAATATGTATTAATAGCTTTAAATGAATTGTCATGCATACACATCAGAGTATCTCCCCCGGGTTCATCTGAGGTATGTAAAGCCACTCCAGGATGAGAGGGGGCGCTGGCACTGATCATGTCCCTTTCCTTTCCCTCCACAGTTCAGAGAAGATGGCAGTTCACTCAACCCCTTCCAGTCCGTCACCTATAAGTCTGGAGGCTGCCCAAAGGAGCCATCATTCTGTGCTCAGAGCATCCTACAGGATGGAGCTCCATCCTCTTGACCTATATTTGAGGAATGCTATATTTATGCCCTAAGAGGCAACCAGATTTTGTTTTGCCTTGTTTTGAATTTGCAGAAAGCTAATGAGAATTAAATGGGAACAGCTGGCTTTGCGCCCCAACATTTATTCTCTTTGACTTGTTCCTCACTCAACCACAAATAAAATTTTAAACATCAAATAAAGGAAAAATGTGTAGTTAATAATGATGCCCACAATATCTGAGAAGAGTTGAACAGATTTAAAGATAGAAGAATGGATGAATGTTGATTTTTGTAAGGAGCTCTGCATAGAAGGATCTGATAAATACACAATACTACATTAAAATAGATAAGTATACAACTAAAAAAAAAAAAAGATAATTGGATGCATTCTGCGTCAATCTCAGGTGGAATTCTGCCTTTAGCATTTGTGCCTTTATCATAAAAGTAATCAGATGATACATTTCTAAACTACTGTGAGTTAACACAGCACTCAAATCACTGCCCTCAACCAACTTTTCTTCCACAATCATAATGAAATCATGAAAGCTGTTACCAAGAATGCACTCTGCGTGATACTGCAGAGCGGCCTGTCACAGTAAGGCGTTTAACCACCTGCAGTGATGAAGCATGCCACTCCAGTTTCTATAGCGTGGCATAATCTGCATCGCCTCTCATCTCATTGCCACTGTACACTAACTTTCTACAACCTTCAGATCAATATCTGCAAGAGCACTAATACTCTGCAGATGTTCATTTCACACTGAAGTGACAAAAAGAATACTGTGCCTTCAGTAAAGAGTACAAATTTATCAAAGAGTAAGGAAATAATAATGGCGTGAGAGAAGTTAAATAATTCTCATGGGAATAAGCAAAATTGACAAGAATCTTTGCTTTGAAATAAGATATGGAGGATTAATGAGAGGGAACAACTGAAAGCTTATAAATGACAGGCCTAGTTACAAGAACATGGCTAACACCCCTCTTCCATACACAGGCATGAAATAAATTGGCACACTATATAGCAGAAGTAGACGCACTGGGGGCTGTTAAATTTTAACTTGATTGTTTCATTGTATCGCTTGGTGCACAGGACATTGATGAGCTCCGGTGGGCTCAATACTCTGTTGTCATTTTTCAGTTTTGCTTCTTTGAGTATAAGACCATCTGATGTGAAGAGTTTAATAAAAGTTGACACTTAAGCTGTACTCTCAGCTGCCTAATGAACAAATGCTACATGTTCATTCTAACCGTCTCCCATTCAGGGACCTTTAATGAAAATCTGGATCTGCCCAGGAGTCCCAAATAAATGCAGTATTCTCCCGGCATGGTGCTTCAATCTGTCAATAATAACTAAGACAATACGTGTCACGTCAAAATCGAGTGGATTCCAAGGAAAAGCTCCCCACACTGCATTGATATATAATCAAGCTATTCATAATCTCGGATGTCTATAAAATGGTGATAGGGAGTAGGAATGGACAATATACCAGCTTATCTGGTACACTGCATCAAATCCTTCTTCCAGCATGGACTTCAAGAAAAGATTAAAGAATCAGCTCCTCTGTGTCCAAGTCTTTGGGTTACAGTATATGGCATCTTTATATAGCCCAGAGCACCTTGGGATGGACTGGCATGATAAACTCCCCATCTTACTAACCTGACTCCATTCTTTTCTTTCCTTCCTTCCTCCCATCACTATTGAGTGGACATAGTGGGTGTTAAAGGACTGTATCAAAATATGTCTAGAAATACATGAAAGACCTTATATAAATAACAGATGTTTTAGTTTTATAACACACAGCATTTTCTCTTTATATAAAATAATATAAAAATTGAATTTATGGTCTGGACTTGAATCTATATTGGTAACTTCATGAGGCATCTAAATCAGTTCATTCTGATAGATAGATAGATAGATAGATAGATAGATAGATAGATAGATAGATAGATAGATAGATAGATAGATAGATAGATAGATAGATAGATAGATAGATAGATAGATAGATAGATAGATAGATAGATAATATATATATATATAATAGATAGATATCTTTATATATATATATATATATTATATATATATATATATATATATATATATATATATATATAAAGGTCAATGTGTGTGTGTATGCATGTATGTTCCACCATCACATCCAAACGGCTGCAGCGATTTTTAAGAAAACTTGGTACAAGTTTCTCATTGGTCGACTAAAAATACTGTAGGGTGAAATCAACCCTAACCCACCCCCTTCTGGGTAGGAAGGGGGTGATCTTGCAGTCTTGTATGCACGTTATCATCCAGTTGACACTAAGAACGACCACCAGAGGGTGAACTGGAGGTGACTGTCAGCATTCTTTATGTTTGAGCACCAACGCGCCTCTGTTGCTTTTGAAATTAAATAGAGTTAGCTGGCTATTTTACTCCTGGGCAACGCCAGGTATTTCAGCAAGTTTTAAGTAAAAATAAGACATTTTCCCACTAATTTTGGAGGATGTAATATGATTCTTCCAACTGAGTAAGAAAAGGCAACAAGCAAGTACAGTAGTGTTACATAATGTAAGTGTTTTTTTTCTTTTACTGAATGTTGTCCCTCCAGGTGTTGCTCCATATAATGTCACCAATGAGTAATTATTAATTTCCTCTTAGGATTTAAGTATAGGGTACTCCCTAAACTTACAGGTATGGCTCAGCGAAGAAGGTGTTTGATAACATTGTTCACAATTTAGGTGCTGTCCTGGATATATTTTGGATTACATTAGTCAAGACATATAATTGTGATGTCTGATATTTTTCACACACATTGATGAGGAGTGTATTCTGCCCATGGCAGATTTACATTCATTATCTGAGATTCTATTTAAAAGGTACCATATCCCAAATTAGTTAATTTAGGGATGCACTCTGTTGTTAGTAAAGTATGTAAATGATTCATCAACTCTAGATAGTATAGATTCAGCCATGAATATTGCTAAGAGATTAAGGAAGACAGCAATGTTTCATTTACAAAAACTACTAACTTGCAATAGTAAAAGATGTGTGCCACAAGAATATTACTGAATATTTAATGTATTGTCAATATTCTGTAAAGGTCTGTAAAGGTGTCTAAAGGTCCGATTACCAAGTAACTTTCATGAGATACACACAGCATCAGATAAGGATGACTGGCAAGAGTATTATGACAGTTGACAACATTGCACCACATGATAACAGGTAAACTGGCCATAATTAGTAAGTTCAGGAGCACACAGTATGGCATATGGTTAAACATTTTAAGAAAAATTAATTTACATGGCTAACAAGGAATTTACAGTTTCATTACTATTTGTTCCATTCCATTGTCTTAAAGTATAGTACATACTGTAAATTGACAACCTAGTCCTCTTCTTCTTTCGGCTGCTCCCATTAGGGGTTGCCACAGCGGATCATCTTCTTCCATATCTTTCTGTCCTCTGCATCTTGTTCTGTTACATACATCACCTGCATATCCTCTCTTACCACATCCATAGACCTTCTCTTAGGCCTTCCTCTTTTTCTCTTGCCTGGCAGCTCGATACTTAGCATCCTTCTCCCAATATACTCAGCATCTTTCCGCTGAGCATGTCCAAACCAACGCAATCTCGCTTTGACTTTGTCTCCCAACCGTCCAACTTGAGCTGACCCTCTATCCATCCATCCATTTTCCAACCCGCTGAATCCTAACTACAGGGTCATGGGTGACCCTCCAATATACTCATTTCTAATCCTGTCCATCCTTGTCACACCCAATGCAAATTTTAGCATCTTTAACTCTGCCACCTCCAGCTCTGTCTCCTGCTTTCTGGTCAGCACCACCGTCTCCAACCATTATAACATAGCTGGTCTCACTACCGTCCTGTAGACCTTCCCTTTCACTCTTGCTGATACCCACCTGTCACAAATTACTCCTGACACTCTTCTCCACCCATTCCACTCTGCCTGCACTCTTTTTCACCTCTCTTCCACAATCCCAAATACTGTACTGTTAATCCCAAGTATTTACACTCATCCACCTTCGCCAGCTCTACTCCTTGCATCCTCACCATTCCACTGACCTCCCTCTCATTTACACACATGTATTCTGTCTTGTTCCTACTGGCATTCTTCTCCTCTCTAGGGAATATCTCCACCTCTACAGGGTCTCCTCAACCTGCTCCCTACTATCACTACAGATCACAATGTCATCAGCAAATGTCATAGTCCACGGGGACTCCTGTCTAATCTCATCTGTCAATCTGTACATCACCATTACAAATAAGAAAGGGCTCAGAGCCAATCCCTGATGTAATCCTACCTCCACCTTGAATGCATCCGTCACTCCTACCGCAGACCTCACCACGGTCACACTTCTCTCATACATATCCTGTGCAACTCTTACATACTTCTCTGCCACTTCTGACTTCCTCATACAATACCACAACTCCTCTCGAGGCACCCTGTCATATGCTTTCTCCAGGTCCACAAAGACACAATGCAACTTCTTTTGGCCTTCTCTATACTTCTCCATCAACACCCTCAGAGCAAACATCGCATCTGTGGTGCTCTTTCTTGGCATGAAACCATACTGCTGCTCACTAATCATCGCCTCACTTCTTAACCTAGTTTCCACTACTCTTTCCCATAACTTCATGCTGTGGCTCATCAATGTTATCCCCCTGTAGTTACTGCAGTTCTTAACATCCCCCTTATTCTTAAATATCGGCACCAGTACACTTTCGCTACTCCTCAGGCATCCTCTCACTTTCCAAGATTCCATTAAACAATCTGGTTAAAAACTCCACTGCCATCTATCCTAAACACCACCATGCTTCCACAGGTATGTCATCTGGACCAACGGCTTTTCCACTCTTTACCCTCTTCATAGCTGGCCTTACTTTCTCCTTGCTAATCTGTTGTAGTTCCTGATTCACTATCTCCATATCATTCAACCTCTTCTCTCTCTCGTACTCTTCATTCATCAACCTCTCAAAGTACTCTTTCCATCTGCTCAGCACCTCGCTTGTGAGTACATTTCCATCTTTGTTCTTTATTACCCTACCCTACTGCACATCTTTCCCAGCTTGGTCCCTCTGTCTAGCCAATCAGTACAGGTCCTTTTCTCCCTCCTTAGTGTCCAACCTCTCATACAACTCATCATACACCTTTTCTTTAGCCTTTGTCACCTCTCTCTTCACCTTGCACCTTATCTCCTCGTACTCTTGTCTACTTTCTGCATCTCTCTGACTATCACACTTCTTCTTTGCCATGCTCTTCCTCTGTATACTCTCCTGTACTTTCCCATTCCACCACCAGGTTTCCTTTTCCTCCTTCCTCTGTTCAGATGTCATGCCAAGCACCCTTCTTGTTTTCACTCTTACTACATCTGCTGTAGTTTCCCAACTGTCTGGTAGCTCTTCACTACCACCCAGTGCCTGTCTCACCTTCTCCCTAAACTCAACCTTGCAGTCTTCCTTTTTCAACTTCCACCATTTGATCCTTGGCTCTGCCCTCACTCTCTTCCTCTTCTTGATCTCCAACATCATCCTACAGACCACCATCCTATGCTGCTTAACTACACTTTCCCCTGCCACCACTTTGCAGTCTTCAATCTCCTTCAGATTGACTCTTCTGCATAGAATGTTATCTACCTGTGTGCATCTTCCTCCACTCTTGTATGTAACCCTATGTTCTTCCCTCTTCTTAAAATACATATTCACCACAGCCATGTCCATCCTTTTGGCAAAATCCACTATCCTCGGACCTTCTTCATTCCTCTTCTTGACACCATACCTATCCATCACCTCCTCATTTCCTCTGTTCTCTTCACCAACATGTCCATTGAAATCCGCTCCAATCACCACTTTCTGTCCCTTGGGTACGCTGTTCATCACTTCATCCAACTCACTCCAAAAATCTTCTTTCTCATCCACTGCATACTAACAACATTCATCATCACACCTCCAATTTCCAGCTTCATAATCATTACTCTGTCTGACAGTCTTTTCACCTCCAAAACACTCTTGACATACTGTTCCTTCAGAATAACCCCTACTCCATTTATCCTTCTATCCACACCATGACAGAACAATTTGAATCCACCTCCGATCCACCTGGCTTACTCCCCCTCCATTTAGTCTCTTGCACGCACAAGATATCAGCCATCCTTCTCTCCATCATATCTGCTAACTCTCTCCCCTTACCAATCATACTGCCAACATTCCAAGTTTCTTCCCTCAGTTTCACTCTTTTTACCTTCCTCCTCTCCTCCTGCCTCCGGACACGTCTCCCCATCTTCTTCTCCTTCTTCTTTGGCCAACAGTAGCCCAATTTCCACCAGCACCCTGTTGGCTAACAGCACTGGTGGCGATCGTTGTTAACCCAGGGCTCGACCGATCTGGTATGGAAATTTGTATTGTTGGCCGCCTATTGATTTGGCAAAATATTACACCAGATGCCCTTCCTGACGTAACCTTCCCCATTTATCCGGGTTTGGGACCAGCACGAACAAACACACTGGTTTGTGCATCCCCTGTGACTGGGGATATATATTGACAACCCAGTAATTTGTAAAAATAACCAATTGCAAAGATGTCCTTCTTGTGTCACACATGAACAAGGTAATGATTTAATCTAATCGTTTATGAGGGAGTTGTCAAAATATGAACATATAGATATGGATGCTGTAAAAATGATGAGCACATGAGAACATTAGGAACACTTTTGATGAGAACAAATTATTCAGCCCAACAAAGCATGCCAATCATATCAACCCGATTGCTCCAAAACAACATCAGGTTTAGTTTTGAATGCCTCTAGAGTCCTACTGTCCACCACATATCTTGGTAACTTATTCTATGTGTCTGTAGTTCCCTGTGTTAAGAAAAACTTTCTAATGTTTGTGCAAAAGATGCTCTTAACAAGTTTCCAACTGTGCCTCAGGGATCTTTTTCAATTCAATTATAGTAAGAGTCTTGATCCACTGTACTAATTTTTTTTCATAATTTTAAACACTTCATTTATGTTACTGCATAATCTCTGTTTGCTTAAATTGAAAAGTTTCACTAACTTCAGTCTTTCCTCATAACTCCTAAATCTGCAGTGCTGGAATCAGTCTAGTAGAAATATAATTCTAATTCTGAGAATACAAACAACTTCCATTGGTCAAGACCAGGAGGGATATGACCACTCACGCGCAGACATGAAGCATTCATCTATCTACTGTATATATTTTCTGATTTAAGGTAGTGATGAGCTGGAGGCTGTTTTGGCAGAAATGAGAACAAGACTAAAGATTCATCTAATATGGGGCATACGTTTCCGAATAAGTTGTGGGATGGCATGATGCTGCAGCAGCACAGCGCAAGGGGATTGGGTTTAGATCTTAAGAGATCCCTTAAAGACAAAAAATACATGGGGAGAAACCTGAAACATCCATGTCTTAACTGTTTTTATGTAGTGTAACAGACAGCCAGCAGCTCAACTCGGCTGGGATGCCAACGGAATGGAAGAATGTGGGAAGGCAACCTCTTTGGGACACGTCTTACACAGCTTACATACTGTCTCCATCTCCACATAATGTTGATTAAAGACTCTAAATTAAAGGGTGAAAGCATTGGTGTATGTGTTGTGTGTGTGTATGTCCGATTGTGCTCTGACATTTTATCAGTCCATTACAGAGGTTGGCTCCTACTCTGCACCTGATGCTGCTGTACCTCACAAGGCCGTCTTAACAGCACGATAGGTCCCAGGCAAAGTAGTGGACTGGGGCCCATGTTTTGATAGCAAAGCAGAAACATGCACAGGCATCAGAAACATCATGGACCCCTATGGTCCCATTGTGCCCATACGTTATGACAGCCCTGCCTCAAACCCATTAATGTGATTAAGCAGATTCAGAAATTGTATGGACGGATGGATGAATAAGAAAAGCAGCATCACAATTTCTAATGTTGCTACTGTGGATCCTAGGTGGCAGTCTTGACCCTTTAAACCCAACAGGCAGACACTCAGGACACTAGGTAAAAGCGCTAAGAAGATCTTTTAATAATTCTCTTCTTAAATAGTGCCCTCCAAGCACCACAGTCACGATAACACAGGCAAGTAAATCACAATAATAATCACAATTCTTTCTCTTTCTACATTTCTCTCCTCCACACCTCCCAGCAAGCTTTGATCACCTCCACCCCACTCTGGGTCCCTTGCTGGGTTCACAGGAGTCCTTTATATATGTTCCAACTCAGAAGTACTTCTGGGCTTTCATCCCCATGACTTGGTAGTACTTCCGGGCTATGGGTGAGACATGACTCCCCAGGTTCTCTTGCACCGTCCCCTGGTGGCACCCACGGTACCCAGCAGGGCTGTGGTATTAAACTGCATGTCCCATGGTACCCTGCAGGAATCTGGGGCACCGCTACACTGCAGGGAAGTTGCCATCTAATGTCTTCGGGGAAGTAGTGTCCCAAAGAGGCTGCCTTACCCCATCCTTCCATTCTGTGGGCGTCCCGGCCAGGTTGAGCTGCTGGCTATCTGTTACACTATATAAAAAAGAGTTAAGACATGGATCTGATTCCAGGCTAGATTGCCTTTTGTTTCAGGTTTTCTCCCCATGTTTGTGTGTCTTTAAGGGATCTCCTAAAGGATTACAAAAATTTGTCCATTAGGTTAAATCATCGACTGTAAAGTGGCAGTGACTTAGCAAGAGTGCACTGCACAAGAACTAGCATCCCATTTAGGTTTGATTTATAAATATGAGGATTGGAGGGTGATACTTTTTATTTAAAATATTAGCAAAAGTGTCATTTTTTTTTGGACAGTTCCCAGCCAATAAGCATTTATTCATCAACTACTAAACCCTTTTACTTGAATTGAAGGGCTACAAGTGGGTGGAACCTATCTGAGCAGTAACGTAGGCTAAGATGTAGCCGACTCTGAAAGTCCATTGCAGGGCACACTTCCTGACAAAGTGCTAGCTTAAAGGCCCTACTAGGAGTGGACGGTATGGCCAATTTTTATCATGATATAATTAAAAAATAATCACAGTATAATCTACAGTATGTGCAGATATTTTTCACACTAAATCAAGTGTAGGTGCTTTTGTTGGTCCAGTTTTATAGGTTAACAGTGTGTAGTTCTACTTTGAGGTTTTTTCATAAGGATCAATTTAATCAAGTAATAATAATAATACTTTTTATTAACATAGTGCCTTTCCCATAGTCAAACCACTTCACGGAATTTCAGAAAGAGCAGCAGGAAAAAAGCAGAAAACAATATCAAATACACAACACTGGATACAAAACAATATCTGCATAAAACAGTAAATAGAGATAAATACCAGAAACACAAAGTTTTGAATTAGAACAGATATTATAGCACAATAGAATGCAAATACTACAAGAAAACCCTGAACAAATAATTTGTGCTATCAATGCAAATCATCCTGAGCACCTGGAGAGAGAGGAGGTAGTTTGAAAGGACGAGCCGGAATGTCAGAGTAAGTCGAATGCCTTCCTGAACAAATTAGTTTTTTTTTTTTTAAATAATGATCTGAGCCAACAGATATATTCATTTATATTCAAGATATCTTTATATTGCAAAATAAAAAATAAGAAATAAAGATATTTTGCACATACCATAGTAATGTGGACTGTATAGACCAGGGGTCCTCAATCACAGTCCTGAAGGGCCGCAGTGGCTGCAGGTTTTAGTTCTAACCCTGTTGCTTAATGAGAAAGCAATCCTTGCCAATAATTTACCGTATTTTTTGCTCCACAAGACGCACTTTTTTTTCCCCAAAAGAAGGTTGGAAATGTCTGTGCATCTTATGGAGCGAATATTGCGTCACAGACCATGATGTGTATTACCTGACAAAAGTTGACATCCGGGGTAGAGGGAGACAATCAGCTGTTAATGGCGACAAAATTCACTGTTATGTTAAAGGCATTCCCTCTCTGCTTGGAGGAATGTTAGACTCATTGACTCGGCATCTAATCCTTTTGTGTGCGTGAGTTACGAAATGTAAGCAAATGTAAACAAAGGCAAGAGGGAGCGAAGCGAGTGCAAAAAACAAAATACTCAGCAGACGATGTTTTGCGCATTATCACTGAGTCGGACTATGATTTTTCAGAATCTGATTTTGTTGAGAGTGATCAGGAGATCGAACAAGAGAGTAAGGAACTGGCCAGCTGATCAGGACACCAGCCGATGCCACCCCAGCTGAGCATATTCATGCAGCCGATGCACCTACGGCAAGGTTCGTGTGGGAGGAATACCTAGACATTGATCCATGGGAGCCAAACTGGCTACCGGACTTCACAAGACAGTATGGCTTGCTGTTGGACTCGACAGATTACCAGCCGCTGGACTACTTCAGGCTGTTTTTTCCTGAAGCTGCCTTTCAGCTACTGTCAGACGAGACAAACAGGTATGCAGAGCAATTTTTTGAACCAAGGGCTGTGCTTGCACCGCATTCTCGTTTTTCAAACTGGAAACCCACAACAAAACACGAGATGAAGGGCTTTGTGGCATTACAAATATAGATGGGACTAGACTGGCGATATAACTTCAGGGAGCATTGGTCCAAATGTGCTTTGTCCCCTGGTGGCTTTGGACAGGTTATGCCGCGTGATGATAGGTATGTGCTCCTGCAAAGTGATTGTGAGCAACTGAGCTTCGTAAATTCTGACACTAGCGATGAGGAGTTCTTGGGGTTTCCATAAAACTAGTAGAGTGCTTGAAACTTAAAGTCTGTCCTTATTTGTTAATGACAGTGATGATGTTTCTTAATACCGCTGTTGAATTTACATGGTTGAAATATTATTCTGCTGTATTTTATTAAACATATTAGTACACCATTTGGTTTAGAATATTTTTTTTCTTGTTTTCCTCCTCTAAACCTAGGTGCGTCTAATGGTCAGGTGCGTCTTATGGTGCAAAAAATACGGTATATATATATATATATATATATATATATATATATATATATATATATATATATATAAAGAGTTGGTGCTGCTTGTTTCTATTTGTGACCTAAGCATGTGTTTATTTTGCTTAATGTATAATCCAGGGCTGCTTTATTATCAATATCAGCATATGACGTGGAACAAACTATTGTTTAAATGTTTTCTTAGCTTCTTCATCAATTGAGAGTCAGGGAATGGCCCTCTTCACAGTCAGAAGGTAACTGAATGCCTACTCTCTACCACACACCATGTCTTGTATGATGAGTAACAAAAGGTGGCTTCCTGAGGTCTTCAGCATAGATAAAAATGATACACGAAACTTTCTACCTGTTGATAAATTTCTACCGGCATCTTGATTCTCCTGGTATACCACATGCTCCTAAGTCATGCTCAGCCTAATATGGGTGTCTCATGAGGATGAGAGTACCAGGCCCACAAAACACTGTACAGTAAGCACACAGATTGGAAGTGTTTGATGTGGAATAACTAATCACTCTGATTTCTCGGCTTAGTCGACTGAGAGAATCAAAGTCCGAAGACACTATCAAATTTGTGAGATATTTTGTGTCCTCTTCAAAGTACAAGGATGTGATCATAAAAAAAGTCTGAGGCAGGAGAGTTGTACATTGCAAAAAATTAGAAGGTAAAGGAGCACCCACTCTCTACCATTTCTTGTATGACAAGTAACAAAGTAGGCTTCCAAATGTCATCAACCGCAATAAAAATGATAATACGAAAATTTCTACAGGTTTCATTTTTGATTTGTACACAGATCTGTTTCTTTTTTGTCTTTTGACATTACCTTCATTACTGACTTCTGTTTCTTCTTCTTCTTCATCTTCTGGTCCCTTAACAAAATCTGGTCTGCTACCATACAGCAGAGCACCCATACTGCAACTATAAATCTGTTTGGCTAATTTTTGAACAAACCAGTATGAGAAACGAATGGATAATATTTTGGAGATTTTTGAGAAGCACTAACACTAGATGTCTATTACTCAAAGATGACACCTACTTTGAGACAACATTTAGTTAATTTTCTTTTGAAAAATAGAACACAAAATTGAGAATGCCTTATACCACAATATTAGTTTTACCATTCCTCTCTTTCAAACCAAGTTGTACGATAAAATAATTCATTCATTTAAATGCAAAAACAAGGCCATTCTTAAGGAAAATTTATGTGCTTTTCCACCTAGTGTCACTTTCAATAAGTTTTTACATAAATCATATGTATGTGGAGCTATATTTTATGTTTATCCATGCCAATTTATATACGGTAGGTGTCTTTGAGTATGTGCAGAAAAATGTGCATTTATGCATGTAATAATTGTACCAGTAAGGATATAGAAGTCAGCTTTAAATTGGATACACTAGATGATGCTTTAATAAATTTGTTTGTGGAACTGAACAGTTTCTCAATTATCTGCTAAGAACTACTGTGCAAATCATGCTTTTTGGGCAGCAGAGTGAAGTTATCTCATTTCCAAAGCACACAAACAAAAGTAAGCAGATCCAAAAATGTTATTTTACATTGTGCCCTTCATGGTGGACCTACTGGACCTGCTGGATTAACTCCCTGTGTGGAGTTTGCAAGTTTGCCCTTTGTCTATAAGCATTCTCCTCCCACATCCCAGACACATTTGTGATATTTGAATTGCCAATTAACCTTCGGTCATGTAAGGTCATGGGCCCGGTGGTGGACTGATATTCCATTCAGGTTGTTTCTTACATATCTGCAGATGAAACACAGGCAGAGTTTGGGAGGACCACAGAGTTACACATTCAAACAGTTCAACTTTGATCATTTTAATTCACTTTCTTCACTAAAGATAGACAAATGCACGAGTAAATAATGGAAACACTACATAATTTAACTATGAAATAATTAAATCAGAAATCCATCTCTAATGGTTAGGCTTACTATGTTGTGTAGGACTGGCATTATCTGTTTTTCTAACTAGAACCCAAACCCTGAGTTAGTGAACTACTGCCAGACATTCTTATTGCCAGTTAAAATGTTTCATTTTGCCTGAATGGGCCTCCATTTGGAATGCGGCATCTGTAGCCTTATCTGATAAGATGATCGATAACAGACCATGTAACAGTCAAGGAGATCTCTCTCTCTCTCTCAAAGACACAAAATGGACTCAAGTTCTGAACAAAAGATGAGTAACACTGATGGACAGAACTTTGCACCAGTGGTCAACCAAGAAGATGGGCTTATCAAAGCCAAAGACAAGAACTCTGTTACTCCCTATAAAAACCCTTGTAACACTTTAACTAATAATTGCTCTTCTCTCACTTTGCTACAACTTGACCTGGCCATGATTTGGCTGCCCATGGCCAGAACCCATAGCTAGTTGAGTGTGGCCATAAAAGAGGTTGAAGCAATCCCTTTACTCCAGAGGGAAACTGTGCTGGACTGAAAGGGGGGAATACTCATCTGGATGATCATTGGAGTGTCATTAGTCCAACATTGCTGTGGGACAGCAAGGACACAAGCAAGAGAAGGAGACCACAGGTAAACCACATGTTTGCCTTACGAACGACAGTCACTGACTGATCACTGCCTGACCTCGCAGGTGTAACTTTGCTAGCATCCAGGAACACTTTGTGTAAAATCCTCGCGGAGAAAACTACAGTACTGCTCACAACCAGAGGGTGCAATCAAAGGCGAAGAAAGAGATACCTCATGAACAAAGTAAATAAAATGTGCTGAAAAATCCTTTTCAACATATGTGGAGAAAGCCAACCAAGAAAGGAACAAAGCATCTCCCACCTCAAACCATAAGAATACTTTGATTCCAAGAACTACTAATTGTAATTTAATAGCTAGGATAAAACCAGTTAATGCACTATGGTATTGGTGTAATTGTAACTAAGATAATAACATTCTGGAGATTAGGAGTTTCTCACCTTTAATTCCAGTAAGGAAGTGCAGAACAGTACCACACACACGCACACACTCACGCAAACAAAGAGAGAGAGAGAACTTGATTTAGTAGGGGTTGGTTCTAAGGCAGAGCAAAGGCTAACTGCTATGAAGACCACTTGCAGGCAATAGAAAAGTTCATAACCAGAC
The DNA here is from genome assembly GCF_900747795.2 of Erpetoichthys calabaricus. Classification (NCBI taxonomy): domain Eukaryota; kingdom Metazoa; phylum Chordata; class Cladistia; order Polypteriformes; family Polypteridae; genus Erpetoichthys; species Erpetoichthys calabaricus. The sequence continues at coordinate 222,795,524 of NC_041395.2, read as the reverse complement.
AGAGAACTTATCCATCTTAACCTCATCAACTGGAAAAAAAAAATCAAGATTCATAAGTTATGTGCCTTTTCCTACAAGGGAGGAAAGTTCTGTCTAAGCCAAGAGATAGAATTGATAAGTTACACATCTTTTCTTATAGGAGAGAAAAAGCTAAACTAAGCACTAAACTAAACTATTGTAATTTTAGCTTTTGCATTGTTTGTGTCTTTTGTCTATATGTATCTGTTTACATATATCAATCTTCTATTATCCTTATGTTATAAATAAATGGTAATTATTTCAATTACAGTGGCTGTGCCTTTTTTGTAAAAGTAAGTTTTCGGTCATGTTACAAATCATAACAGAGAAAATGAAAGTGTTAATGTAGACTTCGTAGATTTTGTCCCGGTCAAAAGGTGAAATGGAAATCCTCATCCCATTACCAGCAATAATTTGCCATCACTAGAGTGGACAGCTTGAAATTCATTTTCACTTTTCCTACAGTTGATGGCCAGTTATTCTTATTTGTTTACTATAGTAAAGATCTGACAACCAGCCCTTTGGGTTTTTAAACAACATAAGACAGCAAACAGACTTCAAAAGAGGTCAAATAGTCAGTGCCCAAAATTGCAGGTGCACCAGACACAATAATTATTAAATTGAATTAAAGGGAACAGACTCAAAGATAATGATAGCATATGCCAAACAGGAACAAATGGCATAAAAAAAAATTGTTACAAGTCACAACTAAATGACTGGAATCGAAGGACATTTCACAGAATAGTTGCTAAATGCCACAGAGGTACAGCCACAAGAGTTACCGCAGAATCGAATCAGCATCTCTGTGATCCAGTCTAAACAAGAACTATAGATTGTGATCTTCATAAAGCTAGAATTTATAGTAGAACTGCCAGTTAGAAAATGTATGTATCCAAGACCAATGCATAACCTGGTTTAAGGAGCACAGAAAACAGACCTCTAGTCAACAGAGACAAGTAGGTCTCATGAGTCATCATTCACCATATTGCCTACATCCAAATGGGTTTACTTTTAGAGAAAGTCAAGGGATGCCTTCAACCCACCATTTCTATTATAAATGGTTATCCATAATGTTGTAGACGGTCATCCTATAGAAGTCATTAAGCATGATTATGGTTGTGTAGTCATAATGACCAAGGTATATTAGGCCGTTTAGCAGATCCACATCTGTGGTGGGCTGGCGCCCTGCCTGGGATCTGTTCCTGCTTTGCACCATTTGTTGGCTGGGATTAGCTCCAGCAGACCCCCGTGACCCTGTGTTAGGATATAGAGGGTTGGAAAATGACTGACTGACTGACTGACTGACTGACTGACTGACTGACTGACTGACTGACTGACAGATCCAGATAAAGCCTATGCTGTAAATGCTGTTCCTTCATTATATTCCTCTATTCCAATATGATAATCCTCCAGAGCCCACTGCTAAAACTAATTCAAGAGTAGCCTTATGATACCAGGATGAGCTCAAAAGCCTCTGATAACCTCCCTAACTGCCAGAGCTAAACATCATTGTATCTTTATGGGAAGTTCTGGGGCACAAAATGTGAAGGAGATTTTGATTTCCTTCATCCTTCAAAAAACTGGACATTTTTTACCTTGAAGAATGGCACCGTGTCAGATTACATAAAGTTCTAGACTTGTATTATACAGTAGCATAAGAACAGCTGAAGCTTTTTCTGAATGCGAAGGATCATCCTATCGCTTATTAGGTCACAGATTTTAATATGTTTTAAGGTGTTTCTGTAATTCTGTGTACATTTTTTGTGATGCAGCAACTGAATACATGATCAAAAATTTACATACATAAGGAAATCAAGTGAATAATAATAATAATAAGAAGAAGATCCTTAAGCTTGTAACGTAATAGAAATCATGCTCATTATCTTCATTGCTGCTTTTTATATTGTCTATTTATTATACTAATTAACATACAATGGTGACTGGTCTTCAGCGTTATCCTTCTTCTTAATCACAAGGCCACACTGCCAAGTAGACAGATGGACAAATGAATGGTTAATGCATGAAACCATCTCCTTCTAGATGTTTCAGTGGGAAGACACATAGACAAACCATTCCGAAGTAAAGGCAACAGATGAAAGAAAGGCTGAACACAAAGTGGCACCCAAAATAACAATAAACAAAAGGTTTCCTGAACCATGGGCTTTAGCTATGAAATCACACCGTTCTCTACCTAGTGAGTGGAGCAACACATCTACCTTCTACATACTACAAATTGAGCTCCTTCTTCCCACGCCTTCTGTCTCTCTCCTTGATCCCACTCCCTACAGATGAGTTTCTGCCCCAAAACCTACTTCTTATTGCAAATTTTAGAAGAGAGTGACCATTAATCCACACACTGGGATTAGCTTTGTGTAGAATTATGGAATATGAGGAGTGAAAACCCTATGACTTAAAAGTCAGAGTGCCCGAACATGAAGCTAGAACTACCATACCAGCATTTCTGTATAAAGGAAGAAGAGTTCTGACACAGTTTTTTCCCTACCTATTGCAAGTGTTGCTTTCTCAGTGTGTACAGTATATGTAGAGTATGTATGTGGGTGTGTGTAGCATCTGCTTCTTACCTGTGCTTGCTAACCTCTCTTTTTTTCTTTGAAGTTTTGCTTCTGGACTCTACACACATAAAAGACTGGGTGGCCAGGTAAAAAAGGACCCTTTAATTGCCAGTGGGGGCTTTCTTTCATGTACATTTCCTAATCCTTTGCAACACTGAAAGCCCATCTTTCCCTGACAAAACAACCCATATGTCAACAGATCAACTCATTACAACAGATTAGTTCATGGGAAAAGTGCTCTATAATAATTGATAGGTACAGTGCCTATAAAAAGTAATCAAAACCTTGAATGTTTTTACTTTTGCATATTATGCCAAGTGCATTTAATTTGACTTCTTTGACTTTAAATGTGGGGTGGCACAGTGGCGCAGGTTCACTTCCCGGGTCCTCCCTGGGTGAAGTTTGCATGTTCTCCCCATGCCTGCGTGGGTTTCCTCCGGGTGCTCCGGTTTCCTCCTACAGTCCAAAGACATGCATGTTAGGTGCATTGGTGATCCTAAATGGTCCCTAGTGTGTGCTTGGTGTGTGGGTGTGTGTGTGCCCTGCAGTGGGCTGGCGCACCTGTCCGGGGATTTGTTCCTGCCTTGCGCCCTGTGTTGGCTGGGATTGGCTCCAGCAGACCCCCTGCGACCCTGTGTTAGGATGACTGACTTTAAATGTTGTGGTATATGGCCATCCAGTCATCCCGGCCAATACCCCCAGGCCGCCAGATGGAGCTCTCCCGGCAGCACAGAAGTTCCCCGAATTCCAGCAGGGCCTCATGGACCTTGTAGTTTTTATAGCCAGCCCTGCTGGATACCATGGGGACCACCAAGGGACGCTGTAGGGAGGCTCAGGGAATACTACATGCCCAGTAACCCGGAAGTGCGTCCAGGTCACATGGACAAAAGGAACGACGTACTTCCGGGATGAAGAAGAGGATTTTTACCTGACCCGGAAGTGATAAGGAATCACATGGACTGAGGGATTGAACACACTTCCGGGTCAGGGAATATAAAAGGACTATGGGAAATCCCACACGATGTGCTGAGTTGGGAGGCAGGGTGGCTAAGCGTCTGGGAGTGGAGGATTGTTTATTTGAATATTGTTTAATGGAGATTTGTGGAGTGGAGGGTGCTTTGTGCACATTATTATTATAATCAGTTAAATATTTGGACTTTTATCTGGTGTCTGACGTCTGGTCTGAGGGTTCAAGGGGTCGACAGTGCCTCTATCTGTCACAATATGAAAGTGTAAACTGATCTCTGCAGAGTGGTCTAAATTAATCTATACATATTAATAAAAGGCAAAGCCCTCACTGACTCACTGACTCACTGACTGACTGACTGACTGACTGACTGATTGACTGACTGACTGACTCACTCACTCATCACTAATTCTCGAACTTCCCGTGTAGGTGGAAGGCTGAAATTTGGCAGGCTCATTCCTTACAGCTTACTTACAAAAGTTAGGCAGGTTTCATTTCGAAATTCAAAGCGTAATGGTCATAACTGGAACATATTTTTTGTCCATATACTGTAATGGAGGAGGCGGAGTCACGTATCGCGTCATCATGCCTCCTACGTAATCACATGAACTAAAAACAAGGAAGAGATTTACAGCACGAGTCAAACGCGGGAACGAAAGTAAATGACGTTAATTTTTGACTGTCTTTTAATACTGTGTAAGCATACATATTAACACATGTGCAATTAAACGTGTGCATTTACGGGGTGATTTCTCAGGCTTAAAAGCTCGCCTTTTACTAAAAAGGTAAATGCAAAACTATTTTCAATCAGTTTATTGAAACGCTCCCGTTAAGTATTGCAATAACATATTCGCGAGATAAAAGAACGAAGTAGGGTGAAATGAAGGAAGAGCCGCAAACAGCGAAGAGCAAAAAATTAATTAAACAATTGAGAAGGGAGCGAGTGAAGCATACAAGCATGTTCATAAGGGAAACAAAGCACGGTGTAAAACGTAAGTTTAAATTAAGTTTATAGAAACGCTCCCGCTGCGGATTGCAATAACATATTCACGAGATAAAAGTTTAATGAGAAGACACGAGGTATAAACGAACCACACGCCGTGGCGCAACGTTAGGGGCAACAGTTTCAACCATTCTATGATCTGCTTCTCGCAACTGAAAGACGGCACATGGCGGATGTTAGCCGACTTGCTGACCGCAACGTTAGGGGCTTCAACTCTGGCGCTGACGCCACATCTCAGTGCCAACAGTTTGCAGACTCCTACTTAAAAGACCCGCCCTCCACACTGGACAGTTAAAAAGACCAATCAAACTAACGATGACATCAAGTATTACCCAATCAAAAGTAGGAAAGGAGGCATCTTCATAAAATGCGTGTGGGATGATTTGCACGAGATGCTGCTTTAAAAAAAATGATAAAAAAAATACGGGACAAATCCCGTCCCGTATTGATTCAAAACGGGACGCGCAATTTCATTCTCAAATGCGGCACGATTCCGTATTTTAAAGGACGGGTGGCAACCCTACAGTGCCAGGTAACCACCCATACAATCAGATTGTGATTCAGACTAGGAATGCAATGAATGTAATTACCCCGATCTACATACAAGGCGAAAGTCTTGAAACATTCAAAGATGATGGTTTGGGATAAGTACACCATACAACATAAAATTATGAAGCCTTGAACCGAAAAAAGCAAGATCTCAGAGATCGTAAAAAAAAAAATAGGAGGTAATGTCGTTTTACTCGCTGTAGATTTTAGTCAAACATTACCAGTTATTCCACGAGGGAGACCAGCAGATGAACTCAACGCGTGTTTAAAATCCATGTTTCTCCCACGCTCGGTTATATGTCGCGTATTCTCGGGTAGGTACACCAAAAAATGTATACATTTAAGCATGTAATGGTCAAACAAAAAATGAGGTATACCCGAAGGCACTGCAGTAGTACTTAATCTAACTTTACTTCTTAAATGTTAATGTTTTACTGTTTAATAATTTATACGCTTCTTATATGTTGTTCAAATTCTTTTATCAAAATACCAGTGACAGCGCAATGCACGATAACATGGAGTGAATACACCATACGCATCCGCCCACGGCCGCCCTGGTGTGCGCAGATAGGAGTTGATTCTACAATAAAATAAAATAAAGATAAAAAGAGTAATACAATCATCACCCATAAAGCGGATAGTAGACGTGACGTACTATATGTGTACCAGATTTCAAGTCAATAGGTGAAACGGTTTGCGAGCTACAGGTGATTTAAAATCCTGGACAGACACACAAATTGCCACGGTAGCAAATTACAGAAGAAGATTTTACTGTTTAATAATTTATATTTATATGAAATGTGCTTCTTATATATTACTTCATATTCTCATATGATAATGATGTTAATGTTTATATTGATTTCTGTGTTATTAAAACTGCATGTATGTGTGTATATGTATATATATATATATATATATACTAGCAAAATACCCGCACTTCGCAGCGGAGAAGTAGTGTGTTAAAGAGGTTATGAAAAAAAAAGGAAACATTTTAAAAATAACGTAACATGATTGTCAATGTAATTGTGTTGTCATTGTTATAAGTGTTGCTGTCTTTTATATATATATATATATATATATATATTATATATATAATATACACACACACATAAACATTTATATACATATACATATATATACATATCTACATATACACATCTACATATATATACACACATACATAAACACACACATAAGACTTATTGACTGAAACGGGCTTTCACGAAAAAAGTTAGGGCTCTGCTACATGATACACCCTCCACAAGTTAACCAAGTAAAAATAAAATATATATTTCTGTTTTATTTAAACCTTTTAAATTCATATGCATAGCCCCATTTGGCTGTTTAATTTTTTTTTTCTTTCTTCAGTAATATTTAATCTCCTTAAAGAAAAAGAACATATCCATTTTACTTTTTTTGTATCTCTGTAGTAATATTTTAGTGTAAAAGAATAACCAGTATTTAAACCTTTTATGTTACTTTATACATTTATTTTACACAATGTTGAAAAATTAATAAGAAAGCTACATATTTTGGCAGCTGCTGCTTTCATTTTCAATGAAATGAAAAAAGCTCTCCAAGAGAAAACGTCAATGAAGAAGAAACAGTTTGCACTATCTAAAAATCAGAAACCCTCATTTATAAAAGTTTGCTGCAGATGACTTAACTGAAAATAAATGAATAGTTCCTATGTGTATAATACATATTTATCTATTTTACTTATGCCTTTATTCCACCAACTTACAACATCTGAGGTACAATTTGTTACATTACTTTTGTTTTTTGCAGCACAGGCAGGTGAAGTGACTTCCTCAGGGTCACACAGTGGTGTCAGTACCACAATTTGAACTGACAAGCTCCGGGTTTGCTGAAATATTACTGAAGAAAAAAAAAAAAAGAAAACGGGCAAATGGGGCTATGCATACAAATGTCCATCCGTCCATTATCCAACCTGCTATATCCTAAATACAGGAGCCAATAAGTAGATATGTATATATACAGTATATATATATATATGTATATATGTGAATGTATGTATGTATATATGTATGTCTATATATATATATATATATATATATATATATGTAGATATGTAAATTTGTATATGTATATATATGTTTATGTGAATGTGTATATACGTATGTATATGTAGATATGTGTATATGTAGATATGTATATATATATGTATATGTATATATATGTTTATGTGTGTGTGTGTGCATATTATATATATAAAAGACAGCAACACTCATAACAATGACAACACAATTACATTGACAATTATGTTACGTTATTTTTAAAATGTTTCCTTTTTTTTTTTTATAACCTCTTTAACACACTACTTCTCCGCTGCGAAGCGCGGGTATTTTGCTATTTATCTATATATATAAAGGAGAGTTGGGATCCGAGAGACTGTGTTTGTGTGTTTGTGGAGGGATGGAGAGTTAAGGCGGGTGTTGGAGTCACGTGATCATCTCCCCTCCCATTCACCTCATTTCATTCACTTCATTTCGCTCCGAGCTGAGCTCCGCAGCTGGCGCGGTCTTGCTGTTCTTGATTTGCTTTTCACATGGCCAAGTATACGTTGCATGCTCAAGAGTAAGCTCAGCGCACAACTTGGTCATATTACAACCGGAGGGGCGAACTGACAACATGGTATACAAAGAGATCCTTAACAAATAATTATTGGTATAATTTCCCTCAGTTTATTATATAAAATTTTAAAGCAGTACTTCGCCGCTGCGAAGCGCGGGTATTTTGCTCTATATATATGTGTGTGAATGTATGTATGTATATATGTATGTCTATATTTATATCTATCTATCTATTATATATATATATATATATATATATATATATATATATATATATATATATGTAGATATGTAAATTTGTATATGTGTATATATATAATATATATATATAGATATGTGTATATGTAGATATGTATATAAGTATATATGTTTATGTATATATATGTTTACATAACCTCTTTAAAACACTACTTCTCCGCTGCGAAGCACGGGTATTTTGCTATATATTATATATATATATACACATATACAAATTTACATATCTACATATCTATATATATATATATATATATATATATATAGATATATATATAGATATACATATATACATACATACATTCACACACATATATATATATAGAGCAAAATACATATCTATATATATATATATTATATATATACACATATACAAATTTACATATCTACATATATATATATATATATCTACATATATATATATATATATATATTATATAGATAGATATATATAGATAGATATAAATATAGACATACATATATACATACATACATTCACACACATATATATAGAGCAAAATACCCGCGCTTCGCAGCGGCGAAGTACTGCTTTAAAATTTTATATAATAAACTGAGGGAAATTATACCAATAATTATTTGTTAAGGATCTCTTTGTATACCATGTTGTCAGTTCGCCCCTCTGGTTGTAATATGACCAAGTTGTGCGCTGAGCTTACTCTTGAGCATGCAACGTATACTTGGCCATGTGAAAAGCAAATCAAGAACAGCAAGACCGCGCCAGCTGCGGAGCTCAGCTCGGAGCGAAATGAAGTGAATGAAATGAGGTGAATGGGAGGGGAGATGATCACGTGACTCCAACACCCGCCTTAACTCTCCATCCCTCCACAAACACACAAACACAGTCTCTCGGATCCCAACTCTCCTTTATATATATAGATAAATAGCAAAATACCCGCGCTTCGCAGCGGAGAAGTAGTGTGTTAAAGAGGTTATAAAAAAAAAAAAAGGAAACATTTTAAAAATAACGTAACATAATTGTCAATGTAATTGTGTTGTCATTGTTATGAGTGTTGCTGTCTTTTATATATATAATATGCACACACACACACACATAAACATATATATACATATATATACATATCTACATATACACATATCTACATATACATACGTATATACACATCCACATAAACATATATATACATATACAAATTTACATATCTACATATATATATATATATATATATAGACATACATATATACATACATTCACATATATACATATATATATATATATATATATATATATATATATATATATATATACTGTATATATACATATCTACTTATTGGCTCCTGTATTTAGGATATAGCTGGTTGGATAATGGACGGATGGACATTTGTATGCATAGCCCCATTTGCCCGTTTTCTTTTTTTTTCTTTCTTCAGTAATATTTCAGCAAACCCGGAGCTTGTCAGTTCAAATTGTGGTACTGACACCACTGTGTGACCCTGAGGAAGTCACTTCACCTGCTTGTGCTGCAAAAAACAAAAGTAATGTAACAAATTGTACCTCAGATGTTGTAAGTTGGTGGAATAAAGGCATAAGTAAAATAGATAAATATGTATTATACACATAGGAACTATTCATTTATTTTCAGTTAAGTCATCTGCAGCAAACTTTTATAAATGAGGGTTTCTCCTTTTTAGATAGTGCAAACTGTTTCTTTTTCATTGACGTTTTCTCTTGGAGAGCTTTTTTCATTTCATTGAAAATGAAAGCAGCAGCTGCCAAAATATGTAGCTTTCTTATTAATTTTTCAACATTGTGTAAAATAAATGTATAAAGTAACATAAAAGGTTTAAATACTGGTTATTCTTTTACACTAAAATATTACTACAGAGATACAAAAAAAGTAAAATGGATATGTTCTTTTTCTTTAAGGAGATTAAATATTACTGAAGAAAGAAAAAAAAAATTAAACAGCCAAATGGGGCTATGCATACGAACTTAAAAGGTTTAAATAAAACAGAAATATATATTTTATTTTTACTTGGTTAACTTGTGGATGGTGTATCCTGTAGCAAAGCCCTAACTTTTTTCGTGAAAGCCCGTTTCAGTCAATAAGTCTTATGTGTGTGTTTATGTATGTGTGTATATATATGTAGATGTGTATATGTAGATATGTATATATATGTATATGTATATAAATGTTTATGTGTGTGTGTATATTATATATATAATATATATATATATATATATATATATATATATATATAAAAGACAGCAACACTTATAACAATGACAACACAATTACATTGACAATCATGTTACGTTATTTTTAAAATGTTTCCTTTTTTTTTCATAACCTCTTTAACACACTACTTCTCCGCTGCGAAGCGCGGGTATTTTGCTAGTTAGAAATATAAAACACAAATTAATCGATTGCAAATTCATTAATAAGACACACCTTAATTACCCCTGGAGCAGACAATTGGTTTTAAAAGTCCCATGATTAGTTCAATGGAGATCATCTGTCTGTGGTTAAGGGGTTTCAAATGATTACTGTATAACTGCACCTTTATCTGCCAGGTCCAGCTTATTGCGTGTCATGTTAGCTTCGTGGCCTAATCAACACAATGAAGACAAAAGAACACTGCAAGCAACTCCATGAAAAGTGATCGAAAAGAATAAGTTAGGAGAAGAAGACAAAAAATATCCAAGTCATTAAATATTCCATTAAGTCCACTTCATTAAGAAATGGAAAGAGTATGGCGCAGCTTGAAATCTGCCTTGAGCAGACCATCCACAAAAACGGAGCAGTTGTACAAAGCAATGCATGAGGGAGGCCACCAAGAGACCAATGACAACTCTGAAGGGTTGTCATTGGCTGTGACTGGAAAGACTGTGTATACAATGACTGTTGCCTGGAGGCTTGACCAGTAAAAGATACAGTTAAAAAACACACAATATATTGGCTAGATTTTGCCAGAAGGTACATGGGAGACTCTGAAATCGGCAGAGTCACTGTAAAGAGGTCTAAATTAAATTACAAATATAAAACACAAATTGATTGCACAAGTATTCTCCCCTTCCAAGTCAGTGATTAGTAGATTATAGCCTGGAGGCTTTGGGCATAGGTCTTTACACCTTGGGAAACTGCAGTGGTTGCCAATTCTTCTTTGTAAAACTGTTCCAGCTCTGTCAGGTTGCATGAAGATCATGACTAAACAGCTTTTTTTAAGTCCAGCCATAAATTCTTAACTGAATTGACTCGGCTACTCCTGGACATTAATATTGCTGTTTTAAAGCCATTCCTGTGTAGCTTTGACTTTATGCTTGGAAAACACATCTTCTCCCAAGGAATGTGTTTCTTGCACATAAGCCGTCTAGGGCCTGCTGCAGAGAAGCACCACCACAGCATGATGCTGTCACCAGCATGGTGTGTTTTTGATAATGTGCAACGAGTGGCTTATAGCAAACATGGTGTTTATTTTGATGGCCTAAAAGCTCAATTAGCACACCTTACACCCTTCGGAGTCTCCCATGTGCCTTCTAGCAAGCTCTATCCAAGATGTCATGTGTGGGTTTGTATTAAACGATTATATTTAACTTGACTCCTCTGTATGTTTGTTTGTCTGGATCAAATCATGCAAAGGATTTTAAACCGACTTTTAGCAAAGCAAATTTCTTCCAATTTTGCATATGTGTTCAGTATCGATGACAATACAATATTCCATCAAATACGATGCAATTATGTACCACATTTTGGCATAATCAATGGTTATGCAATTCCAATTAACGCACACACAACAATGACGGAGAGAGAATATAGTGTGATACAGGAGCATACAAGTGAGAGACAAATTGGATTGCCCCCACTTGTCTCTTCCAGTGAGTAGAAAGGGTAAATATCCATCCATCCATCCATTTTCCAACCCGCTGAATCCGAACACAGGGTCACGGGTGTCTGCTGGAGCCAATCCCAGCTAACACAGGGCACAAGGCAGGAACCAATCCTGGCAGGGTGCCAACCCACCGCAGGACACACACAAACACAACCACACACCAAGCACACACTAGGGCCAATTTAAAATCGCCAATCCACCTAACCTGCATCTCTTTGGACTGTGGGAGGAAACCGGAGCGCCCGGAGGAAACCCACGCAGACACGGGGAGAACATGCAAACTCCACGCAGGGAGGACCCGGGAAGCGAACCCAGGTCCCTAGGTCTCCCAACTGCGAGGCAGCAGCGCTACCCACTGCACCACCGTGCTGCCCATGGGTAAATATGCATGCCAAATTTACTTGTTTACTCTTGCAAAGAAGTAGCCTTGATGATCACGGTGAGGAAGTATTGTCGTAAATTTTCCTTTCCATTGTTCTAATCCCATAAGAGCCTGAACAGAAAAAGAGACCAAAATATACAGTATATACTCATGGATAAGTTCTCCCACGGATAAGTGGGGACTTGATTTGACCGCATAATTTCTGGTATTTTATAATGTCGGTCGTATAAGTTGAATGAAGAAAACTCACGCTATTGGTCCAAGAGATTATGATATGCTAACGGACACCTGAGAGAGTAACCATGGAGCACATTGCCTTTTTTGTACTATGTATTGTGCCTACGTGACCACATGGTAATACACAAACTATTCCGAAGCAACATTTGCACTGATTTGTGTTTTTGTATCTCACACCCTCATACACCTTTATCGTAAGAGCGTCCCTTATCTACGATGGAGCGTTCAATCAGAAGAAAATATGAAGCTGGTTTTAAATTAAATTTCGTTGAAGTACCGAAAGAAATTGCTAACTGCGCTGCTGCAACAAAATTCAATGCGTCTGAGATTGGAGGAGGCAAGAAGATGTAAAAAAAAATTGGGCGTATAAGTCGGGTCTGATTTTATGATCGATTTTTCGAGTTTCAAAACCCAACTTACATGTGAGTACATACGGTAATTCTGTTTAGTATTCAAATAATTCTGCAAAGAAGATATATATTATGTAATACTTTTTAAGAAGTTTCCCGTTCATGAAAAATGATTAAAGAAAAATAATTTGTAAAATACTCAAAAACTAAAAATTAAAAAATAAAATATATAAAGAATTTTTTTTTTTTTTAAGTAAAACGATTTTACTTACATTAGTTATAACTGCACTACAAAGCAAAAAACTAATTTTTATTTAACCACAATTTTCATGGTTATATGTGACTAAATAAAATTGTGAGGCGCACATAAATTAATGAATTCAACCAATTAATAAAATAGCTACTTTCGTCATAAAATATAAAAAAACAACAACATTGTAATTCCCCTCCATGCTAAACAAGTTTCAAAAATAGTTTGAATCAATTTATGTGCACCCCATGATTTTATTTAGTCACATATAACCACGAAAATTGTGGTTAAAGAAACATTTGTTTTTTGCTTTTTAGTGCATTTCTAACTAAAGTAAATAAAATCATTTTACTTTAAAAAATTTTTACATATATTTTTTTAACAGTATCTTTCTCTTTGCCACTCTTCCATAAAGCTGTGACTGGTGAAGCACTCAGGAAACAGTTATTATTTGCATAGATTTTCCAGTCTCTCCTTTTGTAGCTTGTAACTTCTTCAGCGTTCTCAAAGGTCTCTTGGTACCTCCCTCACTAATCTTCTTCTTGCACGATCACACAGTTTTTGTGGTCAGCCTGCATGAGTCAAACTTACAATTGTGCCATATTTTTCAATTTCTTAATGATTGATTTAACTGGACTCCAAGACATGTTCGCTGACTTATATAGTTTCTTGTATCCAGAACCTGATTTATGCTTTACAATCACCTTTTGTATGGAGTGATCTTTATTCTTCACTTTGTAGGTTATGCAACGATACTGACTTGACACTTTCTAGATAAGGAGCATTTATACTGCAGCAAACTGAAAACCACTGACTACAGAAAGGTTATCTCTATTTAACTATAATGGGATTCCTAAAACCAGTTGGTTGCTCCAGTGATGATTTAGATGTGTCATATTAATTAATACTGCGGTGGGCTGGCGCCCTGCCTGGGGTTTGTTTCCTGCCTTGCGCCCTGTGCTGGCTGGGATTGGCTCCAGCAGACCCCTCGTGACCCTGTAGTTAGGATATAGCGGGTTGGATAATGGATGGATGGATGGATATTAATTAATACTTATGTGAATGATTACTATGGGTTTTGATTTCTAATTAACTTAGACCTCCTTGCAGAGAACCGTTTTCACTTTCACATTAAAGTGTCTTTTCCTGTTGATCAATGTCAAAAAAGTCAGCTCCACTGTGATTCAATGCAGTGTATAAGAAAAAAAATCTGAAAACTTCCAAGGGGTGAATACTGTTTATGGTAACTGCACAAAAACAGAGATATTAAAGGAGTTTGACAGACAGAAAAATTCTGCCTCTGTTTCCCACTATAATTCTTACTTTTGCTTTTCTGCAGGCAGTAATAGTCGATACTCTATTTTCAGAGCAGTATTTTGCCACTGATCATTTTCACATTTGAACTCCACATCAGCTTTCACAACAGTCCAATGCTTGCAGCATATAATGACTTTTTCTGCATAGCTCGTTCACCAAAAACAAAGGCAGTGAAGAGATATGGCTTCATATTTTAGAACTGCACATTACATGAGTGTCAATGGCAATCTAAAGTGCTAATATTTACTGCACGAATTGATCTGTTCCGACATGGAATTACTCAACGAACTGAAAACTGACACACACCCAATAGGCTGAATAGACAGTTCATGTTTTTCAGTATTTAAATCTTCAAAGCACTGTGTTTGTTTCTGAAAGCCTTGAACAGACACCACCACAATTGTAAGCATTCTAAATCAGGAAGGCAGAGCCATTTCATGACCTAAGCAAGCTATGAAACAACTTAGGGCGGCTTTGTCAAAATCAAACACAAGAATGGGTAGAGGACTCAAAATAGGTATACTGCTTAGGGCCTCAAAGAGGCTAGAAATGACCTATCTACAAGAGAAGTGATCAAGGGGAACCTCAGAAAGGATTTTTATATATGAAATGTGACACCATATCCAACTAAAAGGGCTAGTGTGCAAAATGAAAATTTGATCATGCATGCTATATTTCAAAGGGGAATGTGAAGTTGTGGTTCCACAGCTCAGATCAAAATGGCCATTTTTTTAAAATAAATAATCGCTGCACTCGTGGCTTAAAGAGGGGGTGTGGTAGTGTGGCCGGAGCGTTTTCTATGTACATCCATGATTGAAGCCGGAAGCTGCTAATTGCCACACCTGAGACACGTTCCCATATTAAATAGGAGTAGTGCAAGGCGGAAATGGAAAAAGAACAGAAGAAACAGAGGACGGAAAGAGAGAACGGAGGTTAAGGGAGGTGAAGGCAGGAGGCGATGCAGCCGGGGCTGGAGCGAGCGAGAGCAGGCTTGTTGAAGGTTGCCTGCAGCTGGTAGGGGAGCTCCAAAGAATTGTTAGACCAACTCTCCGGGGGGGCTGATTGAAGCGGTCGCTCCAGCTGAGCAGTTTGGAGGAGCTGGAGTGACCGGCAGAGGAGACGACTTGCCGTTGAAGGAAGAGCCTCAGCGTGAGTGCCCTGGACGCTGGGGAACCCAGGTCTCGGTCCGGCTAGAGCCCGACATAGCCAGGGATCGGAGGGCTACCGGACCAGAAATGAAGGCAGCTGCATTTGCTGGTATGGCAACTCTCCTGCTGTGGAGCCCGTACGGGAGAAGCAGGGGAGGCGCCTTATAGAAAGAAGAAAGCAACAGATTTTTAAGAAAAGACTGCTTTCAGCCACTATTATTTTAACCTCATTTTAAAAGGATGTAATTTATTGGATTTTAACCTCCACAGTTCACTTGTTTTTAATGGATTATTTATTTAAGGACTGTTTGAGACACTTCACTTGTTTTTGAACACTGTTTTGTTTTAATAAAAGCACTTTTGCACTTTATTGCACCATCCCCTTGCTTTGTTGTGTCTCACTGTCCAGCTCATCGGTAACATTACCGACGGTGTCAGGTTCAAAAGTTCACAAAATGGAGACAGAAGCCTGGAGCAGAACCCACATCATCACAGAAGTATTTATTAGAAATTTTGAAGGAAGATGGGAAAGTAAGATTGAAGTGATTTTCACACTTAACCAGGTTTTTTCGAACTCTGGTGTAATTTCCAAAAAATTACAGTTTGTTTAGGTAGATGTGAACACCCCAACTGCACTCTAGTGAGAACCAAAACAACCATACCAAGACCCTTTGGAAAGGGTGGTCTCAGTGTGGTACCAAGCAAACCCTGGAACAGTTCATATGAGGTCTGAATGTAATCCGGCACAGGACCAATTAAACTAAATGAAATATTGTGCATTAGAGGTGAGGACATTTTGTGTGCTGTGGTAGTCACTCTGACTGTCTGATGTTGGTAATTGGGGAATCTCATTCATAGCATAATGATTTAAGGATTAATATAGAGCATTAAAAAACAGTAAAAAGGTTTAAATAAGTTACACAGACAGGTAAAAAAAATACAATTCACATAAAACGAAAAACTACTTGGACATTTATTCGCTCAATTCAGACTCGGAGCCTCTCACATGCACAACTGGACAGAGGTTGACAACGGTTTAGAAAAAAGAAAGAAAAGATTGGTGGAAATTTTACTTGTGATTGAGTCAATCAGAACACATACAGAAGTGGCAAGAAATGAATACCAGTGCCCTGTGAGATGTTCGATCAAACGTCCTAATACACTATGAATACGCCACACATGCAGGCTGAGCCTTCAATGCGCACACTAACATCATGTTAATCAAGCATAAACATTAATAACAAATACATACCATAGTTAAGACAGTAGACAGGTGAATCGAAATAACGTTCATATTGAGGCTGCTGGAGAGTAAATATGCAATATCATACAGTTAAATGAAATTTCCGTAAAAAGTCAACTGTCATAAAACTGAAGGATATCTCTGTATGCCATCTGTTGTACACTCGGCTATTTGAAACGTGTTCTTCAGCACAAAAACTTAGTAGCGCATACTTTTCAAGTAATCTTACAGTCAATAATTATGGAAAATGAAGGGGTGTGAAAATACACACAATGATATTTTGTATAATGGAAATAATGTTTCTGCCTATTGAAAAAGTCCATAACACTGCTATGGGAAGTGTATTGGTATTGCTTGAAAGTATACAGTGAGAAATGCAACTGAACTAACCTGGAAATTGAAATAAAGTAATGAAACACCCCCCTGATTCGGAACAAGGCAAACGGTCTAGGAGTGTGAAAACACCTTTAAAGTACAACCTTCACCACCAGCTCCCAGTCTTTCTTACCCCAAATCCCTTATCAGATCCAGTGGCAATATTAAAAACTATCAGCTACTTGGCTCTGTTGTGAATATGATGGATGTATCAATGGAATTTGTTCTTCTATAAATACTAATAAGCAGACTATAATGGGATGGACATAAGATCAGAAATGTGAGAAAGGGATATAGAAATTCATCATATTGTAATTGGTCATACTAAAAGATGACAAGAACATACAAAGATTGTACAAATGAACGTTTCACTAGCTACATTCTCTTCAATTCCAACCTGACTATAAAGTATATTACTAATTTTTTACGTTTTCAGCAATGTGGATGGATATTGAAAGCCCATCTCTTCTGTGTTATCTTCCTTGCTGGATATGCAGCACCCAGAGAGCACAGGCCTAAACTTCACCTCTCACAAATACTGGAAAAATGTGACCGACTTAGAATAACAATTTCACAGCCACCTGCCTGCTGCTACAAATCTCCCCTGTCAGCAGGAACATCTCTGGAGTGATGTTAAGTGCATAAATATCCAAAACAAGGATTTGTCAAGTAGCAAAGGCAACAATGAATGGACATTATCTTCTGCTGCTTAGGTTATTTATGGAGGAGTCTATAATTGAACACTGTAAATCTCAGCGGTGTGAGTTATGTACGTGAACGCAGGTTACTGCTGAAAGGCACAGGCCAAAGGAGACATTTGCCTGGCAAGGGCTCAAACACCTGTAATGAGGTTTATTTCCATCTCAGGCCAGGCTTATTTCGGAACAAACCTTGACAAGAGGTCAAAGAAATTGCTTCTCAGTGCAGCAATGAAAAATTGTTTCAGCTGTCAATCGGTAAGAAAGTTCCAAGAAAGTTAATTAATAAAGGCATCTAAGTTTGCTAGAAGCATTGCCATTATGAAATTACATACTGTATAGTTAGTCATCATGTTAGTCATTGCAGAGTCAATGGAGGCTCTGAGACTGAGAGACTGAGTGAGGAGTCTGAGTGTCTGGGCTTGTGAGGGTGCTGGATAAAAACCAACATCCAGTCCATCAGCAGTGTGTTTGTCTGCGGAGAGAGCGTCGACCTTGTCGAGAGGTTTACTTACCTCGGCAGCAACATTCAAATCTCTGGTGACTCTTTGTATGAAGTCAGTAGACTGATTGAGAGAGCATGGGTGGGTCATGAGGTCGCTGGAAAGGGGTGTGTGGCACTCCCGATATCCATGCAAAATGACGAAGGTCCAAGTCTTTTGAGTCCTGGTGCTTCCTGTCTTGCTATATGGTTGAGAGACATGGACGCTATCCAGTGACCTGAGACAAAGACTGGACTCCTTCGGTATTGTGTCTCTCCGGAAAATCCTTGGGTACTGTTGGTTTGACTTTGTGTCGAATGAGCGGTTGCTTGTAGGATCCTTAATGTTAAGAACCTGAGCAGCTGGACCAGGCCAAGGATATGCTCATGTACCACCTTACTGCGGCAGATAGATGGTCATTTCCGGAGGGTGGGACTGGACTGCGTGTCTACCTGGGGGGGTTACCATCCAGGATCCCGAGCTGTTTTGTTGTGTGGTGGGTGCGGCAACGCACTGTATCGGTGCTTGCTCCCCAACCTGACCCGAGTCATCGGGCAAATTAAAAGGGGTAACTCGGTTAAAGAAAATGACAGGACACTCTTTTTTTGGACTTCTGATCCAAGCCGTGATCAAGAGCTTTCGCAATCCAACAAATGGACCACCCATAGGATTTTTTTTTTCCCCATGTATACTTGAAATGAACGGGTTGTAATCTTTTTTTCCTTTCATAGCAGTAAATTAATGGGCAGGATTCAATTCTGGATATTCAAAAGAAATTATAAATGCAGAAATTCACACAGAAGTTTAGAAGATCTCCAATCTTGACACTGCCTATGGGGAGTTGAAAATAAATAAATAAAAATATTGCCCTGTGAAAGCAGTGCAACTAGCATGACGAACTTGGTGTTATTACACATGTAACTTTTGGCTTGCATAATGAATTCATTTATGCCAAGGTGCTGTGAGATGCTGCTATTATAAATGTCATAAAAAGATTAAATCAATGAAAATAACTGCATAAAGATTCAAAGACCAAAAGATAAAATGCATTTCAACCTTCAATGCACCTTATTAAGCTGCAGTAACACAGCTACGCAGCAATGAACAGCTTGAATAGAGCCCGTCGCAATGGGATAAAGGCAAAGGATTAATTAAGATCCATCAGAAGGTATAAGCAGTCACATGTATATCTAAACCATTCACCAATCCAGAGAGGTTTTTAATAATCTCGCATGTAAAAAGTTGTGAGATTTTAGCAGGACATCAGAAGGTCATGGGTTTCCCTTTGGAACCCTTCATATCATGCTTTGGCACCTTTATCATTGCAATTGCATTTTATTAACAATATAGCCAATGTCTGAACTGTAAGGCCCATCATGATTGACAACACCATCCCCCCTTTGATGAAACACGTGTCTCCTGCCTCAGAATACCGTTATGTGCCATGTGGGCTCCTGCTTTCCACCTGTTGATATTAAGATAAGCTCCATTGCCCTGTGTGCATTAGACAACTGCTGAGCAGCAGAAGGCAAAGGACTGTGCACAGTATAAATTAAAAAAAAAAAAAACATCAAGGAAAGATGAAACCCAAAGGTGTAACCCTGTATTAACCGTGCTGATAAAATAATGCACACCACAAACTGTGGGACGACAAATGCCCTATGGCCTACAGGACTCCACATGCACCACAACATTTCTTCTGGGTAAAATATGTATACAGTATGTCAGTTTAGTTGCACCATTCCCATGTTGTGCAGTAATGATGACCATACAAAAAGTAGTCAGTCAGTTCTCAAACCTACTTAATCCAAAGCACAGTTGCTGGGCCTCTCCTGGCATTACTGGCTGCAAAGCAGAAAATATCCCAGGACACCAGTCTATCACAAAGACCACTCATGCATTTCACTTGGGCTGGCCCAAATTTGAAATCACCACTTCACCTAATCTGTCCATCTTAGGGTATTTGGGAGGAAAACCTGCACAAAAGCACAAGGAGAACACGAAAACCCCAAACAGACAACATCTTTGAATGCAATTCAAACTCTGAACAGTAGATTCATGAAGCAGCAGGATTAACCACTGCACTTCTGTACCACCCATGACAGAAAAGTATTTCTTAGTTGGGGTACTATAAATTCATGGTACAAGTGTCTTGATAGGAGAGAAAACTATAGAAACTAAATGGTCCCTAAGTAGACTTGCATTCTGCAAGTAACTAAGGGATGACCATCAGAACAGATCAGTGGAGATCATCTTTTGAATATTGTAGCTGCCTTAATTCTAAATACTTATTTTCAATATATTTCTGACAGTGATTCTTGGGCTCATTTTTCTTATACCACAATTTGATTTCCTCATATTACGTTTAAGCTAAATTTGCAATACATTTTTTATTGAAAATGATTTGATGGAATACACCTCATGACAGCGGGCATGTGCTCTTGGGCTTGTCATTGACCAACATGCTTGGATTTGCTATTGTAAAGCTTTGCGTTTTCAGCATAAATTCTTGGTAGATGCTAAATAGTCGCTAAGGGTCATGAGGGATGCCAGAGGAAAAAGTAAGGAAAAGGGCACAACCAGGACCATGTGGAGACAGAGAAATCTATTATTATGTTCTTATTGAAGAAACAGAAAGGCCCAAGCAGATGAGATGAAAATGTTTGATAGCATAGAGGACAAGGTAAAAGTTTTCTAAATGGATTAATTAGAAGATTAATCTAAGCCACAGTTGGAATTTGTTAGCTTGGTCCAAAACTAGCCCTTTTTAAGGAAATACAATAATTCAAGAACAAAAATGAAGAATCGATGAAACTCATATTTGTCCAATTTTATACATAAATACATTTTTTGTCATTGTTGTAGTTCATGAAGCAGGACTTCTCTATCATGACTTTTCTGTTTTGAGATCAGGGGCATAAAATCAGAATATCAATGTAAAACAAAACTCCCAAAATGGCAAAAAAATATATATTAACAAATCACTGAAAAGTGGCTGGAGCATTCCCCAATCAGTATGTCATTAGGAGATGCTCCTAGTGCCCTGATGTGGTATTAAATGTCATTTTCCGCTCATCGCACTACTAAATGCAAATTAAATTATATATGCGCCAGAGATCAAAGTGTAGTAAAACTGGTTGAATCTTCGATTTGATTCAAAAAGGTGAAATTAAAGAGAGGAGTAATGATTCTTTAAATGGACTTTATCTCTAAACAATCTATGCAAGGTTGCAAACAATCAACTTTTCCCCAACAAAAAATAAAAATAAATAAATAAATAAAAAACTCACCCCTGTAGGGCTGGAAGTTGGAATAAAACTTTCCCTAGAATTTCTTCAATACAAAGTACATGCCCATAGTTATAATTCTGTGTTCAGACACTGTTCTTTTTGGTAATTGTGCTCTAGGTAACATGTCAATTGAACAATAATAAATGTGTGGGTAAATCTAAAGATTTGTGTTTATTAAAAAAACACCAGTAAAATAAAAGCACTCTTTGGGAATACCAATCATAGCCTTGCGACACAAAACTATACCGCTGACTGTCCTCCTAACTATACAACTACTGGCAGTTCACAGCCATTTTTAGAACCTTGCTAGCCTTAGACAGCATTATCCTTCAGAAAAAGCACAATCGCAGATAGATATTCCACTGTTATACAGGGAGCATCTGATAACCAACAATGTTCGGAAATCCTAGCAGATTCAAATTCTGCACTAATCATTTCAAGGGATGTCATTTGTGTCATGAAAATACACACCACAGAATAATAACACCTGCACCACGATCACTGCTGGCACCTGGCAGAATGGATTCATTGTCTCATTGTATTTTTGTCTTATTAGGATTCTCCCATTCAAATGAATCAGCAGCATCTGAATTCATCAGAACCAGTAGAGTTTTTATTCAGTCCTCTAGTGCCTAATGTGTGTGTTCCTTGGGCTACTGGCAATTATACCTTTTTATTTCTTCTTCTTCTTCTTCTTTCGGCTGCTCCTGTTAGGGGTTGCCAGAGAGGATCATCTTCTTCCATACCTTTCTGTCCTCTGCATTTTGTTCTGTTACACCCATCACCTGCATGTTCTCTCTCACCACATTCATAAACCTTCGCTTAGGCCTTCCGCTTTTTCTCTTGCCTGGCAGCTCTGTCCTTAGCATCCATCTCCCAATATACTCAGCATCTCTCCTCTGCACATGTCCAAACCAACGCCATCTCGCCTCTCTGATTTTGTCTCCCAACCATCCAACTTGAGCTGACCCTCTAATGTACTCATTTCTAATCCTATCCATCCTCGTCACTACACCTTAAAAAAATGCCTCTTTTGGCACCATTGTTATATTCAGCTATTATTTGATGAAGTGTATTAGTACATCATTTACTCCACACAACTTTCTGTCCACATTCACCGGCAGTCTTCTTCCAGTCATTGCAGCCCTTTTGGCTTGATATTTTTTGGTAGCTAATCCTAAACACAGCCGTAATAATATAATACATGAAATCCCCAACAGGACTGCTGATCCTAATACACTCATCCATAACCAAGTTCCATTTAGGCTCACACATTTTATGCTTCCATCTAAATCATGTATTACATTATTTGTTAATAACCTAAATATTGTCTACACATGACAGGCTTTTACCAAAAGTGATGGATTTAATGGTTGGTACTGTATATCTAAAACAATGCCAGGTGAGGTGTGCACGGGTTTCTTGTTCCATATGACACCATCTTCAGAACTCTTCTATTAACATCAAGAGCTATAATGCATAACAATGGAGAATAAATATAAATGAAGAGCACCCTCCTGAAATCTTTCTACACCCAAAATAATTCAAGTGAACGTAGATATACGTGATGTATTTTTAGATAATAAGTCACATAAGAAAAAGTTAAGCAAAATGACACCTTTTATTGGCTAACAATCTTCCTGAAGAAGGCTCTTGAGCTGCCTCGAAAGCTTGCATACTGTAATCGGTTCAGTTAGCCAATAAAAGGTGTCATTTTGCTTAAACTCTTATTACATTCATAATGGCTAACACGGTACAACACCCTACAACATTAGAAAAAGTAAAAATTGAAAACAAAATAAAAAATAACCAATATACAAAGCCCTTTTTCATCCTTCCCTACATCGGATGTCTAACAGATAGGGTACCTTGCTCACTTACCCACTAAAACCATCCTTCCATATAACCTCCCATCTTTTGCCCTCTCCAAATTCTGGACTCTTTATGTTGCCAGGATGCAGACATCAGACTCCGTCCATGTTGTGACTGCTTTCTTGAATTTTTCTAAACTGGAGTTCCTGATCTTTTTACGACAATGTTTGCTTCTAGGTATTTATATATTTTTATTCCAAAGAATCTAAATTTAATGGGCAGTTTGTCTCTAAAATGTTTCCAATAAAATTTTTGCACCTTACCATAACACCATTTTTGTTTCGTTACAGGTGATGTCATTTGTTCTGGTATATTTTTCTGTGGAGCTTGTTACATCATCAAAAGTAACAGTATAAAAGGTTGACCCATCTACATATGCCTCATTCAACATTTGGGTAAATCTCTGTGCGATTGCAAACTACTTTTAGCATGTTATTCCATTAATAAATCTGTGTCAATACCTGGCAAAAATTGAGGTTATCCTTTAGCAAAGAGGAAGGAAAGACTGCCTTTTAATCCCAAGGTCCTGAGCCATGTCATATCACAGAGAACAGTGGCTGGGAGACTGAGAGACACTGTGAGCAAGTTCTTCACCGTTGTCACACCCCATCATACTATGCTTAATTTGAATAAAAAAAAAACAAAATAGAAACTCTGTCATGTTGCACTAGACTGCACTAAAAAAGTAAACTTTGCAGCTCTCTGCAAAAGTTCATTTAGCTTTGCCACACATATTGTATGCAACTCTAACCATAGATTTGGCAATGCAGCTCAACCAGTCTAAACCTTTTAACTCAAGATGTAAATGTGCATTTTAGAATGGCTTCCCCATGTTTAAATTCATTTACATTACCGTGATATTGCCAACTTCATTGTATTACAACATATTAAACTTTTACAATATGGTTATTCTTTTCGCTAGTACTCCTATTGAACTCAGCGTCACATTATTTTTCTAAATATCCATTTTTCCAATAATGTTATGAACAAATCCTCATAATTATATTTGGTTAGGTGCCGTATTAGGTAAGCAATTCTTACTATTCAACTACTGCTTAACACAATTACACCCTTTTTTACTAAGTTTATGTTTTTCTATTTTTGTTTTAGTATTCAAGTATTGAAAACCTTCTGTCTGTTCCCTTTGGTTATTGTTTTTGACTTAATTCCTTACATTCATATTTAAGCAATATGACACAACTTGTTTTCTCATTTTTTAAGTAACATATGGATATCCTCAATTAGTTTCTTTATTAAAAGTCCTAACGAAGAAGTTTCTTCGAAACATGTTGGCTGGATTTTGGGAAAAAATGCATTTTATCATGCCAGTCGATTTGGTTGCTTTTAAGATCACACTCCAGGATGGATTATTCACAGTACGGGCCATCACAAGGTGCTTGTTTCCTTAATGATTCTCCAATACTTTGTTTCCTTTGTTATACCTTTTCGTTACTTTTTCATATTGTTGAATTGGAGTTTGTGTAATTTTTTGTACTATACTGTATATTTTTTTTCTGTAAGTTTGCCCTGTTTTTCATATCATTGTATTTCTTTATTGATAGGTTTCATTTTTGTTGTAAATTGTTTTGCTCATTCTTGCTTGTACATCTCTCTTTTTCAAAAATGTTTTTATATTTTGTTTCATATATTTTTTCTATTATCTCTTGCCGGTCCCCCTACCCCCCATTTGCCATTCTTGGTTCAATTTATTTACGGTAGTTCAATTTAATTTGCACTCTAGTGCGTATGTTAATATCCTTATCTTTTGTATCTATTTTTAAATAGGTTAAATTATTATTGTTTAAAAACAGTAACTTCTGCTTATTGCCTCTCTCTTGTTTTCTTCATTGTATTATGCATCAGCCCTTACAATCACCACATACATTTAGGGCTTTGTTTCATTTTGTCACTGAATACCAGAATTCCTCATTTAGATTGATTCAACTTGAATGAAGAATACAGAGTATATTTCACTCCATGCATCTTTGCACAGAAAGCTGCATTGTAAATATATTTCTCTCAGTAAAGTGGCTTCCGACATTTTCTGTGACAGGTGACATACAGTACAAAATATTGATCGATTTTAACTATCTAGGGTCTGTCAGGTTTTCCAAAGATATCCCATATTCATTCAGTTTAGGTTCTCACCCAAGTGGAAATGTAAGATAAAAGTGGGCAAGTTACATGACTCATTTTCTCAGGCCTCTTACAAATCCCATTGTGTCACCCAAGTTGGTAAAATCTAATTGTGGCATCAGAGGGTTTTACATACCTAGACACAGTTGCACTCAGAACCTGCCTAGAGTGAACTTTTTCATTATAGGGACAATAGGAAAGAGTGCCTTCTACTGGTTCACAATAACGCTGCATCCTTGAACTGCTGGGGGTCTTTAAAGGGACAGGTCTGCAAAACAGCTTCTTAACCTGGCTATTTCCAAGGAGATACACGGTGTCACACATCCTATTCAAGTTCAGGCTTATGTTTTTTAGTCATATGTACAGAGGTCAGAAAACTTCTCACTTAAAGGATGTAACATTTAAAAATTCTTAAATAAAGGACGAGATAAAATTGTAATTAAAAACATGCAAAAGTCTGAGACAAAAAGAATGTACAAAACCAAGCACTAAAACCTAAATTAAAAGTAAATTCTGCAAAGTCATTATTAACATTTTTTACCCATAACCAATGTTAGGAAATTTCATTGTTTATGTTTTTAGTAATTTATCCAACACTTAAGTAACTTGGAAATGTTATCCTTTGATAAGCCATCTCACTGTCCACCTATAGAAGATGTTGGCACACAACATGGCCACAGCCAAACAGAGATAGCACCATTTAGAAAGCCAGAATACAAAAAGGTGATGTCACTGTAATAATGATAAAATAAACATCCAAGAACAATTGTTCACAACTTTTATGGCCTCTGGACCCAGTTTTATCTATATTTAGTAAGTGGTGACCCTGGGCAACCCTTTTCCCTGTAACACTTAATAACAGTTGTGACAGATTGGGGGCGCTGTCGTCCCCTTGAACCTTCAGAACACACGTCAGATACCAGGTAAAAGTCCAGAATTGAATTTAATAATTCTAATAATGTGCACAAAGCACCCACCACTCCACAATACTCCAATAAATCACTAATCAATATAATAATAACAATACACAATCCTCCACTCCCAGCAGCTCAGTCACCCTTCCTCCCAACTCGGCTCACTGCTGGGATCTCCCACAGTCCTTTTAAAGTCCTTGACCCGGAACTGCCTCTATCCCTCAGCCCGTGTGATTTCCCAGCACTTCCGGGTCAGATGAAAACTACTTCTTTTCTTCAACCCGGAAGTACGTCATTTCCTCTGTCCCCGTGACTGGGAAGTACTTCTGGGTTATATGGAAAATATAAGTCCCTGAGCCTCTATGCAGTGTCCCCTGGTGGCCCAAACGGTATCCAGCAGGGCTGTGAATTAAAACTCTAAGGTCAATGATGCCCTGCTGTAATTTGGGGCACCTCCATGTTGCAGGGTGGGCTCCATCTGGCAGCTTGGGGGTATTGCCTGGGATGAACTGCTGGCCATGTATCACACAGTGTAAAATGATAATATATAACTCTGCATTTGTTGGCTTCTTTGTGATTAGGTACAAAATCAAAATCTCTCCTTCAAATTTAAAACAAATGCAGTATAGGCTTTAATGTTTTTTTCCATAGATTATTGCAGCTAATGCAGCCTCTCTCAAACTGTTTGGGTAGTTTCCCTACATATCACACCTGTTGATCTGTCGAATCCCCTCAACTTCTCTCTAGTCTCTGTGTCTTTAGGCGTCCATTGCCCCCACTCTACCTACAGGGTTGCCTGACCTTACCAATCTCCCACACTCTTGAAGCTGCTGTTTTTTTAATGGAATATTATGGTCCTTTATTGGTTTGTGTGGTTCTGGTAGAACAATTGCTTGACCAAGAACCATTCCGTTCTGGAAAGGGTTCTCTGCATATGAAGCTGTCCCTTTGTGCTTTGAAAATCTTTCTAATATGTACAACAAAAAATGATATTTTTAATGTATGGTAGGCCACCAGGCAGACCACTAACAGATTAAGAAAACATGAACTTAGTCTGCATTATTGTATGCAGGAAGAGTTCATTAAAATCATGAGTCATTAGTATTTCACAAATCTGTTACCATCTATTTATGGTTATTCACTGTATAGAGCCTGTTTCTGATCTAAATACATAAAGGTTTTTTTTCTAGAACCTTCATGTGGATGGGTCTTTTGGGAGCCAAAAACAGTTCTCCTATGGGATCACTTGTGCACCGCTTTCTTCACATCATTATCTGTCTTGAATCGATGACCTGCCAGATGTTTTTTTAGCAGTCCAAAAAGGTGGAAATCACACATTGCCAAATCTGGCGAATAAGGAGGATGTGGCCAATACCTCAAACTTCAGTTTCTCCAGACAAGCCTTGGTGTTCTTAGCAGTGTGTGGGCGGATGGGCATTGACTTGCAGCAAAAAGACTCCTGGAGACTACAGTCCCAGCCACTTGGATTGAATAGCTGGCTTCAAATTGGTCTCCAGCAAGTCACAGTAACCTGCACTAGTGACTGTAGTACACCCTTGGCATATAGTGTTCGACAAGAACTCGGGTACACGAGCAGTTGCAAGAACAAGACAAAACCTTTTATTCTGCTGGAATCCAAGCACTTCCATGCAGGTAGCGCAAGTGCATTAACAAGGGTGGAGACTACATTGAGAAATAACATTATCAATTTTGTTAAGGTTCAGTACATTTTCTAATAAATTCCATTTCCTGATTTTAGCTGAACTCCCACTTGTATTAATTTCAGTGGGGATAATCCGCTCCAAGCACTTTCAAGGTTTCTCAGCCTGTTTTCCCACATATAATACTATAGACATTCTTACTCAACTTTACAACAGTCCACGAAGGATTTCTGCATAATATAAAGCATTTAAAACACCAATTACCTAACTGTTGAACACTACTATGTAGGTGTGTATGCGGTGTACAAGTAAACTCCAATTACATTTTTCTTCCATCCTGGAACTTGCTCTTTTATGCAATATTTTTACTGGGCGAGTATGCATGCCAAGCCATATGCAAATGCTGCCTGTTAGCTAAAAATAAACAAAAATAAAATTCTATTCCTTTATGCTAGAATTTTACTAGGTTGGTAAGTTAGTATGTCTAGTACCCTCCATATCAATTAGAAACTCCATACATTCTATATGGTAGTTTACGACTGCTTGGTGCTCATTATTCATGCTGCATCTTGCATCAGGGCTCAATGTATGTATTCCTGTAGAGCGAATTCTGAACAAATGAATGGATTATACATGTGTGTCCATTGAAGCAATTTTTTTTATTTGAATAGTCAATTTTAGATGCTCATTTCCTAAAGTTATAACATTTAATTTTTGGATAGAGAGAGATAGTGAGAAACTGGTGGACAGCTAAGTAGTAAAATCCAGTAATGAACTGATGAGCTTAAAAAGTATTCAAAATAGGAAAGTTGAAGGCACTTTATAACTAATAATTTTTCGTCAATACTACCAGTCCAAACTCATTAGTGTAAAGATAGTGTACTAACATTATATGTAACTTATCTTTCTGCCCCCCCCCCCCCCTTTCCAGATGCCAATGCTAGATTGAACCATCTTTGAAAATGTGGAAGATGGTGTTGCCACTGAACTCAGGTGAGCAGTGTGAGGCACAAATGGCAGTGTGCATTTGCAGGTAGAGGACGAGGCAGATGTGAGCATGAGGAGCTGTTGAACATCTAAGCTTCATTAAAAGTGGCCAGGAAAGGAGACAACAATCTTGGCTACACAGTAACAATCTTGTAAAAGCCAACGAACATCAACATAGTCCATCCCTCTGTCTCTAACCTGCCTCAGAGTATGTTGCTTTGCAGGTGCAGAAAAACACAGAGTGCATTAGTGTTGAGCTGTATGTTAAGAAACAAAACTTACATGCTTGACCATAGAGACAGCTTCTCTCTTAAATTATCTGCTGCAGATTTCCATTATACCAGATTTTTGGTTTTATTAGCTGTGCACACAAACATCACAGACCACAACAATAACAGAAGGCTTCATACAAGCAAAGCAATTGCTTAATTGATTGCACTTTACAATAACTGATCTCTCCAACCTGAAAACATTTCAGATGATGAGCACCCATAAAGAACAGTAACACTGCTACTGGCTTATTTTATTTCACCACTCGCAATGCGGCAAACATTTCACATTTTATAGCCAGTTTACACTTGTTATTCATCTCCGCTTTTGTGTTCCAATTGCCTGTTTATAATTACAGTCACATTAATAGGGACAAGATATGCAATTTATAAGAGTGGAGATTCAAAGTAGCATTTAGATTCAGCATTTTTACTGAATTTAATAATAGAAGCGCTTCTTTAAATTGCTGATTTGTTTGCATTCAAAGGGTTTATGAAAACCATTGTTTCTTTTCATTACAGATCACAGCATGTTCCTCTTTCCAACTTGCACAATGTATTCAAAGTGACTTAAAAAACGTCCAAAGGCTGGGGGCAGTTAGCCCAGTCAAGGTGTACATGTGGGTTTTGTGTGATGTTCAGAGGCACCAGAAGGTAATGGTGCTTGTGCTTATATGATCATCTCTTTCTTAAGGCACAGTTAAACATGGGAACGGAAAGTAACTAGGATGTTACATTGTAATGGAGTAGTAGCAGGCCAATATGCAAAATTATTAATTAAGTGTAACCTCAAGGGAGGTGAGCATTTTGGAAAACAAATCCCCAAAATCTAACTGGCAAATGTTTACTAGTTGCCCAGTTAAAATATAAACAACTAGTAAGTAAACACCTATTGTATTTATATTAGATATGGTAGTGCATGAAAAAGTAGCCCAGTCGATGAGATGTGCTGAGGTTAAGAAAATGGATGAATGTAAGCATATGCAGTTATAAGTAAAGACTATTCACTTGTAGCAACACTGCTGAAGACATGTTAAATAAGCCGGCACTCATTAACAGGCTTTATTTTGCTAGAAGTTTGTTCTCTGCACTTTTTTGGAAACAACAGTAAACCCAGGTTATACTACACTCTCTAGGTAGATTTTTGATCCCCCCATCTTGGTTTCCCACAGGGTATGTAACTGCACTCTCATGTAAATTAAATTCAACTTTTTGTGTTAATTACAATCTCAAGATCTCCAAACTCTACCTAAGGGCCATTATAAAGTATATTAACCAAACTCAGCACAAAACTTAAAGGAAGTTTAGCACTATGGCATATGCACTTACCCATCTTCATTAACCAGGAATTAATATTAGGCAATTGCCCAAGTTTTCTGGCTTAAATGGATGAGACTGGAAATCAGAGCGCTGGGTGATCTCTTTTGAAAATCTGGCCTTGAATCATTTCAAAATTGTCAGTCCCATGTTTGTAGGATATTGGAGAAAGTATGAACAAGAGAATATTTTTATTAATCAACTGACCATAAATGACCTGAGAGCAGACGCCTATCCACAGCATTGCATCAACAGTAATCTTGTCTAAACATCAAAGATTAACAGAACTGGTTCATCTCATGGGAAAACTGTTGCCGGTTTCAGATAAACCAGATCTACTTATGCAATTTTCATTACTCTATAACTTAAGTTCATTACATAGAGAATTCACAAAAAATTCATTTTGTTGCCGATAGATGGCAGCACCTGCCCTGCATTCGTTTATTACAAGATATTTCGAACAATTCTTTTGTCTTGCATTGTTTTCCTGCATTGCATTAAAAGTTGTATAATTAGATCTGGACCACCCTATATTAAATAATCATCCTTTGAAAAGACTTTTAAGCAGGCAAACTCTTTCTCGGATGATAAGCCAAAAACTACACCAAACTTTGGCTTTTCTCTGGGATAAGAGCTGTTTGTATCACAACACTCCTGTTGAACCCTTTTTTATGTGTTCCGACACCAAAGTCAAGTCTATTATATCTGCTGCACATTCCCAGGAGCCAGGGATTCATGTATCATTCCATCTCACCACTATTGATCTGCAAGGGTTTAATAATCAGTTGGTGCTCCAAACTGGTCAAGTAAGTTGTCTTGGGCTGTACAACAGAATACAATGACCAATTTACTTGATTCTAAGACAATCTCCCAGAATACATCTGTGTTCTTAACCATTATTCACCATATACTTCTGTAATTATACCAATTGTTGTTACTTTATATATAATTTTGAGCAATACATTGTTGATTAATGCAAACCATGTCTGCTATCTTTAGTATTAATACTGAAAAGTTTTTCCAGTTTTGCTGGAAACTCAGGCTCGGAGGTTCACAGTTGGAATATTTATTTTATTTATTTTGTTATTGAATTTATTGAATCAAGTTACATTCCATACAAACAAACAAGTCAAACTTAACAAAACTAAATTAAATTCAACCCCCACTCATGAGAAAAAGAGGAAAGCCAATAGGCACAGCCAGAATATTTATATCTGGCAAGTATTCCTCAATAGTTAGGTACTGAATTAAATCTAACACATGTTTAAAAGCTGCCTAGCTTCTGAGGTTTTATTGTGACACACATGCTAAGGAATAACGCTTAGCATCCAAGGTTGCATATGAACTACTATTCATGTAACAAACGCTAAGAAAGCTGCGTAGCCTCTCAGGATTTATTACTAAGCACACACTAGTCAAATAACAACACTTTACCTCTGAAGTTACATATAAAAAGCAATTATTAGCGATAGTCATATTTTTTTAAGGGTATATTACCTAAAACTTTGCAAATTATAGCACATCATTGCAAACTCTAACATTACAGTAACTTATTATTAGTTAATGACTTTACAGTAAAAGTAATCTTTAAATACTCATAATAAATTAAGAGTCAGATTAAGAGATCCATGCCTTAATTCCATTGTTGATTGAAAGCCAGATAAAAAGGTCTACACATTAGTATTTCTTCATCTCCCTTTTTTCCCCACTATCTATAATATCATTCTATACTAAGGGTGGATGGCGTCCACTTTTTCTTTCCAGTTAGCGCTTCCCCTCACCCCCACCCTCTCTGTTGTTATTTAAATAAACCTCTACCCCTTATATCTCTATGTCCTCAGAACTTCATATCATCCATGAATGTTTGCTAGGATACTTTCTTTCAAAAATATTAGATTTTCATCAAGAATCCCCAACCACTAATGTACTTGGTTTAAATTTGATCATAGGATATACCGTACCTAAGCTACATTTAATAGACCTCTGCCTTGATCTCGTCACTTTTGTCCCCATGACATCCCATGGACATTAATGCGCATGTAGTGGTTTAGTCCTCCTGTTTGGGCATTCACTTTGACTTCTAAACTTTTTTAGACCTTATTCTCTCTATGCACAAGCATCAACTTCATATGTTTAAACATAGCTGCTGCTAAGCTGTTCCCCACCTGTAGATGGAAAACCCCTGATCTGATCACACTGTAGAACTGGTGGTCTTCGTATAATAATTTGATTCTTGTGAAGTTGTCTGTATCAGCCAATAATGGAGACTTCCGCGACTTCACTCACAACAAAGATGCTGCTGCTTCCAGGGTTAGATGTTTTAAGTACTAAGCACTTGCAATCCAGTCACTCCCTTAGTTGGGTGCACTGTTGTGCTCAGGCAGTGCTCCGATCTTCCTAGTCATTTGGCACAGGACATGGGATGGGGTAGGAGGGATGGGTTATATGGGCTATTTGGGCTTATTTTACATATTGACTGCTTCCTGCTCTGGCAATTATCTTTAATGTTCATTGATAAAAAAAAATTTGATCACCCCAGAATAATAAAAAAAGTTTTTATGCTAAAGTCCAGTAACAGCATTACACAAACAGGAGTAAAATGGTTTATTCGAAAAAAGTTTCAAAATCTACAAAACAGAACTTTAACATGCTGTCCAGCATCTCTAGATACTAATGATGAGGGGAAAATGTCTGCCTGCTAACTTTTGCTAGATCCACCCCAGCTTCATGTTTGGATTCTACTGCAAGTAATCTTCACTAATAAAATTACACTTACCTTTCTTTTGCTTCTTAAATACAGTATATCACCTTAGCCATGCCTATGTGGGCATTCCTCTGGGTACTCTAAATTTCTGCCCACAATCCAAGAGACATGATTATGCTCGGAAACACATATAAGCAGTTTCTTAAACAAAAGTTGTGATTTATAAAACACGAATATGGAGTGAAAAATCGGCTTAAACGAAAGGAAAGTTCTGACCATCTGTAAATCCTGTGGAGATTTTTTTGGTGATGGCACTTTAGCGACTCCAGGCAGCAGGATAATAAAGTGAACTGAAAATGTTGCCTCATAGTTCAATAACATGTTATGTCACATTCTGATATCCATTCCATACATACATTTTCTAAAATCTGGTTGTCCTAAACCTGTAACCTGCCATACGATCTATCATATGTACCATTTTTATAAATCCAATTTTTTTGTGTATAAACCTTTTTTCCTTCCTAAGGTAAGCAAAATTTTAGTATAAAATCGAAGTTTTACACACAAGCTCTCTGGAGAATTAACCTGATACAAAACAAACAAACAAAAGATAACTTTTTTTCAGTCTTTCCTTATGCTTTTCAGCTGAAGTTTAGACAAGGAGTTGCTATAATTTCTCTTTTGTTTATGATAGCAACTGAAATCAATTGAGGCATGTACAATAGCACCAAGACAACATAAGACCAGTCCATAATGTCATCAACAATTCAACCAAAAAGAAGGTAAACAAATTAAAACAAGAAAAACTACTGTAAATAAAAAATGTCCTAAAACCCCAGAGAGTTTAACACTCAGAGTCAGAGTTGCATTCGTTGACTAAATTGGCAAACGTGTGGTTTATGGCCCAGTATCATTACTCCTACAATTCACCCCAAAAATATTATTGGAAAATGTGTATTTAGTGCAACTTAAATTTTAGCTTAAGTGAACACAGTATATCTCAAATTTCCATTAAAATAGTATTCCTAAATAGAAAACTAAAATGAACTGCAACCCAACATCATTAAGCTGCTAAACCTAAATGTTATAAAGGTCCACTTTATTGGTTTAACTCCAGTATGCCCACTGGGTGTGTGTGTGGCACCTGGTCCAGTTTACAAATGACAGTGTGCCCATTATGACCATGAAGGACCTGCACCTTACAAATGAATGTGAGCCCCCTTCTGGCCTGCCCTGGAACTACACTGCACAAGCACCCACCTTTTCAGTCAACAGTATATAGCTGGTAGCTCTCTGCACACCACAGTTAAAACTCAGGAGATATTAATGACAGAGCAGAATAAGTATTCTTAGTGAAAATTTTTTACAATTTGAAAATGAAGAAACACAAAACTGAACGACACATGGATCAATAAAACTGAATTACAACAAAAAAAAAAAAAATACAAGAGGACAGGTCAACTATCCTGGCCTTCGTGTGTTCGCTCACTGTGATTTCACTTTGCCCAGAGGCTTTGCTCATTTTGACAGGTGTGCTTTGTGGCAAGATGGCTGTCCCGTGCCTTCCCATTGGGGTTATTCCACTGATCTATATGGCCAGGACCGATATCTATCCTCTGCCTCTGGCACGTTGTTATTTCAGCACCCATCACTCTTGTACAGACACATGCATAGAGTAGCTTTATCAAGCCTCTGTAATCTTGCAGAGCTTGGCACTAAGATGCCATTAATAACTCTACCCTGCCACCACAGATTCTCTCACACAGTCTGGAAACGATATCTATATATGATGACCATGGATTTCACAAAATATTAAAAGCACCCATCAACATGAGACTTCTTAGCTCAGTGGGATGCTAATAAATAGCCCCTGTATGACTTGTTGTCTTATGACATTTACTGCCTGCTCAGAAATAATGGCAGGCACCTCACTTAAAGCATCTTGGAACTCCACTGAAGCCATTATAAAGCTGACACAATGCTAGATTACATATCAAAGAAGACAGACTATAAATCCAGAAAAAAATCTGCCTGTGACTATCCAAGAGCTGAGGGGTACACAATTATAACTGCACAAGAGGCAGTGGACACTAAAATAAAGAAAACACAATAGGCCCACTGCACGCAAATTTCACACAATATTGAAGAGACATGCGCCATGTGTGAAGTAATCTGGCATGTAATAAAAGTGAAATGATGAAAAGCAAAATCCACATTGCACTCATTTCAGGTTTACTGGTTGGCTGATGTGCCTTCAGTGTGAGGTCTGCATGTCTGCCCAGCTCTCCCAAAGGACCTCAGTACAGTTCTTCCCACAGATCAATGATGTAATCTCCAGTTAACAAGTAATTTCTTTCCTCCCCATGACAGAAAAGTGTGACGGGCTCCCCCAAGCCAAACTTCACAACACAAATTCTCTGTATTGGGTTGACTATATTTTTGAATATGATAGTGAGCAATAAACAATAAAGAGAAGAAAAATGACTGTTAGGGAGTTTTAGTAGGATGATCAGGTAAACAAGCACAGTAAGTGACTTGTTCTTGATTTAACTTTCATCACTTGAAAACCTCACAGACAATTCTGCTTAGTCTTTGTAAATGTGCTAGAGAGGTGAGATCCGCAGACACTGGCCATCTTACTAGTCTAAAGATCAACTGCATAGCATTAGTAAGTGCGCATTCACTTTTATGGCTCCTTCACCCTAGAACTTCAATACCCAGTTTTCAGCCTCCATTATTCTTCACGCTTCAATGGAGGTTAAAGAAGCATTTGTTCACACTTGCATTTACTGCTTTGAAACAGTCCATTTTTAAACTCCATAACATTGTGGACCATCTCAGACTACCAAACAAATTAAACCCATATATGTCTTTTTCCATTTACTGGGAAGTCAAAGCTTGTCTGGGCAACATCTGTAACACTGAAGGACAGGAATCATCCCAGGATGGGACCACAATATATCATGAGACAATCTGGTTCATCAGAATAATTCTGACCCAAGGATGAGCACACAAACAGAGGAGGGGAACAAGCAAACTCTACAAAGAAAGTTACCAGACCAGAAACGGAACCCATGACCCTACAGCGGTGAGGCAGGATTTTGGATTTACTACGCATTCCTCATTTAGTTCATACTCCTGATATTCTGTACAAACTTGTTATTTTCTCTGTTTATTCAACTTATTATAACTTTTAATTAGACCACTGTCATATGTCTCTTAATTTTGCATTTTCATTAATACACACACACAAAGTTCACAAGGCTCTTTAAAAAAGCAGTAGATGTGCGAACAGCTCTTCTACACCAAACTGGCCATGTTCAAATTGTAACAAGTTAGTATGCATCACCAGGTAGCTACTAATTGCAGTGTTGGAAATGTTTTTAAATTAAAATATTACACAACGGTACAAATGTGCTGCTGAGCAGTAACGTATCTAACATCCCGACTCAACTCCACAATCCATTTTCAAAGCATCAGAATAGAGCAGCTTGTCAGTGGCAATCACTCACTGGAAATTCCAAACAGTTCTTTCAAGTGCCTGATATCTCCTTCTGAAATCTCAGACATTGAAAAAGTCACACAGAGGACAACATACACGACATGGAGGTCTGCTTGTTTAGATGGCAACCTCCCTACCCCAAACAAATTCTTCAAGCTTCTGCAGTTACATATAACCCTTGTTTGTTAGAATTTAGAGAAATGTGGCGTTATGAACCAAAAGGAAATTTATAGTAGGCACAAACAGAAAGTTAATGAGATGATCAACAACATAAATTGTATAGAATACCCAAAAGATGATTAGTAGCATTCACAGTGTCACGTATTGTCACTTGGTTCTAGAGTGACATATGGAATTCCTCAAGTAATGTCCTTGTAGATAACTTTAACTGATTAATACAACTGGGACAGTCTTTCAGTTAGTTAGTAGAAAAAGTTAGTTTTTACCTACATCACACTGTTAAACATCAAGTCAGTCTTTTGTGCGCTTGCTGTTAACCTCCGTTAATTTTCCGAAACAGCAAAACTGGGTCAAGTAAGGAAACTATTCAACACGGGAGCAAAATCGTTACCATCTTGATCTGGTTAAGAACTAAGATCAATGTTTTATATCGATAAAGTAATTTGTTAAAATAAAGAAATGAACATAAAGTATCAAAACTTTTAAGTGCTTAAACTTACCCTGACATTTTATCTATTTCGAAATGTTTTACATACGACAATTTCAGAGAAGACGATACCATTTAAGTGCTGAGCACGGTGGGCGAACTGTCCAATGAGTGGATTTGAGGGGAGTGTTGATAGCGGGCACTGTCCGAGTCCTGCTTGTGAGTTCTCCATATTCCTCCGGCTCCTCGCAACCTTACAATGTAAAATGCGGCTTCCAAAATGAATGGATGGTAAACAATGCGCGTGCGTGTGTGCGCTGTGGAATTCCATGTCTCCATTCGCTCTCTTTTAACAGTGGCGTAGTCGTACTGGTTTGGAACAGACTCAATTGCTAAATTGGCACCTGGATGTTTAAACTGGAAGGAAAGCAATTAGCTTACTTCAGAATAAGGGAATTCGAAAAGATGCCACAAAAAACAAGAGTTAAAGCTCCAAATGACAAAAAGAACTACACGTTTTCTGAACAGATGCTCTGCAAAAGCGATGTTTCTCAAAATCCTGCATAAAGGATTAAAATTAATCATAAAACTAACGAGATATACACCTATTTATTTTATATATTTCGTTTTCATTGCCGGGAGAAAGCTTACTTCAGTTGCTGCACGGCGGATAACAGCTAACTCTTGATATAACCCGTCTATTGTGGGGCACACTTGCGCATCCATCACCGGGGCTCGCCACAAAGATTATCCTGATGAAATGTTCGGGGTTTAAAGTCAACGTGCCCCTTCTACAGAATTAAATATTCATTCTAAAATGCCGTGCTTAACGGTCCATGTATATTACTCTTTCCAGCGTCAATCGCAAACGCAGATTATGCATTCATTTTATGACCGCACGTTTCCCTCTATTATCGTTTAAGAGCAGAGTATAGATTGACATAGTGTCATTAAGCGTGTGTACCTTCAGTCAGTGAACGGGTTACTATCTTCTACTTAAATACACTAGCACAATTAAGTGGAAATACGGGTCAGAAAATGGATGAAATTTGCGTAAATTGTATATGCTCTGGTCGTCTGTAATATAGTCACTGGTTAACGGTTACGGAGACCAGAAAACAATATGTATGCTAACAGAACAACCGAGAACTCTACAATTCATTACCGTAGCTTTATAATTGCCAGAGATCGACATTTATTTACTTTAGCTTCGATTTGCATCAACTCTAGTTAGGACAAGAGTAGCACTCATAAAACTTTCTGCGTATTTTAAACATGGTACTATGAGTTGCGAGTCAGTAATAGATAAAGATGTGACATCATCTCTTTTTGACGCCAAACGTTTCATGTTGTTATTCTTCATTTTAAAAAAAGGCATACAGTTAGCCGCAATCTTATTGGTCTATAAGAGCTGGTCACACAGGGATCCTGTTCGCTTATCGCTGAATTGGAGGACTTAAGTAATACCGACCCACAAAATCAAGCAGAAGTCTTTCGGATCTGAGAACAAGGACACGGTTAAGACGTTTGTTTTAACTGGGACATCACCGGTGTAGACATTCATATTTATACGCTCCATTTCGACTGGTAAATTGCGGTTAGCAAACCTACAGAAAACTAAGATCCAGTACTTTATCCTGCTAATTTTTATGAGTTTTTGCAAGATCTGCGAGCAAACCGATCCGATACGTGTGAATGAGTACAGTGCAGTGAGCCCCGGCGTCCTATCTAGGAATGGTTCCTACCTGTCGCGGAATGCTGCCTGTATAGATTCGCATCATAGACGCACACGTAAAAAAAAAAAAAGGTAATAAGATGAATAAATAAAGCACAAAGAATGCAACGAGATCCTGGGGTACTTTTTCCGCAGTGAATTCCAACCTTTTGCCCAATGCTTACGGATTAAGGTAGTTTGATAATGTTATATTATACTTATAACGACTTGCCTATTCAACAATTTTTACCCTATTATTTCTTAGGTTGTTATGAACTTACTGTTTAGTTATACCTTCCTAACTGACAGATTTAAGTTTCATCAACTCCAGTAGACCGTGTATTGTCAAGACACTCAATTTTTAACAATTTTAGCAGCCACTCTAAATGCATTTACTGGAGGAGGGGTTGGTCATGGGCAATCGATCCGAGTAAGAAATTAATTTGCCTTCTAAACGTTCAGAATTCACACAGCCTAACGAAACGTAATGAGATCTAGCCTTCTGATGAGTCGTCTCAGTAGCTTCATTGACCACAAGTACGTAACACCCGCGACGCATCCCAAGTGTCCCTAGCAAAGCTATCAATAATGCAAGAAACAATGAACTTCTAAATGTTTAATTGATACAATTGAATACGAAGCTAACATGAGTTGGATCTTTTTGTTAACGCTCTTTTAAGAAACTCCTTGGCAGCAGGTTTTGATGTGCTCTTTGATCCGACACAAAAAGCGATTTAAGTCGCATTTCGCTACACCTGCCACATGGAACCACTTGAGAAAAGTATCGTATGACGTGCAGGTGCCAGCAGCCTCTTTGGGATGACCGCGGCGTAAATTAATCTGCCCGCATGCTTAATTGTTGGGATACATTTTACATTATTTTGGCTCATTACAGTGTATTTGTACTTGACATCACTACAGCATCTACTTCATCTTCGTAAGGCTACCAGACGGCTCAAGCAATTTCTTTCCTAGCTATACTGTCCGAGTCACGGACAGAATGAATGGAGTCAGTACAGACGATGTGCAGCAGCGGGTCCAATCGGCACCTGCTATTCATTTCTCACGAGACACGCACCTCCTGCCTACGGAGCCCCCCGCCCTAGTTGTACATTTATACGGCGGTTTGTGCCAATCCGTGTGACTATTACAGCTTTTATTACCACAGGGCATACGGGCGCCCATCTTTACGTAGATATACATACACGTTCATGCACGGATAAAGTGCGTACCTTTTCACTCTAACACAGCAACCCGATCAGTGGTTTCTTTTCTTCTTCACAAACTTTCGTTCAGGCCTGTCATGCCGGCTAGGTGAGTGAAGAGAAATCCAGCTGTGATCGCTAAGAGAAGAACTTTTTCTTCTGTCAACTTTCAGTTGAGCTGGGCGCCCAACCTCTGAGATCCGTTTCCCTCGTCGGTGCTGTATTGTTTTCGTAATACCGCCGGCCAACCGTGCAGTTGCGACACAGCCTTGTTCGTCGTGCCCACGTAACATTAGCGCCTACGTTCACCTCATCGCGGAGCACTGTTGACAGTGCAGCATCTTGGGATGCGAGTAAAGTGAACCTAGCTCCCTCCTTCTCCTCCTCCTCCTCCTCCTCCCCTTCGTCACTTCACCTCCCCTCCTGAATTGTATGAGCCCGCCGAGTAGTGTCAATGAGCTACCTGCCACTCTGTCATTGTCTGGTCATTAATATTTCAGCAGATTAATAAACATCTTGGCCGACTTTACTTCATTAGTCTGATCCTCCCGCCTCCCCTCCCGTCTCTCTCTCTCTCTTCCTCCCTTCCTCCCTCCCTCGCTCTTTTTCCTCTCTTAATTCCCTATGGACTTTTTGTTACGCCAATTTAGGACCCAGGTGGCAAACGGCTCCTGTTATTTCCCCTACTCGTTCGTTCGATGTGAAAACACATACTACATTAAAAATAAAATGAAAAATACAAAATCCTTGCAAGCGCAGTACATTTTATTTAGACTCAGACTGCTACGCTAAAAGGCATAGACCTTAAAGTTGCCTTAGACGGTCTAGCCGAGATGGCACTCGCGTTAATTTCTATTCATGAACGCACCCGTCCTTCCACCCTACTTATCCATTCCTACAGTCGTTGCGGGTGGAGGAATTCACCTGCGCTCCTCGTTGGACTGTCTTAACGGCACTGAGCTGCAGTTTGCGTGTGTTTGGGCGACGGCGAAACACGCCCCCAAGCGAAAAGGCTGCGCAGTGCAGCCAAAAGTACCACTTCACATATCGGGCAGTTTCAACATATTCTTCAGAAGTCAAGTAACGGCGGAAGCATACACTAGCATTGCATATCCCCGATGTAAACGTAGTTTGCACACGGTAAGAAAAAAAAATAAAACCTACACACTGAAGCTTAGTAATAAAGTCAATCAATCAAGTCGATCAATCTTTATTAAGCCAAGGCATCTGTAAGCACTTTACAGAGTTAAGGTTACAATACATCTCAGATTTATTAGAATAAAATTTCCTCCCGCATCACAAAGACCTGTTTGTCAGGTTAAATGTCGATTGATTGGAAATGTAGCTATGTGCTTGACGGGCTGCTGCCCCGTCTAAGATGGTTCTTTAAGTTGAATTAAGGGGGTGTGGAATCGTTATTTTATAATCTATATAAATGAAGTGAATAACGTCTGTCTGTCCGTGTATGAGAACGGCTCCGCTGTTTTACTTTCTTAAAAATAACGGTTCTTTAATGGCATTTTGATGGATTGCGTGGTTCCTTGAAGAACCTTTGCTTGAAAAAGAATCATTTCATTTTGGGAAAGGATCTTTATATACGCAGCTGGTTATTTAGGCTTTTAAAAAAGTTCTTTATATGTGGATAAAACAGACATCTTTAATATCCTCAGTATAGCCTGTATTATGGTATGCAGCAAGAATCCTTTTAAATTCAGGGGCCCACTGAGATCTCATTACTTTTTTATCATATAGTTATGAGTATTTATGGAGCCTGTTGGATCTAAGCAAATACAGGTTCTTTCTACAACCATCATGTGGATGATTCTTTCGGGAGCCAAAAATAGTTCCTCTGTGGCTGGGGTGTCCATCCAACTCCAGTCCTGGAGGGTCGCAGTGACTGCAGGTTTTCATTCTAACCATCTTCTTATTAAGTGATCAGTTTTTAGTGCTGTTTAACTTCTTTTGTCTGAGTTTTCATTAACTTGACTTGGGCCTCTTAGTTGTTTCTTTTCCCATAATTACCAGCCAAACAATAATGAGACACAAAACGAGCCGCCACATGAAAATAAAGAAAGGTGAAGGTCTCAGTAAGGTTGATCTGCTCAGGTCACCAAAACATGTCAACGGTGTTCTTAGAAAAAACAGAAAATCAACAGTTTTGGAAAGAGAGCAGCAGCAAACCATGGAATTAAATAATGGGGTTGATTAACAGCAAGAATCTCCTTTTCATTAAGAAACTGGTTGGAGCCTGAAGCCCTGATGTAGCTGGTCATCTGTTGTTTCGTTTCACATCTCATTTCTGTTTGGCTATCATTTAATGAGGAAAAGAATAAATTCAGAGGACTGGATTCTTAAAAACAGGGCTACTAAAATAAAGGGAAAAGGAGTTAATCAGCTATGAAAACTGGTTACTGATTAGGAAAAGGTTAGAATGAAACCTGCAGTCACTGTGGCCCTCCAGGCCCGGAGTTGGACACCCATGCCTTATGGCATCACTCTGAAGAACTACTCCAGCACCACAGTGTACAGTATGAGAAATATGATATGTATATAGGTTACTTTTTATGCCCCCAGTGGTCAAGTGTGACTTCTTGGTGGTATCTTGCTGTATGACGCATTATTTTCTTACATTTTGAGTCCCAAGTCAGTGACACATACAAATATTTCCATGAAAGTTTAAGGAAAAATTAAAGATAGACCTAATTAAAAAGCTGTGTATGCATTACCTTCAGGGCCAAACCACATACTTGAATAGTTTAACATGTTGGCTGAAGGCACACCCTGGTGGATCTAGCTATTCACATTCTGGGGAATCAAGTCAGTATGTTTTGCTACTTCTATTTTCCTTTTTTATTCATTTTCAAATTATACACCTTCTGGAACCATTCTGTTATTAGTGCTGATCATCTGAACCCAAAAGATAATCCAAAAGTACATGAACTCATGAAGAGCAACATGAATTGTGACCCACCGTGCATGAAACATGACAACTGTATAAAATGTTATGCTCAACAATTCACAAATGACACTATAACGCCAAAAGACAGTCACCCAGCATACCATCAAAGACATCCTAGATGGCTTCATTAGGCAAATGCGAGTTGGTGTTGGTAATGTTGAGATAAATAATACATTAGTAGTTCAATATAGAATCGCTAATTTTATTTTGTACATTTAACATCCACATCAATGTTGAAGCTTGTAATTGTGTAATATACATCAAATAGATATGTAAACTA
Source organism: Erpetoichthys calabaricus (assembly GCF_900747795.2). Classification (NCBI taxonomy): domain Eukaryota; kingdom Metazoa; phylum Chordata; class Cladistia; order Polypteriformes; family Polypteridae; genus Erpetoichthys; species Erpetoichthys calabaricus. Next base: position 222,751,796 of record NC_041395.2, on the reverse strand, counting down.
GATTACTTTATATAAATAGCAGTGTATTCCTTATTTCAATTGATATTACAGGGGGGCTCGTGCCTGTCCCAGCAGGCATAGGGCACAAGGGAAGAACAAACATTGGACAGGGTGCCATTCCATCTCAGGGTAAACACACACATACTCGGACCAATTTAACGTCACCAATTCACCTAACCTTGCAAATCTTTGGACGGCGGCAGGAAACTCACAAAGGCATGGGGAGAACATTCAAACACCACACAGTGAGGACCCGGGACTTGAATCCTGGTCTCATTACTGCGAGGCAGCAGCACTACCACTGCACCACTGTGTCACCCAAGGAGAACTCAGCTAGTTAGAAATAAGAATGGCATACTGACAGACTTGAAAAGAACTTTTATTCAAGAAAAGAGAATAAGGCACTATGAAATGGATACCTCCGTTAAAGCGAGTGAAGCTTAAACAGGGTAAAAGAGAGATAGATAGAACTTTACAGAACTTTATTTGTCACCAGAGGTAAAGCTGGCTTTTTACAGAAGCTTTTTAAATAAATAAACCCATAATAGGAAGATAAATAAATAAATATGCACACACTATAGTCAGAACACACACCGATGCACTTTAGAGTTAATAAAGAAATAATAAGGCAGGGTGTTTGTTTAAATGGCAAAATCTATGAGGGTCTCTCACACACACCTCTAGAGATTCCCAGAGCATTTATTACTTTTCTTAGTTAAGGGACTTGAGATTGTGAAGTGTAAAGTGGATTGTGTAAAATAAAGCTTGGTTGATTTATTGACACCACAGCTAATGAAGCTCTTGCTGACTGTGCTATATAGTTTACTCAGTGTCTCATGTTGTCTAAAATCTTCAGCAATCTGAAACTTTGTAGATGCTTTAACCAAGTCGAATTCAATAAAGATAAAATCCATCCATTTTCTAAACCTGCTTATCCAGGAGAGGTTTACACAGAAGCGGGAGCCTATCTCAGTTAGCATCAGGCACAGGCAGCAACAATCCCCGGAGAGGATGCTAGCCCATCGCACGGCCCATTACGACACACAGGCATACATTAGGGACCAGTTTAGCATCACAACTCTCGCTTACACCTCTTTGGACTGCAGGAGGAAACTCGTGCAGACACGGGACGAACATTAAAGCAAATCAAAGCTCTGTTATATATAATATACAGTGTGCAGTAAAATTACATTCTTATTCGGTGTCTACCTCACAGAATACAATTATCAACTAACGATTACCGGTACAATTAAAAGTATATTAAAGCAAGAATGCAGAACACCAAATATTAAACTACAGAGTACAAAGTCTAACTACATGCTAACTTCACTCAAGGAGCACCCAGGATTTGAACATGGGTTTCCTTGCTGTGAGGCAGCAGCACTACCACCATGGGCAAAAAAAAAATATATATATATATATATTCTCAAGCCCACTTAATTCAATTCAGAGTAACAAGGGCTCACAGCCCAACCTGGAAGCACTGATTCAAGGCAGAGAGACCAGGGCCGTCTTAACAGCATTATAGGCCCCTGGGCAAAGCAGTGCACTCGTGCCCCTACTTACACAACCACTCAGAAAGTCACAACATACGGTCCCCGGGCAACTGCCCAGTGTGCCCATGTATTAAGACGGCCCTGGCAGAGACTAAACATGAACAGGGGTGCCAGTCCATTACACAGCACATTCCTACACATGTTTAGAGTCGCCTATCAGTCTAATAAAGCACATCTTTGGGAGTTACACATTTAAAAATAAAGGTGCCGGAGTGGTTCTTCAGAGCGATGCAATTCCTTGATTCCTTGAAGAACTATCCACATGAAGGTTCTAGAAAGAAGCTTTATATATTGAGATCCATAACAAAACAGGCTCCAGCTATTAACAGGTGACAGAAGATTTGTAAAACAACAATACTTATATGATTTAAAATGACTCATGTTGCATATAGTAAGTAGTAACACATGCCCAGTTCAGGTTTTCCTGATCTGTTAGTATCTTGCTAGGTTCCCTACTAGACATTAAGGATTTCTGTTTCATCCACAGCCCAAAGAATCAATTTTATATATAAAGAACCCTTCCAAGAATGAAATGGTTCTTTGTCAAGCGATGGTTCTATGGAGATCCACACAACCCAGTAAATTGCCATTACAGAACCAACATTTGTAAGAGTGTAGGAAGAAAATCTGAGTTTCTAGTTAAAATCCATACAGGTATGAGGTGAATTTGCAAACTCAACGCTGTGCCACCGTTCCACACTTCAGTAGGCAGCCTTGACATATTAAAATATTTTTATTGTATATGCCAATTTGGACAGAGTGTTTGCTCTGAGGCCAGGGATCTGCACTGGCAATTGCAAAGGTTGCCGGTTCGAAATCCATAAACAGCAGAAGTAACTCAGCTCTATTGGGCCCTTGAACAAGTCTCTTAACCTGCAATTGCTCCATCCAGCCCTGCAGGAGGGTCCTTCGGCTTACAGGGAAAAGCTTGGCGGTTGGTGGCAGGATTGGCACTCCAGCCACTGTAAAAAAAAAAAAACCTCACACTGTTCCAGTGTGGTACTGAGGTGTAACCCACTGCCCTCAGGTCCCAATCCAGGTGGTTCGTATTGTGGTATCAGGGCATGCTCCCAACTTCTCTCTCTCTCTCTCTCTCTCATGACAGGTTGAGAGAGGGGTTGAACAATTTTATTTATCCAACTTATTGAAAAGATAAGTGCCCATGTGTCCATGCAATTGGTCTGTCTTTGTCATTAAAAAAATGGTGCGTCTCAAACATTTGTAGTAATTAAATGCATTTGTATCTGTCATTCCAACAGATGGCATATCATAAACATTAACACTGCTTTTACGGATCCCGTACCAAATGGAATATAACAGAGCCATATGCATTACACTTGTCATTCCCACAGATGGTACATCACAAACATTTGTAGTAATGCATTTTAATACTACAAATGTTTGTGAAGTGCCATCTGTTGGAATGGCAAATGCAATGCATTTTGTTACAACACGAATTACAAAATACTGTACATTCTGATAGATGGTGCACTGCAAACGCTAACACTGATTGTTTAAATTTCAACCCATCATGGATGGGTAGCACAGCTAGTACAAGAAATATTTTAGTAGGGCATCGTTATATAAAACATAAAGGCAATGATGTAACACAAGCAGGAGGCATAGCCAGGAATCCTCAATGTCAAACATGGTACAACGCGCTACTACTATAGGGGGGATTGAGGAAGGACATGAATCATAATTAAATCTATGATCAATCAGTAGGAGCTGCCATAAAACATTTCAGGGTGGAGTGTAAACCTGAAATCCTCTCCTTCCCACTGGCTAAACCTCTGAATGCAATGTAAAATAGTGCAGCCTAATATTGTTAAATCTGCTTAATCTAGTTCAGGGTCCCAGCGGGGCTGAAGCCTATTCTGGTGGTACTGGTCACTAAGTAGGCACCAACCCCGAACAGGATGCCTGGCCATTGCAGGGGCACACATGAACAACACTCCCACAGGAGAGTAATTTAGAGTCAGCAAGTATTGTAACCTGCACACCTATGGGGAATGGGAGGAACTCGACACAAACACATGGACAAGGCCCAGACATAGAACTCAAACCAGTGTCAACGCTCAGCACTTAGTATTGTAAAATTACACAGGTTCCTTTTTGGCTGAGTGGTGCTTTAAAATGGAGTCAATGGAGGCTCTGATTGAGGCGCTTGAGAGACTGAGTGAGGAGTCTGAGTGTTTGGGCTTGCGAGTGTCCTGGATAAAAACCAAGATCCAGGCCTTTAATGACCTCTTGGGCACAGCCATCAGCAGTGTGTCTGTTTGCGGAGAGAGTGTTGACCTTGTTGAGAGGTTTAATTACCTTGGCAGTGACATTGATGTCTCTGGTGACTGTTCCTGTGAAGTCAGTAGATGGATTGGGAGAGCATGGGGGGTCATGAGGTCGCTGGAAAGGGGTGTGTGGCACCCCTTTCGAAGGACGAAGGTCCAAGTCTTTAGAGTCCTGGTGCTTCCTGTCTTACTATATGGTTGTGAGACATGGATGCTATCTAGTGATCTGAGATGAAGACTGGACTCCTTTGGTACTGTGTCTCTCCGGAATATCCTTGGGTACCATTGGCTTGACTTTATGTCGAATGAGCGGTTGCTCATGGAGTCCTGAATGAGGCACATTACTTGCATTGTGAGGGTGCATCAGTTACGGCACTACGGCCATGTGGCGCATTTCCCCGAGGTGATTCGGCTCATAAGATCCTCATTTTTGGGGACCCAAGTGGCTGGACTAGGCCAAAGGGTCACCCACGTAACACCTGGCTGCGGCCGATTTCCGTAGGGTAGGACTGGACCATGTGTCTGCCTGGGGGGTTGCCAACCGGGATCCTGAGCTCTTTCAACGTTTAGTGGGTGTGGCAACGCACTGTACCAGTGCATGCTCCCCAACTTGACTTGACTTGACTTGACTTGGTGCTTTAAATGTATAAAATATAGTAATAGCTCATTTAGAGATTATGCACTGTGGCTCTGCAAAAGTTTTAATGAAACTGAAAAATATATGCAGCCATCCTTCTTTATCCTACTTTTCTTATCAAATTTTTGCATTAGTTCTGTTTTTTTATTCCAAAAAATTGGTGTCCACACAGTTTTTCCATTATAGGGCAGATTTCATGTAATGTACCTCTGTTGTCTCTGTTTGTTCATTGTGTAAAAAAATGTTTGCACTATGAGCTAGTCTAGTTCTTTTGTTCATTTCAAAGTGTTGTACTTATGAAGTGGCGGTATTTATCACTAAATACCTGTGTAATCTTGAAAAATCGCTCTAAAAAAGTGGGAAAAAACTGAAAAGAGAGTGCATTTTTTACATAAATTTAAAAACTACATTTTGTTGCAAGACAAGTCCACAATGCTAGTAGGCAAGATTTCCAAGTGTTGAGCACTCAGTTTCTTTCTTGCATCCCGAGAATAGGCTAATGTTCAGAAACATTCCTATTATAGTCCTCATTAACAGCTTACTAATTTGATAAATGATGAATAAACTGAGTTATATCATGGAGAAATCCAGAGGTGATGATTATATAGGTGTTTAATGGTGCTTTAGTAATATTTGTGAAAATTGGTTGGGGATTCTGACCACATTGTGTAATTACAGATCACAGAACCTATAAGGTCAGTCACATAGTGCCTCAACATCATGAAACGCCCAAAACATCAGTCATGAAACGTCCATTGCATGTCAAGTTACACGGCGGCGGCTTGGCAAACATTTACTCAAACCGGTTAAAATGTAAAGATGTCAGTTTTGGTAAATTCAAGTCCTTTGAGTATCTCGCCGTTGTTATTTATGGAGATTCTCACATTCTAGTATTATCCATGTACAGACCTCCTAAATTCAACGCGTCTTTCTTTGAGGAATTCTCTGACTTAATGTCAATTTTAATTACGAACTATGACACACACTTAATAGTCGGAGACTTTAATTTTCATATAGATAATCAGTGTGACCAAAAAGTAAAAGAATTTATGAACCTCCTGGACTCTTTCGATTTGAGACAGCTCGTTAATCAGCCTACACATAAAGCAGGTCATACGTTAGACTTAGTGATTACTAAAGGACTAAAAGTTGATATAAAGCAGGTCATTGATACGGGTCTATCAGACCATTTTCTTCTACTTTTTTATATAGAAATAATGATAGAAAACACTCATGAGAAGCATATTGTTAAAAAACGCTTCTTTGACTCATCAGCAGCTTTAAAACTTACAAACATTCTAAGTAATCAGTCCGTTTATAGTGCCAACTATAATAGCGAGGATAATGTAAATAGAAAGGTGGAAAGATTTAATACTAAAGTGAGAGCTGCTGCTAACATAGTTGCACCTGAAAAGACAGTTTAAAAATTTTCTAGCATTGTTATACCATGGAAGACCCAAAGAGTGTCTGATTTAAAGAGAACATGCCGTAGAGCTGAGCGTAAATGGAGGAAGACTACACTAACTATCCACTATGAAATATTAAAAGTTAAAATAACAGAATACAATAACACAGTCCGTCTTGAGAGGCGCTGCTATTTCTCTAAGATTATAAATAACAATGCTACTAATCCCAGAGTCTTATTCTCTATGATTGATCGTCTGTTAAACCCAAGTAACTCAAAGGAATGCCTCCTAAGTACTTCCAGTAAAACCTGTGAGGCTATTGCTGTATTTTTCAATCAAAAAATTAATGATATTAAAAATAACATAGTATATCTCCCCAACACTAAGGATCCTCCTAAACCCCAGTATTCTGTTATAAACAAATTGAACTCTTTCGCTAGGATAGATTTACCTGATTTACATAAAATAATTTCTCAAATGAAACCCTCCACCTGCATCCTTGACCCAATACCAACAAATTTTTTCAAAGAAGTATCGGGCGTGCTAATCGATAATGTTCTTGACATAGTAAATTCGTCATTAGATACGGGGGTCTTCCCAGACTGTCTTAAGACTGCTGTAGTTAAACCCCTACTTAAGAAAAATAATCTCGACCCCTCTGCTCTTGAAAATTATAGACCCATCTCTAACCTGCCTTTCTTAAGTAAAATTCTAGAGAAGGCAGTTATTATACAGTTAAATGACCACCTCAATAAACATGCTATTCTTGATAAATTTCAGTCAGGTTTTAGAACAAATCACAGCACAGAAACTGCACTCGTTAAAGTAGTAAATGACTTGCGGGTAAATGCAGACAGAGGTCATTTATCTGTTCTCATCCTCTTAGATCTGAGTGCCGCATTTGACACCATTGATCATAATATTCTTAGAAATCGCCTTAGTCAATGGGTGGGCCTCTCTGGCAGTGTCTTAAATTGGTTTGAATCCTACCTGGCAGGGAGACAATTCTTTGTTAGTTGTGGTAATTATAATTCAAAGACACATGATATCCTATATGGTGTTCCACAAGGCTCTATCCTGGGTCTGCTGCCCTTCTCAATCTACATGCTTCCTTTAGGTCAGATTATCTCAGGGCACAACGTGAGCTACCACAGCTATGCTGATGACACACAGCTGTATTTATCAATTGCACCTGATGACCCCGAATCTCTTGATTCACTAACACAATGTCTAACTTGTATCTCAGAATGGATGAATAGTAACTTTCTCAAATTAAATAAAGAGAAAACCGAAATCTTAGTGATTGGCAATAATGGATACAATGAGGCTATTAGAAATAAACTGGATGCATTAGGATTAAAAGTCAAAATGGAGGTAAAAAGCTTAGGGGTAACTGTTGACTGTAATCTAAATTTTAAATCGCATATTAATCAGATCACTAGGACAGCATTTTTTCACTTAAGAAACATAGCAAAAGTTAGACCTCTTATATCATTGAAAGATGCGGAGAAATTAGTTCATGCGTTTGTTTTCAGTCGACTAGATTACTGTAATGCACTCCTCTCAGGACTACCCAAAAAAGACATAAATCGTTTGCAACTAGTGCAGAATGCAGATGCTAGAATCCTTACCAGGAAAAGAAAATCCGAGCACATCTCTCCAATTTTGATGTCACTACACTGGTTACCTGTGTCATTCAGAATTGACTTTAAAATTCTGCTTATGGTTTATAAAGCCTTAAATAATCTCGCCCCATCTTATATATCGGAATGTCTGACACCTTATATTCCAAATCGCAACCTCAGATCCTCAACTGAGTGTCTCCTCAGAATTCCAAGAGCAAAACTTAAAAGAAGTGGTGAGGCGGCCTTCTGCTGTTATGCACCTAAAATCTGGAATAGCCTGCCAGTAGGAATTCGCCAGGCTAATACAGTGGAGCACTTTAAAAAACTGCTGAAAACACATTACTTTAACATGGCCTTCTCATAACTTCACTGTAATTTAATCCTGATACTCTGTATATCCAATTCATTATAATAACTATTCATGGTGGCTCTAAAATCTGTACTAACCCCTACTCTTTCTTCTGTTTCCTTTTCCGGTGTCCTTTTGGTGGTGGCACATCTACTCAAAGCACCATGATGTTCCAACAATGATGGATGGATTAAAAGCCAGAAGTCTGTATGACCATCAGCATCAAGTGACTCCGTGAGAACTCTAACTACAAAGAGGACTATTTCATTTATGTTAGGTAGAATGCCCAGAGGGGACTGGGTGGTCTCGTGGCCTGGAACCCCTACAGATTTTATTTTTTTCTCCAGCTTTCTGGAGTTTTTTTTTTGTTTTTTCTGTCCACCCTGGCCATCGGACCTTACTCCTTTTCTATATTAACTAATGTTGCCTTATTTTAATTTCTTATATTTGTCTTTTATTTTTCTTTTCTTTATTATGTAAAGCACTTTGAGCTACTTTTTGTATGAAAATGTGCTATATAAATAAATGTTATTGTTAAGATTAAGGTTATGTGAGGGTGATCTGACTCAAAGAGCATTTCTGGACTGACATTGTGGGCATTACCTGGCATACATCATAGGTATTGCAGGCTGCAGTTAGACCCATCTTTATTCTTATGGGCTGGGAAATGTTTTTTTATATCTGATTTTTATTTTCCGATCCATTTTCATGAAGGATTAGAATCATATAATGAGGAATGACTGAACACATTTATTATGTTTTTTGTTAATTTTAGCCAGAGTAGGTCAGGATGGAATTTTTTGGCATGAAGCGGAACTCTATTTTATCTAATCCAGTCCAATGCTATCTATTAGTGTCATGGATGAACAGACATGGTACGTTTCCAGGCAGACCTGTCTGCTCCAAGCCTTCAGGCTTCATTCTACCCTTTGGTATGCTTCCAGCAGACTTTACTTCCAGAGCCAGCTAGAGAAGCCTCTCTGGAGACATCCAAATAATGTGATCAAACCACCTCAGCTTTGCTTTCCTCCAAAACAGAACCTCTTTCAGCATGGGACTCAGAAACTACTGCAATTTCTTTCATTGCATTTCTTGATGATATCATCCACCAGGAATATTAGATTTTCTCTGTCTTGATCATTTACATCCTGTGGTACCGGGTAATTATCACTTTCAGTCCACTGGCAATGGAGAAGAGCATGATTCAAATTTCATTATTGTTCAGAAGTTCCCCATCATATGGTTCAATCACTTTGTGACATTTCTTCAGCTTGTTTTTCACTCTATCATTCTGATTAATAAACACGAAAATGTCACCCTTTGAATCTTCCACGGCCCTTTGCAGATCTCAAATAATGTATCCTTGATAATATGTCCTTTATATCCATTCACGCTGTAGGCGCTAACCTCCTATAGTCTATCCATCCATGTTATACTTTCATTGACAGCCTTGCTCTCCTTCACTTCTCCACAACCCTTATGTATCAGGCTCATTGTCTTTTTTCTACCCCAGATATATGAGCAGAAATGAATCCTTTAAAGTTATACATTCTTGTCTTTCTTCTTGATTTCTGTAAGCACCAATACAGTATGCCCACCTTTGTATTTTTAACAACATTGAAGAATGTGTTCTCCTTGTCCTTAAGATTTCTTACATTACATGTTGCCACTGAGACTGAATGTTTTCCTCACCATGTCATTCCTAAAGCAGGCAATTTGGTTACATTCTGTGTTTTTCTTTAATTGAAACTAATTTGAAGATTACATGTGACTGTCCATTAGCTGCCTAGCATGATGGAGTTGTCTCCTTAAAGCTGTTATGCCAGCTGCTGGTTCTGAAGCATGGAATTAGTTCTTATTTGTTGAGTATATGTCATAATGTTTTGCATATTTAATATGCTTTGAATATTAAACTTTCAATATTTATATAACAATGCTAATTACACATTTACATTTAGATTCATGGCATTGCTTCTTGCACAAGAAAAGAAGTCAGATAAATAAGAGTCTGAGCAACTTCTTTCTAATTTGTTTCTACAACAAATTAACATGGAATTTTCAACAAAATCCATCTTTAATTCGATAAGAAAACTCTTGTAACTATTATGGTGGTCATCCTTTTAACATTCTATTTTTTGTTTAATTTTGTGGCTTTTTTATCTTTCATGTTGACCAACAAAATGCTAGGTTTGACACTGGGAATGTAATAAAAAATAGGTCTACAAACATAAAGAGTTAGAGCACCAAATCATGATCTCATTTATTAGCTCTCTGGCTAATGTTGCAAACTTTAAATATTTCTTATCTGTCCTGTTCCTTGTGCTCTGTCTGCTCTTTCAATAACGACAGTGGTTGACCGGTGTGGCTGCCGAAGGGGTGACTCTAAAGCAGGCATCTCAAACTCCAGTCCTGGAGGACCACAGTGGCTGCAGGTTTTCATTCTAACCCTTTTCTTAATTTGTGACCTGTTTTTGCTGCAACTTAACTTTTTTTGAATTAATTTTAATTGACTTGTTTTTTAAGATTTGTTCCCCGGAATTTCTTTATTGTTCCTTTGAATTGCTTCATTTCTTTCCTTAAACAGAAAAGAAATGTGAAGTGAGTGAGCCAACAGAACACTAACTAAGTTGGGGCCTGAAATACCAACCAATTTCACTCCAAGTAGTTGCTTAATTAGGGGTCAAGTCTTGTTGTTAAATAAACCCGTTCTTTAATTCCATGGCTTGTTGCTGCTCTCATTGTGCAATAACATAAATTTCTGAAATTGTTGATTTTCTCTTTTCTAAGAGCACTATTAAAATGTTTTGGGGTCCTGAGCAGATCAACATTCCTGAGACTTTCATCTTTCTTTATCTTCAGATATTGTATGGTGGACACAGTTTACTGGTGATGTTTTGGCTCATTTTGTATCTCATTATTATTTGGCTGCTAATTAAGGAAAAACAAACAATTAAAGGGTCTGAGTCTTCAAGAGCAAGTCAAATAAAATTCATTCAAAAGAAGTTAATTAGCAGCAAAATCAAGTCAGTAATTAAGAGAAGGGTTAGAATGAAAACCTGCAACCACTGTGGCCCCCAGGACTGGAGTGTGAGATCCCTGCTCTAAAGGTTATAAGAGTGGACTGCTCCTTCCCAGTGTACCATTAAAATCCTTACATGTAAAAGCCAGAATTGACCTGATGTTGCTCATGTGATGCACCAACATCTCCACAACATTGCTCTGTCGTTGAGGCCAGAATACTTCTGGCCACAACACAGCATTAATAGTGTCTATGTTAGCATGAACAGTTCCTTTACAGTGGGTTACCTTAAATCTAAATTGCTGTAAGTCCATAAGCCCTTTTGTGATTTAAGGGTCCACCTACTCTAATGGGTTGTGCCCTGTGACCAAGGTGAACACACATCGTAGGAGATAAAACCATAGATGCATAAAAAATCATTTGTATCATCAATTTGTCTTTGTCCACCTATGCATATCTTCTTTCCCAGTCCAAAGTTTCTGGTTCAGGGTATTTCCTATTCTCAACATGCCAATGTTATGAGAAAGAGTCCAAAACATGGTGAAATGGGGTGTGAGGTTTCGAAAAACAAGTCACAAAAACAGTCCAGGACCTTCACAAGCAAGTTCAGAAGTTTCTTCCCAACTTAGCTAGACCCCCAACTGCTACATGCAGGTTTTGTCCTAAGCATGAACAAAATGAGAATTTGGGTTTAAAAGTTTAAAATAGCAAAAGAGTCCCTAAACATATCAAAAATGCCTTACCTGAGGGAGAACTATAAACCTCTGGCTTGTAGGGACAAATCCAAAGAAAGAATCTTAATAAATCAAAATATTTATTACCAAATAGGAAAAAAATAACAAAATGCTGAAGGCAAACAAGTCCATATTCCATAATCCACGAGCAAAACCAAAGACAGTAGCAAAAGGAAGTCAGAAGACCTGCAAATCAAAAGAAACTCAATACATACAAAACAGACTGCAACCAAACTCAATGGACCAATGGTAGGTGTCACTTCAAACTGAGACGATAAAGCCAGAAGGAGGACACAGCAGCAGTGACTCAAGGTGTTTTTGTCATTCTTCACTTTTTTACGAGGGTGTAAAGTTATATATTGTACAGTATATGAGCTGACTTCCATGCCTACACACACAAAGTATAGGGAATGGCAGGATAATTAAAGGAACGGTACATTAATAACAAATAGTATACACGACTCATAAAAATAACACGAACAAGAAAACTAATAATTCAGAATTAACAAATACCAACAGTAAAACAAGAAGCCAGAAGAAAACCAAACTTGCTGTAACAGAACAGCTGATTCAACACAGCACGCAAACTGATGTCTGATGTGCCTATCTAGAGAATAAAAAATATCGAACATCAGATGTTACGAATACAGGATAAATAGCCACCTCAGCAACTTTCCACTATTACAGGTGTCTCTTTGGGCATTAAGTTGGTTAAATGTGCACCCCACTCTGAGAATTTCAGGCTAAAAATGTTGGCAGCACTTTGCTGATCTTAAAAAAAAGTTTTGATTTGCTTTCTGGGTTTTGACCAGTGCCAGTTAACTAAACATTTATTTTGGACAACCGTAGCTTAACCATACCTTGTCCTACCACACACCAGAGGTATTTTGCTTCTTCCAGTCCAAAGTAATACTTGTTCAGAGTTAATATGGAGTCCTGGTTGAGAGCACTGCCAGCAGATGTTGTAGATGGTGGAAAATCACAACTGGCATAACTCATACGACATGGTGCTGCAATGGTATAACCATACTTCAGTCTGCTGAGCCATTTCCACATGCTGTTTCATTGGTAGGCACAGTTCTTTGAAGAAGGTGTCTAACATGGTGATGCATTCTAATATAATATTTTGTATCTGTAGCTGCACTTCCCAGCAACTGTTGTCTTTTAAATAAGTTTTTAAATGCCTACGCTGACATTCTATATTAGGTAAACGTTCCACATTCATGGCTATGTTATCTGATGTAAAGGTGGATGGTGGGTCATTAGTCTGTACAGAGCTAGTGCATGTTGTGTCACTAGTAGTAGTGTCACAATGGATGGCGACCTCTTTAGCTGCATGCTTTGCAATAGAGCACATCATAAACAGAAAATGTTTATGAGATGAGATGAGATGAGGAAAAGTTAGAGAAGGGGTGCATTTTATTGCTCGTAATGTCCAGCCAGTCCTGCCTCAGGACTGCTGCACACAGAAGCAGAGGAAGGACTGCAACAGATGACTACGGTGTAACACCCAAGAAAAGGATAATAATGGATGCTATGAATATGCATATATACAAGTAAGGGAAACCACCCGGTTTAAATAGTGAGCCTAACAGGAAGCAATGAAGGAGATGTTACTCCCAGAATCTAATATGGTCTGAACCTTGACCCAATTCACTGGCATCTCCATACACCAGAGGTTAGACAGTGTAGCACACACAGTACACTATAATGTTTGCCCTGAGTACAGGCAGTCTCCATAGGCTTGTACAACTTTGGGCATGTAGCGATAGGGGGCCCCACCTCGTCTTACCTGAAGCATTGGATTGGCTCTGGAGTTTGCCTTGTGTCACCTCTCTTTCATCATAGTACTTCTATTTCTTTTTTAGGTTGGTTTAAGGAAGAAGGTACTTTGCTGCTGAGATGATTGTTCGGTGTCATCTTGCTAATTTCCAGTGAATCCAGATTAGATCCTCTACAGTCTTCAAAGGGTGTTGTTGTACTGACTTTGAGTTGTTGGACCATAGATTAAAAAGCAGAAATATTTCTAAACGTCTTATAAATGTAAAAATCATGTTTCTGTGCTTTTCTGAATAAAAGAAAAATAATACCAGCTAATTAAATGAGATCAGTGCTATCAGGTGTTGTCACTAATTGGGAATCTGGTTGGGGGGGATGGTAAGCACAGGACCGAGGTTGGGAAACACTGGATTAAACATTTGTGTTGTGCACAGATTTACTTCAGTCAAAGTTCCAGACACTTTCATGATCTTTTGTTGGAAGAGATGTTTTACTAGGTCAGCATCTCTCTTTTCAGTGTCTGATAATCCCAGAAGTGGGATTGCCTAAGTCAAAACATACTGTGGAGTGTAGGGGGCACCACTGAGCCCAAACACCAAATGTAACTAAACAACACAGTCACTGGCTCAAATACAAGGTAGTTCATTTAGGCCAATACTTTCACAAGTGTCCAGTTTCCTCATTTTCATACAATAACACAAACTCACAAGCTCTTATTTCTCCTTTCATACCCAGGGCCGTCTTAATGCATGGGCCCCATGCTACTCTATGTATGTTGTGACTTGCTGAGTGGTTATTTAGGTAGGGGCCCCAGTGCGCTGCTTTGCCCAGAGGCCTATAATGCTGTTAAGATGGCCCTGTTCACACCTTCCACATAGTTTCATTGGCCTCCTCCCAATTATGACTCCTGAGGCAGGAAAAATGGCTTCTTTTATGCTGGACAATTGAGTCAGGTGGGAGCCCTTTAAAGAAGCAGCTCATCCTGACCCTGACAAGTGCTGTCTGAAGGAACTACAATTCCCATTCTTCCCTGTGGGTATCCATATGGAAGTTTCACCAGTGGGATACTGCCATTATGTGCACTGGTGGAGATCATGACCCTGGAAAGCAGCCACCATATGTACATCTGAACAGGCCCCTCTTCTGGGAAAGGTACAAGAACCCATCCGACTCGAAGTGCCCGTTCATCTCTGTCATTCCATTCCTGGTAAGGAACCAGCTTCCATCCCTGTTGGTATGCCAGTCCAACTCTGTCCTTCCATTCCTGCCTCCTTTTCTTGTAATCAATTATGGCACTCACAATACAAATAGTGGTTTGCCTTTCAAAACTGTGCAATTATATGAACCCATTCTTTCTGTGCCACTGACATCTAATTACATTCCTTTCAAAAATAAGTAAATATGTTTGTTTTTTCATAGCTACACAACAAAGCAAATACCTGTGTTGGAGTTGCTTCATGATGATGCGACTCTCCCACTGATCTCTATACCTCCACCTTCACCAACCTAGTCTGTTGCAGAGCTACTTGAAGCTGGAGTTGCTTCACTTGTTTCACTAGGAAGTAGGTAGGGTTTCTATAACAGTCTGTAGACTCGTCACCTCAGTCATGACTACGGAAATCCTGATGAGTGTGCGCTACTGAAAATGTAACAAAACAAAAAACGTTGGAGCACCAAATGGTCATGCTGTTTTTTTAGTCATGAGGTTAATGGAGCAGCCATTTCATTATAAGACTGTTCTGAGCTGCTGTGTGCTTGGTCTTCAAATGAGGACATTAATTGTAGCAGTCTTTTAGTCACAGTAGCAGAAGATGTCAAGAGTTGTCTTCAGTTTACTGTTCCTCCAGATTGTTGGCAGCAATAGATAAACAGTCAGGTGACTGGGTAACCACAAATTGTTTCCACTGTGTACCAATACAATGCTTCCTTGTAAAAAATACACATGACCCACATTTCTGACGTAGGACTCTATCCTTAGGGCTTATTCTTCAAACAATAGCCCTGAGCTCATCTTGTGGAATAACTACTTGCTGAGTAATTGTATTTCATTTAGTCTCTCATTAGATTATATTTAAATGGTTAAAGAGAGTTTGTAAACAAAAACATCAAATGTTATACATATATTTGGTGCCATATTTAAACTTTAAGAGAAATATAAAATATTGTGATTTTAATTGTACGCTTAATTGTACAAAGCCATCTGTTCTCACTGTGGAATCCTTCCAACTTTCTGGCTAATTGTTTTTTTAAAGAATATTATGTCAGGTAAAAAGAGATAAAAAAAATAACTATTCACCAGTGCTCGACAAAACATGTGTGCAGTTCATAAGCAAAGGTAACCATTTTGTTATTGAATAGGTTAGGAACTCTGGTGGCCCAAACAACCTTATGTGCCCTCTGAACAGCTGTATGTTGTGTTAAGTCGGTGGACTTTTTTTGGACATTGTGTGTTTACCTTGATTTAAATAATTCCCTTCTAAAATTTGTCATGATTTTTGTCTCTTTCAGCACTGACTACACATCTTACCATGATAGATTTTTTTTTACATACCAGGGTGGTGCTATTCAACACTTATTAGGGGCTTTATCCTAACTACCTGACAACTGGACTTTTCGTGCCATTGTTGGCCATTACACTGCACAACAATTTTTTTGAAAAGTCTTGCTTCCTGAAAAGTTTTTGCTGATTGTGATAGGTACCTACTGGGTATGCACAAATATATTTTGGTTTTACTGCATCACGTAGGAACTCTGAGAAATAGACATTTATATGTTTACTGACAATAACGTATTTAGTCACGTTTATGTTTCGCATAAGCTATTAAATTCAACAGAATTAAAAGTGTTTTGCTCCTGATTTTCTTTTGTATTCAATATCTGGTGCATCACGTTGCAGTGTCCAACAGTAGTCAGCAAGTATTGACGGATTCCAGTTGCCCTGGTATTGTTTCTCCATCGTAGCAATGTGCTGGTGAAACCTTTCACCATGTTCGTCACTGACAGCACCGAGATTTGCAGGGAAGAAGTTCAAGTGTGAGTGGAGGAAATTAATCTTGAGTGATATGTTGCACTTCATTGTCTTGTATGCTTTGAGAAGTTTGTCTACCAGCTGAATGTAGTTTGGGGCTCTGTAATTGCAATATCATTGAAGGCTTTCCAGGCAATTTTTTCCGGCCCAGCTAACAGATCTTCAAACCACTTGTCACTCATAATATGTCTGATCTGGGGGCCAACAAAAATGCCCTCTTTGATCTTGGCGTCAGTTATTCTTGGGAACATCTGTCTTAAATAACGAAAACCTTCGCCTTCCTCATCAGTGCTTTCACAAAATTCTTCATGAGTCCCAGTTTTATATGAAGAGGAGGCAAAAATACCTTTGTCGGGTCGACAAGCAATTCATGTGCTACATTTTTCTGTCCTGGAAATAACTTTTTACGGAGTGGCTAGTTCTGTCAAGAACAGTGCGACTCTTTGGCACGTCTGTCCCATTCACAGATGAAACAACAGTACTTTGTATAGCTGAGCTGCAGTCCTAGTAACAGAGCAATGACTTTAAGATTTCCACAGATATTCCAGTTGTACCTGCTATACTGGACGTGCTTCAGCAACAGTTCCTTATTCTCATACATTTCTTTCATGTGTGCTGCATAGCCAACAGGTACTGAAGGATAAACGTTGCCATTGTGTAGCAGAACAACTTTCAGGCTTAACATTGACGAATCAATGAAGAGACGCCACTCTTTCAGGTTGTGATCACAATCCAAGGCTGAGAACAATCCTTCAATGTCACAACAGAAACAGAGACTGTCGACTTGTGCAAAAAATGTGGTTATATCATGATGTTGGCCTCGAAACAGAAATTTTCGTACCTGGTGACAGCAAACACCATTCCTGCAGTCTCGAACCCAGCAGCTCAGCTTCTGCTTTTGACAGACCCAAATCTCTGACCAAATCATTCAATTCTGACTGTGTTATCAGATGTGGATTGCCTGATGAGCACGGTTCAAAATCCAGGTCAATGTCACTGTCAGTACCCTGCATTGCAGTTTCATTATCTGGTTCTTCTAAGGTGCAATCCTCTGGTGGTTTCAAAATTGGAAGACTGTTTTCATGTGGCATGGGTCTCATTGCCGAAGGCAGATTAGGATATTCAATTGACTTCTTGTTTTTGGCAGAGAAACCAGACACATTAGTCAAACAGAAGTAACAGTCCATCACATGGTCTTTATGTTTTCACCATATCATCGGAACAGCAAATGGCATCGTCTTTCGAGTGCCTCTGAGCCAGGCTCTCAGACAGACAGCACATGTTGCACAGCAAATGTGAGGCGCCCATTCCTTGTCTTGATCACCAATTTTGCAGCCGAAATACAGATGATAAGCTTTCTTCACAAGAGTAGTCATCCAACGTTTCTGAGGCGCAAGTGTATACAGTATATATATAGCAGAATGTATCGCGGCTGTTACGACATTGACAAGACATATCGCCCGACACCAAAACGTCTATAGCATCACGCTTACTTACTGTTATATTGCTACAGATGCTATACTTTACTATGCTGATACTATACATAAACACTGACTATCTATATTAACCAAATGAGCAGGATAGGTGTATGCAAGCCACCTTTATAGCATGCTGAGATAGCGTCAAGCTCGTTTGGACCTGCCCAGGATGTCAACTTCCACAGAACAGCTTCCAACCTGGCCTGATTCCATGCCTGGACATGTCCAGGCTGCACAAACCATTGTTGATAAGTCACTTACGGGAGCGAAAACGTTTGGATACAAATATAAGACAAAATCATGACAAAACTGAAGATTTCTCTGAAACAGTACGTGATGGGTAAATTTTGATGTGATCAGCACCCAAAAATCTATAAGAAACACCCAACAGTGTTCAAGAAGCAAAAACTTTGTTGTGCAGTGTTATCAGACCAATAAACCATTAAATATGGCTGCTTTCTCAAAGATCAGGGGCTATAGGCATAGGTGCATTGAATGAGTGTGGGGGTAGGGCTCTTGATGATCAGGGGCTTCATGCTGGAGATCAGGGGCTAAAGCCCCAAAAGCCTCCCCAGTGACGTCACTGTCACAGACTCAGTGATATGGACAAACTTGGATTCTCATCAGGTATGGGATTGTATTTAATATCCATAAAGAAATGACCATGGGCTGTTGGTTGCAACACTTAATTATTATATTTGGCAGGGTGGTGCCATGCTGTAATCTACCGCATATACATAAAAGTCAAACTATGTGTGTGTGCATGTATGTATGTTCCAGTATCACTTCCGAACGGCTGGAGCACTTTTCATGAAACTTGGTACACGTTTCTCATTGGTCAACTAAAGATACTGTAGGGTGAAATCAACCCTAACCCACCCCCTTCTAGGGTAGGGTAGGGGGGTGATCTTGCAGTCTTGTATGCATGTTATCATCCTGTTGACACTCAGAACGACCACCAGAGGGCGAACTGCAGGTGACTACCAGCATTCTTTATGTTTGAGCACCACCACGTCCCTGTTGCTTTTAAAATTAAATAGAGTTGGCCGGTTCCAAGCGTCGACTAGATGATAACATACATACAAGACTGCAAGGCAAGCACATTAGTGAGTCTTCATTGTTTGTTAATTTATTTTTATTTTTAAAGTTGTGTTTTTTTTTTATTATATTTTTCCCAAACAATTAAAAAAAAAACACATTTCATTTTCCTCCTGGGCAACGCTGGGTATTTCAGCTGGTTTTCCAATAAATTCTGATGTATAGCTTGTTGCAATATAATTCACATTTTGTAGCCTTACTTAGGGTTATATTTACCCCTGAAAAATGAGTCAAAAGCATTTAATTTTTATCAACAATAAAAAAAGATATTATTATGTGTAACATGTCAACATAAATACAGTGGGAAAGGAATGTCTAGTGTCCACTGCTGTACTAATGCAGATTTGGTACATGTTGTGCTTGTGAAATGTTTTGAAACAGGTCACCAATGTTCAAACCCAATGTTGCAATCGGGACAGTGGAAGCGTGTTTCTTTGCACACATTTCTTATATTTTTTTTCTGCTACTTGTGTATGAGAGATTTTAACATAAATGATTGTATAATGATAAAATCAGAGCCAACTGTAAGGGAGCAGTGCCATAATGCCATCCAATGTCCAATATAATTACAACACTGGACTTGAAATGCTAAATACAACATACTTAAATTTCATCACACAACTTGCAAATGTAGTTTAAGATTGATCTATAAAATAAATGCCTTACATTATATTTCTAGTATACATGTAAAAACATGGAAATCATTTTTTGAGTTAAAATACTGTATTAATCTCCAAGGGGAAATTGTCTTTTCAAGTGACCTTTGGAGGTCAGAGCATAGGGTTAGCCATTGTACAACGCAGTGATTTGCAGGTTAAGGGTCTTGCTCAAGAACCCACCAGAGTAGGATCCTTTCTCGCGGTAGTGGCATTTGAACCGGCAACCTTCTAGAAACCAGCGCAGATTCTTATCCACAGAGCCGCCATTCCAGATATAATAAAGGTAACCAATTGGCCTACAAGATCTAAATCTACAATATTTTTTTAGGAATGCTTGATTATCAGTATATAGATTTCATTAAAAACAGAAAATTGCTCATAAGCAAATGTCGTACGTTACCAGCTGTTTAGAAAATGCTGTTGTAGTACTGTTAGGCTAATTGGTTCTACTAAAAAACACACAGTGTGACATCTGAAATGTGAGTTATTTGTAGAGTCACATAATTCTCACTGACTTCTTTTAGAAAAAAAGAGTTTCTGAGATGATTTAAGATGTTTTCTGGAATTGGCAGACAAATTTTAGAGAAGTGTTAGCCATTCTAGAAAATACTGGGTGTTGCACGAAAAAGTGTGAAAATCATGGAGAACATGAACTGATATGAACTTTGTGACACATCTATCTGTTTCAGACTGTTAAACAATGAAGTAAACAATTAATACATTCAAAATATTTTTTGCTTAGTAAGTAAAATTCAGGTTTTATGCAGTTCACCTTACACATGCTTTTTTTATTCTTTCACAATTTCATGATTAAAAATTAAACTTGTTTAATGAAGGTGAGCACTAATCATGCCTGATACCTGTTGTTTAGATGTTTGTTTCAACACAAGCCGCAGAATAATATTAAGACCGCATTGTTTTCCATTTAATCTATCATTGCTTACACCTCAATAACTATCTGACAGCTTATGGATTTAGTTTCAGCAGCTGAGTCTCATTTCCCTTTCTTATAAAGGTAATAGATGAAGGTTAAATCTGGTGCAAAATGATGACCACCTTGCAATCTGTTTGAGGTGCTTCAGCAACAATGATGCAAACTAGTATTATGACAGTTCCTCGTAATCTGACACAAAAGATAATATATTAATTTCCAATAACAATAAGTTACCATAAGAAGAGCATAAGATGCATTTTCATAGTAACAGATCATTCACATATTGAAAGTCTCTGTTCATCTAAGTTTTTAATGACACAATCAATTCAAAATATGCAGGTACACAAATTATTACTTTCTATCACATTACCTGGTGGTGTATTCCCTATTTTATTATAGGACTGGTACATTCAATGATTTGTGTGAAATGTACTCCTAACCAGCTTCCACCTGGATCCTGTGTTCTGGATGAAGATTTCATTTTAAAGGAACAGCTGACATCTGGCCATGAGAAATATGTTATCAGAATTCTTCTGTCTTTAATTGATCTGTCAGATATCAGCCCTTATGTGCCTGTCTGCTTAGAGGTCTGCACTATCCCGTTATACAGAAATGAAATTTCAAGAATTGGAATAATTATGTGAAGCAGATCCATGGTAAAGTATTGGATGTTTGAGAATCCATGAACTTCTTTCAAGACAAAAATGACAAACTGTCTACATTACTGTTGGAAAATGTTGTTTGATGATTGAAACAGTCAAATGAATCAGAGTTGAGTTAATTTGAGAAAATGACTTTGCACACTGGTGGAAAAAAAAAACAATCTATGTGAAGCTTTAAAATTTCTGTATTTCAGAAATAATTTGATCTAAAATATCATTTGTTCTGCATCTAATGTATGTCATGCCAAAGCTTTTGCTCAGTATTTTAATTTTGCCAAGTTTGAATTTGACTTTTTTATCTTTGAATTTGTCTTCATCTACCATTTGTTGGTTATATTTTGGAACAGTCAACCTACACTGACGTTTTTTGATAACTCAGTATCCTGCAGGCCATCCACCTCACTAGCATCACTATTGTTGCAGTTGTTCTGATTAAGTCCTATTTATTACACGCACCAACAGTTCAATGAGAGTTACTTCAGGAGGGATGTGGCAAAAGGCCCCACCATTAGAAGTAGACGGCTTTACTGTTACTCCTCAGCCTCCTGACAGAACGATAGAAGTCTCCATTTTAGTAAGTCTGGCCTGCATTTTCCTGCAATTGAAAAAGGGGGAGGTTATTAAATCCTAACCTAAGAGCATATTCCTTCTTCTCATAAGTTCATCATTGTTACTCAAGAATTGATTATTTGTTTATAGACAATGATGTTTTGCCTATTATCAAATTGTGTAAGTACAACACTATTGTTATCTCCAACCACAACCCTCTGATCATGGTGCTTAACTTACTATGTCCTACACACTCATCTCGTAGCTGGCGTCTTAACCCCCGTCAACAGCTGATGAGAACTGTACAGAATTCATATCCAAGCTAAATGATTATTTTCTGGTGACAAATGCATCCCCAGAGGTCTCTGCATGAATACTCTGGGAAACTTGAAGGCATTTTTAAGTGGACAGATTATTTCATATGTTTCTTACAAAAATAAATTGAAAACCAAGAAGGCGTCCGAGTTAATCAGCGAAATTACCAAAACAGATCTAGAATATGCCAGGTCTCCAAATGAAGCACTTTATAGGAACAGACAGGTTTTGCAATCAAAATTTAACCTGTTGTCTACTAAAGGAACGGAGGAGCACATCTTTAAATCGCAACATTATTATTATGAAAACGGAGAGAAGGCCAATAAGATTTTAGCCCAACCAAATCCACAAGCAGAAAGTCCGCAATACAATAACAGTAATTATCAACATAAATCGAAATAAAATCATAGACTATAAAATATACCCCACCCATTTAGAGAGTGCTTACTTTGTACTCAGTCTAAAGAATATAAGACACAATCTAATGAGTTTTTTGACTCATTACAGATACCACAGCTACATACTCTTAGTGCTTTGGAACTGGATAAACCTCTGACACCCTCATAATGATCTGTACAAAACTTTTTAAAAAATATATTCAGAAATATTTTAAAATAAGCTTCTATATCAGGGAAAATGATACTCTTTCTTCCTTGCTACTTTCAAAGATTTGCTTTGTTGGCTGGCTCTCCTTTCTTTCTTGAGGGTGGGGTTGAATATTGGTTTTGTTAAGTTTGATTTGATTGTATGGACTGTTGTTTACTTTTAATTAAAATCAATATAATAAAAAAAAAAATGAGGGGCTTTCTTAGTGAATCAAGAAGTAAATCTGAATAATTTAATTTCATATGTCATACATCTTGCTACAACTGTCCAAAGACACACAGTGATCATTGTCACCAGGAGAGAAAATCACATCTCAATCCACTTCTTCATGGGTGAAAACTTTTATCTTTCAATCCTAGTTAGACCTTTTTATTTTCTTTGCAGCACAACATAATGTTATGGTCACTTTGACCCTGAAAAATACATTCGGTATACTTTCATCAGTTGCTATGAGGCTAAGGTCTGTGCTGGAAATCTGAAGGTTCAACCCCCATTACTGCCAGAAGGGATTCTACTCCGATGGCTTCTTTAGCAACTCCAACTCCAAAGGTCATAAGAAAAGACAATTTCCCCTCTGGGGTTAATAAAGTATATCAAATCAAATATTACAAGGTCAACCCAAAGTTGTTAAACTGTCTTTTCTGATAGGAATGGTGAGCTTTATTGGGCTGAATGGCATGTTCTTGTTCTAATGTTCTAATACTAAATGTCTTTTATGGTTTGCATGCTATTAAATATATTGCTGGCTAATTTTTCAGCTAATGACAGAATCACTCTTTGGACAAGACCCATCCTTATATTAGATTTATCAGACTTTCATTCCCATCTAGTGTTATTTTTCGGTTTGTGCTGCAACTATACAGTAGTTTAAGAGGAGTGCAATGTTAAGCCACACTGTTCATGACAACTACTGCCCCATCTGACGTTCACTATTGTCAGACAACACCACTTACTGGAATGTCATCATGGACTGCTTTGTAAAGTTAGGAAACTATTTAATGCTGGTTTTGTTCCTGGCTTAAAATCAACTTTCTATCATACATTCTGATACCTGGTTTGTGGAATAGCTACTAAAATGTGTTTATAGGCCTATCTGACAAAAATGATCCCACAAATATTATTGAAATCAACATTGTTGTCATCCCACATTGGTCATTTTATTTCCATTATGTCCTCTTAGCTGTGCAGCGCTAATTACTCAATGTATTACTGGGAAGAAGAACTCACTTCCAGAGGTGGTAAATGCCACTCTCCATCCACAAAGATGTGGCAGTGTAAGCTCTACTAAAAGATAAAGAAATTTTAATTAGGTAACACTGCACTGAAATGTGTACTTTCACATTTCTTCAATAAACTTCAGTGTCATTTTCTATGTGCTCTTAATCGAGGAGGTGCAATCACTGACGAGTAAATAAATAAAAAAGGTCAGCAAATAGAATTTGTAAAGGGATAAAAAGATTAGTTTTAGGATGAAGGAGAGCGTACTATATTTCACAACAAAGCAGGCCATTTTCAGGTGGGTTAGAGCTGCTGTTCATCCATACAATAATAAAACATTTTTGTTTAGAATCATAATTTTACAATTATATACTGTAAATATTTGCTCCTTTTTATGATAAATATGTTGTGATAGAGTCCAATTGACAACTACCCTTATCCCAATTTAGATTATTACATTTTGTCCTCCTTAAAATGTGGAACTTAAAACATTTGCATGACACAGCAAGAAGGCCAATCAGTTCTATAAGCTAAAATGGTTTAACTTACTGGTAACACTTTAGTGTAGGTAGTGCAAAAATGAATCTATTTCTCATTTATTATTACTGTATGTAACAAGATCTTAATTAAGGCTTTTTTGAGTCTTCATAACACTTACAAAATATCAGTGAAGAGTTCATTCATCTCTGCATTGTGGCCTACTAACAAAACGTCACTTTGGAGTGTTCTGAGGTGGCTTCACTGTGACACATTTCTCACGACAATACAAATTTAATACAAGACCTGTGAATCCTTCATATTAGCAAGTCATTTTACCATCAGGAGATCAATAACCCATCTGCTGATGTTTTATAAGTGTCATGAAGACCAAAAGAAGCCTTTGGTAAGGTCTTGTTACAAAAGAGTACATGAGAAAGAGATGTGTTTTTTGCAGTTTTTAATTTAAAGTGTTACCAACATTCATGAACTATTTAAAAAACACTTCGAGAAAGTTTCGTATTGTGCTCTATAATCTCACATAAAGTTTCCTTTGAATGGAATTACAGAGTAAATAATGGACTGATAGCTATTTGAATGTATCTTCTTGTTAATTTGTTTCTATTAGATCTTAAAACAACTCAAAGAAAGGAAACCTTGACATGTAACTCTTGACAAATCTTCATTAAGCTTTGTCTGTAGAATTCTCTGCCAGTGAGACTCTATTGATCTACGTTCAGCTCAAGCCTGAAAACCAGCTTTATTCATAGTTTCGTTTGATACTCTTTGTTTATTTCATATTGCACTCTCTTTTTACCTCATAGATGTGCTCTCTGCTGTGGGCTGTGGATAATTCAGTTCAGAGATTAATTTTTTTATTGTTTTGACATGATTAAAAAATGTGCAGCTTCCTTTTTGGTGTTTAAATATATTCCTGTGGTTTATCTTGATCACAAATTGTCACACTTTCAAACAAAGTTCTTTTCTGTTACTTTGCATTATGATCTTCATTTGCTTTCTGAAGTCCTTTGTCTTAGATATCGAAATACAAGGCAATCAATAAAATAAAAAACAGCTGACCGACATACTGACGTGTGAGGTAAATATATGTATTTTAACTACAGTAACTCCATAATTTACTGTATCTTAATAAAGTACTGTAACGCTGCTCTGAATAATGATTGCTATTTTCAAGTTCTTCCTTTTTTCTTAACTGGAAAGAAGTCAGAATGGAAGAAAAGTATGGGCATTTTAGAAAATGCATTTTACCATTTAACATGAATGAAAAGGCCAGGTCCCAGTTTATAGAATGAGCTCTCAGAAATGTTTGCCATCTGTGGTGAATTAATGATGTCCTCCTCACTTCTATAGATAAAGGCTGACCTCTGCTGTTAAGAGTGTGTAGTTGCGTAATGAGCAATCTAACTTTGGTATTTATTTCTATATTGGGGTAGCACTGTTTACATTTACTTATGTATATATTTATTGACTGATTCTTCAGATAGGGAAAGAAAAGTAAAATTTCAGAAATTGGATAATTTTTCTGACTATAATAGATTGCAAAAGAAAATGTTTTGTTAAACATTAAAATTGAATTGATTCAAAATATCTATTTATATATACTATTTTTAATTGGATGTATAATTGGCACAAATGTGAAATAAAAATAAAAAAGAAATTGAAATGTAGTGCTTGTTATATGAATTCTGAGCTGATAACTGGAAACACTTTTCACTATGTTAACAGCTTAAATGAATGAATGAATGAAAAACCTAATAGTCACTGAAAACAGCTGCCAGAACATTTTCTTGTTGTGAAGATATACTGCAAATATAACAATAATAAAGTAAATCAGGCAACTGTAAGGTAAGGGAAAAAAAGTATTTGAAACTATAATCTGTTTGTTAAAGTAAGACATCTTGACTGCATTTGTACCGGCACAGTTAAATTAGAAAATGACATCATATGTAATATATAATTTTATATTTAGCTGTCTGATCACATTTTGCATATAAGAAGTCTAATTTCTGTGTTTCAGGAATTCTACTAATTTGGGACTTTACATAATACTTAATGACATAAGGGATGTTACTAGAATGTACCATTTATCTGTATGGTGATTGGTGTAATTGAAATGTTTTGTAGTCATTATATGTAAATGAACCTGGCTGATAAAAAGGAAGCTATTCTCTGTTGGAGTTCTTCAGTCTGCAATGTGGCATTGAACAAGAGCACATGGGGCTCCACCAGTTGGTGTAAATAAAGTATGTCTGTTTTGAAGTTCATTTATAATGATGGCGCAAGACTCTTCTCTATTTACTGAGTATTTCCTGCAAAAGCAACACAATATACTATTCGCACCATTAATCCATAGTGTAATATGCAACAAAAGTAAAGGCCAAATTTTCATTACACTTACTGTATATTTCATACGGAATCATTTGTCATAATATAAAGTTAAAGTTGGTGGAGCAGGAGTTATGAAACTAGGAGATGCAGTTTTGACTGACTGTATGAAACCGTATTGACAAGGTAAGTGGTGCATGTTGTTTGTAAGTTCTCCCTAGTGATCATAACTTGGTAACTGTGATCCATGATTATATTGCTTACTCATTTCATGATCTTGAATGTCCTTTGGTCCTGCACAAAGTTGATAATCCTCTCTCTTAACTGGCATCCCTCACAGGAGACCCTGGGCACAATCTTGCTTTGCATTTAATGCTGCCAGTGCTTAACTGCTAGCTACAATGAACACACTGGACTAACAAGGGTTCATGTGCTTTCAGGATGAAACAAGGCAAAGAACAGAAAAGAGTGCACTGTAGATTAGCAAAGCATAGCAAAAGCAAGATTAGGTAGGTTAAGGCAGCAAGACACTTCTGTAAAGCCCAAGTGAAGAGGTAAGCCTTGATCGTTGATTTTAATCCTTACAAATGATGGAGACTCGGAAAGTGATCTGAGTTCCAGAGAGTAAGAGCCGTAAAACTAAGTGAGTTTTGGAGCATCAAGAAGGCTGTTATGAAAATATCAAAATTCTTGGATGGATTTGCTAATGTTAAGTGCCTGACACAGACATTTTCGGGAGCGTGTGCTGACAGGTGTTGGAATGATTCTGTATCTGACAGGATGAATTGTGATTACTATATCTGCTGGAGTCACACTTCGAGTAACCATATTTTTAACAGTTAATACTTTGTGAAAGGTTATATACTTGAAAAGAGAATTGCAGCAACCATTACAAATGTTGAAGTAGTCATGAAAGAGTCTGAGGGAATGTTAGCAATGGAGAGTTGTGATGCAACATACAGCAAGGAGCAACAATCTTGAGTAAAGACAGTAGTATCTATCTATCTATCTATCTATCTATCTATCTATCTATCTATCTATCTATCTATCTATCTATCTATCTATCTATCTATCTATCTATCTATCTATGTGTGAGTTAAAACTCAGCTTACCATCGAGTACTTCAAGGCAGGAGCTGTCCTGGAGATCTAACAACAGAAGTCTGGGTTATTCAGTTTCTACTGCAGATGAATTTGTTCATATCTGATGTGCATCCAGGAGTGACTTGAGCATCTTCAGCATATAAGTGAACTTTGCGGCCATGCTTGGAGTTATGTTGTGACAGCTGGATTATGTAGGTTGTCAAAAGGAAGGACAAACATCACAAAAATGTTTATGGGTAGCCACCCTGTATATTGTAAGTTGAGTTCAGGAAAAGTAGAGAAATTGCTTTGTCCACACCGAGTTCAAGACAGAGCTGCTTTACATAATACAAAATGGCGGTTTTAAAGTCTGGCAGAGAAAGTGGGGTCAGCAGGGCCCGAAACGAAAGTGAGGTCAGCCAGGCGGACGTTCTTATAATTGGTCTGAAGAAGAAAGAGAGAAAGGGTTAGTGCACTCCACCACCCCCTGGTCCGGCCTGGAATTAACCTCATTTGAGCCCCTTAGCTGCCTCCCATGAGCACGTGTATGACAAGGTATAGAAGAAAACAAACACAAAACCTTAAAATAAGAGTATTCTGTTAGTTTCACTGTTGCAAATTTTCATTTTGCTCATCAACCCTAATAGCACTGTGAATGCAAACCTTACCAGTGATACTGAAGCGGAATATGACAATACATTTCAGTGAGGGGGCCTATAACAGTGCAGTGGTGGCACCCAGTGGCATTAAGGGCAGTGTTGTACACAATAAGGAATAAGCTTCCCTCAGTAATATAAATAAATATTAAAATGTTTACAACTTTTTCTTTTTATACAATTTTTCTCTAATATCATATTTAATGTAATTACATATTTATAAGAATATTGTATGTTCCATTATGCAAAATTATATTCATGCTGGGTGCTGCAAATCAGTGTTCTCTATACCTTTGGGTGGTTGTGAGCAAATGCAACCTAAACTTTCCAGTTAATCAATGGGGCTTGAAAGTTATTTCCCATAGGAAAAAGAGGAGAAAATGTTGTAGTTATTTTTTAATGGCCCGTATGCACTTCTATTTTCATTTTTTTCCACAGTCAAGGCCATGTAGAACACACCAGTCAAAAGATATGAAAAGTTGAGTGCCATTTGCTTCTTTAAAATAGCATCACTTTGATGACATATCTTAGAATGAAGGCTGAGTGGGAAAGGAAAGCCAACCTAAGGGGCCTGATTGATGAACAACAAAAACTCGAAAGAGACCTGGCAACAGCCTCTTAACTAGTTACAGTATTAAACAAGAAAAAATGGAAGAACAAAAATACATAAATATCAGAAATGCATTGTTCACAAGTAGTGAGGAGTGAAAGAGGCAAATTTTGATTTGCAATACTGACTCTAAATGCCATTTACAGGCGATTTTGCAATTGTGAAACATTAAACTGACTAAAGAGTTTGCAGGAGGTTTTAAAAAAAATATTCTTTGGGTGGAAAACAAGAAATACTAAACCCTCATTCACACTTTTATGTTCACCTGTACTCTTTTCCGCAGTTGCATAAAGCACATACAGTAAGCCTCTCGTTCACATCACTACAGAGGGGTTCAGAAAAATGGCAGATTGAATTACAGGGACACTCTATACATGTTTAATTCTGTTCTTCTAACAACAACAAAAACATTTATTTATATAGCACATTTTCATATAAACAATATAGCTCAAAGTGCATTACATGATGAAGAAAGAGAAAAAAGACAAAATAAATAATTAAAATTAGGGAACACTAATTAACATAGAATAAAAGTAAGGTCTGATGGCCAGGGTGGACAGAATAAACAAAAAAAAAACTCCAGATGGCTGGAGAAAAAAATAAAATCTGCAGGGGTTCCAAGGCCACAAGACCACCCATCCCACCCTAGGCATTCTACCTAACATAAATGACCTCAATTTGTCCTCATTGTGTTCAGGGTTCTCATGAAAGAACTTGATGATGATGGTCATGTGGACTTCTGGCCTCTAATCCATCAATGTAAGGACAGCATGGTGCTTTGATTAGGTGGTGGTGGCGCAGATCACCACCACAGAAAACCAGAAAAAGAACAGAAGAGAAATTAGGGGTTAGTATGGATTTTGGAGCCACCATGAATAATAATGACAATTAATTGAATATACAGAGCATCAGGATTAAACTAAGATGAAGCTATTAGAAAGCCACGTTAAAGTAGTGTTTTCAGCAGTGTTTTAAAGTGCTCCACTGTATTAGCCTGGTGAATTCCTATTGGCAAGCTAGTCCAGATTTTAGGTGCATAACAGCAGAAGGCCACCTCAACACTTCTTTTAAGTTTAGCTCTTGGAATTCTAAGTAGACACTCATTTGACGATCTAAGGTTATGATTTGGAGTGTAAGGTGTAAGACATTCCAAAATATAAGATGGAGCGAGATTATTTAAGGCTTTGTAAACCATAAGCAGTATTTTAAAGTTAATTCTAAATGACACAGGTAACCAGTGTAGTGACATCAAAACTGGGTGGGGTGCTCGGATTTTCGTTTCCTAGTTAAGATTCTAGCAGCTGCATTCTGCACTCGTTGCAATCGATTGATGTCTTTTTTGGGTAGTCCTGAGAGGAGTACATTACAGTAATCTAGAAGACTGAAAACAAAAGCGTGAACTAATTTTTCAGCATCTTGTAATGTTATGAGAGGTCTAACTTTTGCTATATTTCTTAAGTGATAAAATTCTGTCCTAGTAATCTGATTAATATGTGATCTACTTATGCCTTTACAATTCTCTCTTTGAGTTATTTAAATGGCTACTTTGTCTTCATTCTAGACATGCTCTGCCAAATGTGAGACTTTATATACATATAAGAGCACCTTTTCAGTTCTAGAGTTACTTCACACAAATAAACCTAAGCAGAGGCGTAGCGACAGAACATGGAGGGAGCCTCTGAATGCATCCTGACAGTTAGAAACCCCATCCAAATGAGGCCAAACCTCTCAGTTGCAAGAGTGTTTGTGATTAATATTACTTTTTTAGAAACATTCAATGTAATGATGTTTTTATAAAGAGGCTTTACATGTCTGGGAGAAAAACTAGAGAACAGAAAACAAGAATAGGAGGGAAAGATGAAGCAGGACAGTGATACTTTATTGATAATGTGTAATGTTGATTTAGTTACATATGCTCATGCCAACTTGGAGAAGAAGCCAATGGCCCAAAGTCAATCATCCAGCCGGTGGTGAAAGCTTAAATTGTTAAAAATGTGACACTCTCACACAAATTCACACTGAATCGCACCATTGTGTACAGTACTGTTTTTTTTTTTTTTTTAAATAGAAAATGTCACCACTGCGAAACACTGAATCTCCCTGCAAATTCAATTTCACATGAATTATTCCACTTATTAACATTCACAAAGCATTAAGCTAGTTCTTGAGTTTTCATCCACCACTAAGGAGGTCAATTCTTAATTTGAAAAAGCAACCATGTGCTCCTCTATTTCATGGAAAAGAATATGGCAGTAGGATGTTGCTCTTTCAACTGAAGCAAACAATTTATTTTTGTGTAGCCCAAAATCACACAAACAGTGCCACAATGGGCTTTAACAGGCCCTGCCTCTTGACAGACACCCAGCCTTGACTCTTTCAGAAGACAAGGAAAAACTCCCAAAAAAACCCTTGTAGGGAAAAAAATGGAAGAAACCTTGGGAAAGGCAGTTCAAAAAGAGACCCCTTTCCAGGTAGGTTGGGTGTGCAGTGGGTGTCAAAAAAAAGGGGGTCAATACAATACAGTGCACAGAACAGAACAAATCCTCAATACAGTATAAAAATAAAAACTTTACAAATACGGAGCAAAGTTTAATAGTAGATGAAATCACATAACATGATTTGGATTTGTTTAGAGTCCTGGAGACCTCAGCCATCAAGCTGCCTCCCCCATTTGGCCATTCCACAGCTGAAACAGCACTGGGCCAGCCAATCCGATGAAAGGACCCCTCTACCCCACGATTCCTGCAATCCTCCATCAGGGATGACTTTACCTTAAGCAGGTAAAACAACTTGGCAGGTGGGCCGTGGCACCAAGTGCCACATTTGAGTACCGAGAAGAAAAACAGAATAGGTGAGGGTTAGTAAGAAATTATAACTGTCATGTTACTTATGTTTTAGTGCTAATGACTAACAACAGAGATGCAGTATGTACAGTTCATCAGCAGCTCTAGTCAGGATATGCTAAACTGAAGTAGTGAGTCTTCAGCCGGGATTTAAAAGCTGAGACTGAAGGGGCATCTCTTATAGTAGCAGGCAGACCATTCCACAGTTTAAGGGCTCTGTAACTAAAAGCTCGACCTCCCACTGTTATTTTATTAATCCTCAGAATCATAAGCAGACCGGCATCTTGAGATCTTAATGTGCGCTCTGGTTTGTAAGTCATGATAAGTTCAAAGAATCCAGAATCCTGGTGCAGAAAGAACAGGTACAGTACATATGTAGAAAATTACTTTTTCAATTTTTTTGGTGGCCTCCCACAGACTAGCAAACACCTGGCTCTACAGTAGTCAGTACTGCTACAAGTACTGAAGTGTGCAGATCAAATGTTGCAGTGTTTGCTGCAACCACATCGTGGCTTTCCTTTTTCATCTCAAAGCTATTTCCGTTGCCATTTAGGCAGTTTACAGCCAACACATTTTCGTAAAAGTGGGTTGTTGTGACATTCTAACTTTGTTCGGTAATTTTTTGTGACAAGAAAGTGTGTAAACTTGCATATGTCACGAGTCATTAACAAAAGAGTAACAGATATAATGAATCAGGAAAGTTGATGTAAACATTAGAGAAGTCTACACACATAAAGGGGCATTCTGGTATGGCCCCACGAGACTTTAATGCCAAAAATGCCACTGGAAACCTCATAATTTGCAACACTAACTATACGTTGTATTCAGTTTGTAATGCATGAGTCTCTTACTTTCTTGACGAACATTCTTCATATTTTCTAATGGTAGGCTAGACTGAGCTCCTTGGAACTTTACAGCTGATATCAATAGTCAGACTAAAAACTACTCATCTCCCAAGTAATACTACAGTTCAGTAGTAGACATTGTTGGTTCCTCAAGAATTAGCTGGATGCTTGGTCTGTAAGAGATTTTCAGTTGGTAAATGGATGATTCAAGCAGAAGTTAGCACACAAATAAACAGAAATAAACTAGCATGGAGAACTAAGATAAATTTTATCATTGATGATACATGGCAACTGCTTATCTAAACATATAAAATGCTTAAAATTGCAGTGTACTGCTACACTTCATCCCATCTCCTTATTACATAACCCCCCACCAAGAAAGAGTTTAAAAACCTCAATATAAATTTCTCTTTCTCAGGAACAAAGAGAAAATACAACATTGAAGAGACACTGAAGGCTATGCCCTCCCAAGAACGGCCCATGGAGGAATTAATTTGGATCAGGCAGATCTGAGAATGTTGTATTATACATTGCCAGTTGTATTCCCATTGTCCTGTCTTCTTGTTTGCTAATCAACCTTGGCACTTACAGCGCATTATAAGGACTGCACGATCCAACTAAATGACAACAACTGAAATCATTGACATTGTGGTCAGCAACACAGGAGCGCCACAGGGGACTGTACTTTCAGCGGTCCTGTTCAGCCTATATACATCGGACATCGGGTAAACATTAACATTATTTAAAGTTATTGTCTGTTTTTACCTGCATTTTTATTACTCTTTAATTTAATATTGTTTTTTGTATCAGTATGCTGCTGGAGTATGTGAATTTCTCCTTGGGATTAATAAAGTATCTATCTATCTATCTATCTATCTATCTATCTATCTATCTATCTATCTATCTATCTATCTATCTATCTATCTATCTATCTATCTATCTATCTATCTATCTATCTATCTATCTATCTATCATTTGATTAAACAGAAAAGAAAAATGGCAGATTGAATTAAAAGGACACTCTATATGTGTTTAATACTCTTCTTCTAACCTACTTATGCCTTTACAATTCTCTCCTGGAGTTATTTAAATGGCTACTTTGTCTTCATTGTAGATATGCTCTTTTAAATGTGAAACCTTATATACTGTACACAGAGCACCTTTTCAATTCTAGAGTTACTTCACACATATAAACCTAAGCAGAGGCGTAGCGTCAAAACAATAAAGGCAGGCAATTGCCTGAGGCCCCGAACATGGAGGGGGCCTCTGAATGCATCCTAACAGTTAGAAACCCCCTCCAAATGAGGCCAAACCTCTCAGTTGCAAGAGTGTTTGTGATTAATATTACTTTTTTAGAAACATTCAATGTAACGATGTTTTTATAAAGAGGCTTTACATGTCTGGGAACAAAACGAGAGAACAGAAAACAAGAATAGGAGGGAAAGATGAAGCAGGAGAGTGATACTTTGTAGATGCTGATACTGTGTAATGTTGATTCAATTACGTATCCTTATGCCAACTTGGAGAAGAAGCCAATGGCCTGAAGTCAATCATACAGCCGGTGGTGAAAGCTTAAATGTGAGTGTCGCATTGAACCATCTAAACTCCAAAGGCACAGAAGCAACTTAAACACCAAGACAACATTGAACTCAGCGCTCAATGTAAGATTGATTTGTTCTCTGTCTGTTCAGGGCATCTTTATATGTTGTGTGTCCTGTAGCATGTACAACTTAGGATTGGTTAGGAAAATACATGCTTTAGGGCAGTGGTTCTCAACCTGTGGGGCGGGCCCCCCTA
Source organism: Erpetoichthys calabaricus (assembly GCF_900747795.2). NCBI lineage: Eukaryota > Metazoa > Chordata > Cladistia > Polypteriformes > Polypteridae > Erpetoichthys > Erpetoichthys calabaricus. The sequence goes on along the minus strand of NC_041395.2, from coordinate 222,717,200 downwards.
GGGGGGAGTGAAGAAACAAAAAGGGGGGCGCAAAGATGTGAAAAAAAAGAAAACAAGAATTGAAAATATGAACAATACGTCTATTGAAACCAAAACAAATTAACTTAAACTACATTCTGATACTAGAAAAATAAATATAGAGTTAGATAAATGTTGATAAAAGTTAAGTAGGTATAATAAAATATGCATCTATGATATATCATTAATTAAAAAAGAACAAATTGGTATTAGTGGGCTCCTTTCAAAAAAACGTTAGGGGGGCGCGATTAAAACTGTTATGAAAACGAGGGTCGCAAATACCTAAAGGTTGAGAAACGCTGCTTTAGGGAACCATATTAGGAACCTGATATTGATGATACAAACTGAAAATAGACAAATCGACCATTTGTGATTTGGCTTCAGTCTCTATAGCCATTGCATGGGCAAAATGAACAGTCCTAGGTGAGCCAGAAGATGAGGGTCTACAAAGTCAAAATGTCTTCCCTAGGCATCTAGGGCATCAATTCAGATCCAGAACAGATACAGCAGCACGTCTGTCGAAGCCAAGAGCTCATAATTAGTGACTCCATTTAAGCTTGGTGACAAAATAATGGCAACAAATTTGACAATGGGACACAGGATAGGATGAGTTGGAGTGTCCCCACAGTCCCTTGAATCGCCTCTGTACATGCCATACCAAAACACAGCCAATTATACAGTAAGTAACATGCAGGATTTACAATCCATCTCAGAATTAAGAAGACCAATAAATTGACAAATGAAAATAAAAATCACATACTATATTATTTTGCTTTAAGCTCAACATGTTTTAAAATGTGAAGAAAGGTGACATAATACTTTCCAAAGGCATTACAATAACTAAATATAATCTTAAATTTTGTACATTTCGTCAGTCTTTTTAATCAGAGATGCCCCAGGCCCGCTTTGTGTATGCTATTTGCAAAAACTGAGGCAGAGGATTTATTGTAAGTCATTTTTGAAATAACTAAATTTCAGTATGAATAAGGATCACTTTAGACAGAAGCATCATGAATGTGCAATGACCTGGTCAGCAAGTGTGCATGGAATCGGATGCAGGAAACGAACAGTGTACTCTATAGTTGTTTTATTGGTCTGGAACTAAGAGATGTGTCCCACTGACAAAGACAATTACATGAAGTCAGAATTGGGACAGACCCAGAAGTCAACTTGCAAACTTCTCTAATATTTAAAGAGAGCTTAAGAACAAGCAAGTCAGGTCTGTTTATCACCATAATTACTCTTGTTCACTGGCAATTTATTTATTATTATAAGATGTTCTGTAAAGAAAAACTTTCACATGCATGAAATTCAATATTTTACTTACATTCTAATTGGAAAATGACAGTTTCAAAAAATAAGCTTGGCTGGTTTGTTCTTGAAAATGCTGATTATCTTGTCATAATTCAGCTTATGAGTCAAAGGCACTGCAGCTTCAGGCAGCTCTTTAGAATGGAAGCTTGAAGACCATTTTCACATGACTACATTAGAAAACTGCCATTTAAATGTATAAACCCTTGTGGACAAAGCAAGGAATAGTCTTCACATATGGAAAAAATGACATGCTGCAGACAGCCAGTCAGTGTTTTTTCCCCTGCATATGTTTTATAAGGCCATTAATTTTAAATAGTTGTATAAGATGATTTAGAAAGATGTCCATGGTACTGAATTTTAACAGAATGAATGCAGTTGCTTTCATGAAGTCCTGTAAGAACCTGCTCTTTAGTTCATTATGCCAGCTACTGTATACTTATTGCCACAGTGCAGGGGTTTTCATGTTTAGTCCTAGGATCCCTGTGGCTGCAGGCTTTGATCTCATCCAATTTTTCATTTAACTGGACTCTGGCTAACTGATTGTGAAACTGGTTGGGATGAAAACCTACGGCCATGTGGTACCGCATGACTGTACGTGAAAACCTCTACCACATGTTCTTAGCACTCTACCCCAGGCGATTTTGCCAGTGATGTTACCATAACAGAAGGCATACAATGGCTGAGTAATTTGGATTATTACAAGAGAAAACCTCCGGTGTTGATTTTTAACTCAAGCAATCTGATTAAAACTTTAACGGAATAATATTGAATGCAAATTACATTTAAGGTAATGGCACTTTGTGAACCTTTAATAGTCAATTCTTATAATAGGCCTATCAAAAGATTTTAGAAGAAGCATAAAAGTCTGCTTTTGGTTTTTTCTTGAAGTAGCAACTTACCTCGACCATGGACAAATTAAATAAGTACCTAAAACAAAGACCAAATAAATCCCTTATAGAACCAGATTTGGAGCAAGAGCGCAAGTCTATATACGTTTCAAGTCTTTAATATCAATGATGGGAATATGCAGTTTTATCTTCTGATCCCATATAAAACAAGCATGCCTGCAGGAGTTGCGCATAAATAACTGTAATGCATAGATTGTATCAAATAAAGCAGTAACATCTGCAGAGCACAGATAACACAGATTTATTTAACCAACAAGAACAATGGACATGAGTCACTCTTGAAAATTTGATTTTCAGAATCACTTGGATGCCTTCCTTATGTCTGGACATCACAGCTGCTCCTGTGAAACAAACCCTAAGGCATCAGCATCCAAGGCCAAAGTTTTAAAATGTTTTAATAAAATATCTTTAGCAGATTACCATGAAAATATTGGATACTGACTAGCTCTCAGTTTAACTCATTTTTGTATTTATTTTCAGGAACTTAATAGTTATTGTAGGGGCTATCTTGATATTCCTACTTTACTTTATGCCGTATCAAGGTAAATATGGCTTCTACCTATTCATTTATGAATATTGTTGGTGCCTGTAACATGACATGCTGCTGGCATGCAGACATGTGCAAGATTGTGGCTATGGAACAGTAACAACAAAGACAGAGTAGGTCTCTGGAGGAGCTCTGTAGTGATCAGGTCTCAATTTCGAAAAAAAAACATTCCTTCAAGGCCCTCTGGCTTCTTATTTCGGGATGACAGGAAGCATCAGGGGTAATTGCCCTACATCGGTGACTTCTCTGAGCTACAGGGAGAGAAGGAGAAGACACGGTTAGCAACAACGCCCTCTCTGGCCCCGACAGGTTAACACATACCTTGAATGAGCCAGTAAGGACATCCTCTGACACACATACATGACAACACATCTTATATATAAACATTTACGCGTGGAAGTGTGTGTGTCTGTCTGTCCAGCCTGGAAGTGCACAGCGGCCCAGAAGTGCGAGGCTATAACATGAAGCTGAAAGAATGTGACTCCATCACCAAAGTGAAACCGCCGACGAAAGACAAACTTGCTTAGCTGCTTATACACAAGTGAGGCGATCACATCGGCAAAACAAAACCTCCAAGGAGAGAGAAACTCACTTAGCCGCTGATAAGACAAGAGGGGCGACCACGTCTGCAAAACGAAACCGCCGACTCTGCATTTCAATTTGTTATATTGACTATTTCAATAGTTTCTAGGAGCCTGGGCTTACACAGCTAGTATACTGTACAGTGTATATATAATATTCTAGAAAACACATAGACCTCCAGTCCAGCACTGCTTTTCTATCTGTCATGTCACTGTGTCGATCACTGACTTTCCTATCATGGAGCTGTTCATCAGGCTGACCTCTTGTTTTGGTATGTGCTGCAGTGTCCTGTGGTCTCATCATTTCTCATTCGGTGTCAAGGAAACGTCTCACCTGTGTGACTTGATGCTGAGCTAAGGTCATGGCTCTTGTTCATTTTCATGGCATGAGGTTTTGTGTATGATTTTCTTTAGGGGTCAGAGTGTTATCCTGTGGACGATCAGCATGGTTCATGGAGTTGTTCATGGTCATGGGACCATGCCCTTCCTAGTATGGAGTTGCTCATCATGTCATAGACTGCAGACATGTTAGCCAAGCCCACATGTCCACTCTCTTCCTGTCAGCCATGTCTCATGACTGTGTTGACAATCTGTCAACAGTTAGGATAGATTTTGAGTTTTGTCCACATTTTTTTTACTTTTCTCTTGGCCTCTTCACATGATAAAAAAATTTGTAATTTTTATCATGGCAGAATAGCATTCCACTCTTCTAATTATGTGGTTTCAGAGTATTTAGGGGAGTCATAACAATGCCATACATTTTATAGAATTTGTATAGTTATCTTTTAATGTTGCTTACAATTCTTTTGTTAGGACCTAAAAAAATGTTTTACAATGTTTCACATACTGTCATTGGGTAAAAATATATCAATGTTGCACACAATCTTCTTCTTCTAGTATTTCCTATAGCAGATCAGTCTCTTCTATTTATTTTTGTCCATTAAATCCTTTTTTTGTATTACTCTGTTTTTTAAATCTTTTTTCATTTTTGCATCTCTCCATCTCCTCTTTGGCCTTTTTCTTCATACCCTTTTACCTTTTATGTCCATCTGCAGTACGTTTCTGCCTCTCTTCTTGTCATGTTTCCATTCAAGGCCAGTCATGATTACTACACATTTTTCGAAGTTTTTCCAACCTGTACACTTTTCCTGTTAAGTTCATTTTTTGCTTTTGTTCCTTCTTGTTGACTCTCTTGACCAGCATATCATCCACATGTCAGAAATGTTGATTCAAGTTTTTTAGTTATTGTGGTCACCAGAGAGTACTGTGGTCTGATATTGTTGAGATTTCATCTCTGTTGGAAAATTTCAGGAATCGTCGGGTAGAGGGGTCCTTTAATCAGATTGGCTGGCCCAGCTGTGGAATGGCCAATTGGAGGATGGCAGCTTGATGGCCAAGGTCTCCTGGACTCTGAACAAATCCAAATCGTATTATGCGATATCATCTACTGTTGAATTCTGCTCTGTACTTGTAATATTTCTATTGCACTATTGTATTGTATTGAGGATTACTTGTGTTCTGTTCTGTGTATCGGATTGTATTTATCCCCTTTTTTGACAACCACTGTAAACCCAACCTACCTGGAAAAGGGTCTCTCTTTGAACTGCCTTTCCCAAGGTTCCTTCCATTTTTTCCCTAAAAGGGTTTTTTGGGGGAGTTTTTCCTTGTCTTCTTAGAGAGTCAAGGCTGGGCGGGCTGTCAAAAGGCAGGGCCTGTTAAAGCCCATTGAAGCACTTCTTGTGTGATTTTGGGCATTGCAAAAAATAAATTGTATTGTATTGTATTGTATTACTTACTTATTGTATTTCATAAGTCCACAAATGACGCAGAAGCTGATCTGAATGTGAGTCCCAAGATACGATTAGAGTCTATAGAGTAATTCAACTTGGTGCCTCTAAGTGAACCCAGGAAAATAACTCACTTTCAGAGTGACCAGAAAAAAGAGAATTCAAGGCAAGTAGGACAATTTTGTGGTCGAAGCCTCTCTACCAGATATACAGTGGGTAACACCCTGGGTAGTGTGGCATATGTTGTTCATTTTGGCTATGCAATGGCTATAGAGACTGAAGTCAAATCACAAATGTGTCGATTTTGTCTATTTTCAGTTTGTTTTATGTTCTTAACATAAAAAAACTCTTGTCTGAAGAAGTGCCAGTCTTTGAAGGCCTTGTTCATACGGTAGCTAAAATCGAGTCTAGCCTGATTTTCTCTATCCTGAATTTTGCCTTGCATGGTTCTTTTTTTTTTGCTTTTGACTGCTCAGTTAAATCTTGTCATTCCTGAATGTGCTCCACATACACAAAAAGAATAAAACAACTTTGTCAAACAGATGCAAACCATAAGATGCTGGTTGCTGTTCTACTTCACATCATTTTAGTGAAGAACATGTGTGAATTCATCAGCAAATGATGACCAGGAACAGAAACAAAAAAAAAATGATAGACCAGAACTGTTTGTTTAAGCGCATTTATCTCTGCCAGTGTTCTGTAAACAGAGACAAGTGGCCCAAAGAACAGGAGTCAGGACCAGTGAGAGAGATGTGGATAGTCTGGATAACAATCGTTACAAAAGTAATACTTCTGCAAAGTTTTGATTCCGTGGTATTTTTTGCTAATCATACTTTCCTAAAAAGTCAGATCTTTACTACATATGAGTAAAGAAAACAGGAAAAGTGTGAATGTCGCTTTTTTGGTTTCAAATATCAAACGCAAGGTTGTACGTGGTGGTTTATAACAGCGGTGCACTTCCTTAATAACATCTGAAATGACAAAAATTACAATAATTATTGAACAGATTGTCACAAGAATGAGTCAGAGACATCACAAAGAGTTGGGGCAGCCACCCGTATAATATGCTTGGCTGCAAAATTGCTTTTTTTTGTACATGATGTGTATAGTTCAGAGTCCAGAACAGAACTGCCTGTACTGAGGCAAGATGGCAGTTTTAAAGGCCTGGAAAGGAAATGACGTCAACGTTGCAGGAACTGGGAGTGGCGTCCTTGTGTCCAGAAGTGACGTCATCCTTGGGGCCGGCAAGAGACGGGATTTCCTGGGAAAGGTCTGCAAGGGACTGAGAGAGATAGTCAGTACACTCCGCCGCCCCCTGGCCTGGCATAGAATTACTAGTATTTAGGCCCTTCAGCTGTTTCCCATGCGCACGTGTGTGACAAGATTAAATAAACCAAATCAGAAAATTACAAATTGGATGGTAACGATTAGTCGTAAAAAAAAAAAAATTGCAGTGAAAATAAATAGATAAACCCTGAATATTGCAAACCCAGACCTGTACTAATGAGGTACTAAAAATCCTTGACAATTCCCTGCATTTAAAACTTTTTTTTTTCCCCAACAGTCCCTAGAAGAACGCTACATGATTATTTCTCCTGTATTTCAAACTTGTTTGCCTCTCCACTGACGTCACTATTAAGACACATATTTCAAGTGAAAATTAAACCTGTGCCTTTCCTGGCCAATTTGTTGCAGTGATGTGAAAAACTGCTGTGGCATTGACATATAAAAATGAAACACTTTGAGACCCCAATGTTATTATTTACTTCTCTCCATTCAAATACTGTGTATTTTTTTTTTATTTCTGTCTAGGCCTGGGGCTGTCAGGTTGCTCACACTTCTTTATAAATAAATTTGTGGTCATTTGCAATAGGAAGAGGTGTGCCAGGACAACAAGCAGAAAAAGGCTTTCCAGTCATAGTTGCCATTATGCTCGATTCACCTAAGGTACAGTAATCTGCTCTGTTTATGATAAGAGCAGCATTTCACCAATTCCCCCTTCCTCTGGCGATTTAAGCAAAGATATTATTTTTGGTAGTTTGGAAATGGCCAAACTATAAAGGCTTTTGGCTCTCTGCCTGTTATATTGACATTTGTCTCTCTTTATTTCAAGTTAAACTTTCAGACAGAGGTGCTCTCCCATCACAAATGTTACATTCAGACTATGTCATTACACACCATCCTGTCTTCAAGAAACATGAGAAAACTTTACATTTTTGTAGGTGCTTTATAAAACTTGAGGTTATGGTTGTGTAATCACATTCTCGTATCTCACTCTAGACTACAGGCTCATGTTACTAAGTTGTGAATGGAACCACCCTTGGTCCACTGTGCCATTCACAATGCTTTCAAAGTCGGTAATTTCTTTCATAAGCTTGAGCTATTTCCCTGTTTTCTCAGGTGCTGAGAAGACTGATATTCATTAAGTCCTACTATTAGAGGATCCATGTTTATGTTCATGCTGCTGAATAAACTGTATAACCAAGGAGAACAAGGCTGAAGGACAAGCAATGAATCTGTGCATAGAAGTGTGTCGTTGTCAGGGCAATCTTTACTTAATTTCACAAAATATGATCGTCTGGTCTTACAAATTCCCCTACTCTTCAATATCCTTCCTTTCGGAGGAATAAAGAATGACAAAATCAGAAAGTGTTCATGTTGGGGTGCTAAGGCAGACAATTACACTCCGCATTCCATTTCAATGAATGTATGCTTGATGCGCATTGCACGCCAGTATTAAAAATAAAAAGATCACTTATATTCATTAGACCAAAAGCTCAAAAAATGATGGGCTGCAAGTCTGTGTCATCCTCAGTTGCTGTCAGCAGTAACTTCCTTGTGTTCACACAAGCGCAGAAGGACATCTGGGAGCTGCAAAAAAGAAACATTTGGCTCATCAGGGTTCATCTGTTCCTGCAAATGAGCTTGATATCAAGGTCAAAGCAGAGCAGACCGCAAACCGGCTGTATGGGATGACATCAGAACAAAGTGGTATGACATTCGCCATGTCTAAAAGTACACTTTTATCTGCAGACACCTGGTTCATTTTGGGGGGAAGCTGAGTTTCTAGTGACTTCAGCTTGAGCCTTGTTTCTTCATTAGACATGCCCAGGAAATAAGTTGATGTCCTAGTGGGTGGAATGGTGGACAGGACGATGATAAGCTAAATAAAGTGGCACAGGAAAGGGACAGGGTTTCTTACTGACCCTTAAAAATGAGAGAAGGCTCTGGCAGTGAAAATACACATCATGCCAGTACAGGTGAAGAAACACTGCTACATGAAAAAGACCTGGCCACCTACACAAAGAAGAGAAAGTGGAGCTCTGAAAAGAAGCATACAATACTTCTGAAAATGCTAGGGGAGAGTCAATATAGCAGTTATCAAGGAGGCCCCACCATCTTCTATTTGACAGGAATTTTGAAAATTTCCAACTCGGTGGCTTATCATTATAACTGTATATTTGGCTGACATCTTTATCCAAATCAATGCAAAAATTCAGCATCTGTTAAAACTGTTCAGATTTTTTTTTTTTTTTACAGATAGAGCACCAGCAGGTCAAGTAACTCACTCAGGGTCCAATGCCACTACACAATGCTGCCTACCCTGTGGGAGGTGTTAAAATATGGTTCTAGACTGGAAGGATTGGATCTACCTTTATAAGGCATGATGATAAAAGACCCACCATTTTAAGAGCAGCTATGTGCCAGCAGAGGCACAAATATTAGGAGCCATCACCACAAGGAACTTCAGCTTGATGTCTCTGGAATAGTCCCTCACTCCATCCATGTAGTTCTAAGGCATGGCTGGATGGAATACAATGATGGCATTTAAAGCACTCTCATGACCAGAGGCTGAAGGAAGGTGACTTAGAACAAGCTCTTAACTTGAGAGAGTGAAGAAAAGGCAGGGCAGGCAGTGAGAGACAGACAGAGAAAGGCAAATGGTAGGTGGAGAGAATGCTTTCATACCACACAGGTGTGCCTGGGGATCTCCTTCTGGACTCTGCTATGGTAAGTGACCACAGCACTCCACATTGAAAGGGGATACTGTCAGTAACTGAATATCTCTTCGGCCCACAGTTCCAAGGAAACGCCCAAGGTGGATGCTTAGCCCCACCCACAGCACCCAGAACAGGCTCCACCCCTTCCATTCAGAAGTTATAAAAGAGGCCTGGTACCAGGAAATTGGCATTTCATTTTGACTGAACCTTAATGAGCACATGGCACCTGTTGACAGAATCTTTTGTGAACAGCATTTACCAGGCTGATAACAGCCGACTTTATTTTGTGCCATGGGGGTACCTCAATACTTTTCCTAGCTTTTTGTGGTCTGTCCAACTGGTCATACATCTACACATACATTCACACACACATGTATACATGCATCAGTATTTTTATTTTATTGTAGATTCTGACCTCCTTGGCATTTCTGTGGGTAACTAGGTGAAAGTACAGAAAGAGTTCCTCATTCTGTTTACAACATGTAACAGCTGGTTTTTGAATTATCCATTCTGTTGTCACAGCCCACAAGCCTGTAAAGTAACTAGTACAGTGTCTATTGTATTATGCAATTATTGTTATAAAAAGTATTGGCAACCTTTGCAGCTTAAAAACAAAAATAATTCCAACTATGTCAATTTTAAAAAAGCTGCTACTTGCCTTGCTTAGAAATACTGTATTCTCATAGTGACCATAGAATCCAAAATTTCCAAGATCTGTAACACACAATTTCTAGTCAGACTCGCTTACTGATGCGATAGATAGATAGATAGATAGATAGATAGATAGATAGATAGATAGATAGATAGATAGATAGATAGATAGATAGATAGATAGAATGAAAGGCACTATATAAAGCTAATAAGAAAGAAAGAAAGAAAGAAAGAAAGAAAGAAAGAAAGAAAGAAAGAAAGAAAGAAAGAAAGAAAGAAAGAAAGAAAGAAAGAAAGAAAGAAAGAAAGAAAAATCTTCTGGCTTGACGAAAGATACACAAAGCAATCAAAGTCACAGTGAGGCATTACGCAGGCATATTCTATTGGTATAAATGAGCCCCAGTAACATTTTTGACACACGTCTACTGAACAATTTGTTGGCTGAAAGTCCTCAGTGTTAGTGTGTCATGAAGAGGAGGTGCAGCATTGTTCAAAATGGCACTCGGTTTTGTTTTCATTCTATCACTACTATATTTAGGGGATCCAGAATGCATCCCATAACTGAGCCTTTTAATTAAATTGTTTATTAAAGTGGCCACTCTTGAGATGATGGAATTGACAGAACACACCACAGTATAACAAATGCACTGTGCATTATAGAGTTGTAGAGTATGTGAAGGATACCACTAACAATATGAAAGGAGTGCAGTCTCCTAAGAAAAGAATCTGTTCTGTCTTTTCTTATATACAGTAGTTTGTCTGTGTTACAAGACCAGTCCAACCTGTCTTTGATTAGGATTTCCAGGCATGTGTAGTGTACCACCAACACATTCACACTCAAACCAGCAAAACTGGTCCAAACAGTCAATAACCTGTTCTTTGGTTTTGCTATTAAGTTGCAGAAAGCAAATAAAGTTCTCCACCTGATTCCTATATTCTGTGTCATCCCCTTTGACAATACACCTCGTTGCCGCAGAATCATCAGAAAACTTCTGCAGGTGACATTTCCTGGTGTTAAATGTATAATTTGAGGGGTACAGCATGAAGAGAAATGGAGACAGGAGTGTTCCTAGTGGTGCTCCGATGATGCTCACATCCAGACCAGAGACACAGTCCTTGGCCTCACAAAGTAAAACACTGAAGTCAAAATCAAATGCAACTCTATCAGTAAAGAGGAGACAGAACCCACAAGCCATGTAAACACTTGATCCTTTTGGATCTAGAACATTATCAACGGGAAATTTGCTCCTGGTAGCATTTAACTCCATGTGATCCTGTCAAACATCTGAACACCAACACTTCAATGTCTAATCCTTCCTAGTTTTCGGAGGGATGCAGCACAATCACATTTCAGTCTCATCCCATTAGATTTTGTAGGCCTGTACTTAATCACTCTAACTGAACGACTCTCATTTTACTATCATGACATTCCAATTGTTATTACGTCAGGTTTGCAACTGTTTCTTTTTCTGATGCATTTTGAGGGTCACACAGATTTTGGATGAATCTCAGCAGCAAAATATGAAAGTGAGGAAACATTTACGGAAAGGACACCAAGCCACTGCATGGTAGACTCCCAAACTCAGGCATAATCAATGTGTTATATTAAACTGCATATGGATGTAAACCTTGGGTGGCATTTTATAGACATAAAAGTATCATCAAGTAGCATCCGGTGGAAGTCAGACACTGTCTGCACAGTGAAGATGCATCATTGTAATTCACACAACTCTGGCTGGACCAGTTTTAAAAACTCAGTAAACCTTGTTCTAAACGACATGGCTTTGGGAATGGGAGGATTCAGACTCCACACAGACAATGACAATAGCTATAAAGCTGTGTTGCAGCAGTACTAATGATTATAAAATAATGCAACTTACTTCAGTTTTATTTATCCTTAAAATATGATCTTAACTGAAACGCTAAAGGTTCACACCCTTACTATTATGGTGTGCGTCAAAGCCGTATTGCCTTCTTTTCTTTGACATGGCAGATGTTAGTTACTCTATTCTGTGATGGAATGTGTTTTATATGTTGTTAATGTTATTATTTCACCATTATCACAATGCCAATGTGGTTTGCATGGATGCTGCCATTTTGTGACACGATGACACTGATAACATTAAAACAGTTTCTAGCAACGTTGGTCCTGGAGGTCCATTGAGGTTATTGCTCAAGTGACATTTTTCTGCTTTATTATAGCCATCTCACTTGTTGACATTTCCCACCATTAATTGCTATTTTTGATTTAAACAGCCACATTCACTGTTTTAATTGCTCCTTATTAACAGTAAGATACAAATGATAAAGTAACCAGCAGTTCTCTAACTTTTTCCATTTACTCTTGTGTCTATTTATTGCACCCTAATTGGTTTAATAAAATTGTCAGAAGGAAACTGACGAGAATAATGTAAATGACTGAAAATTACTCATACTTTATAGGCTTCAAAACACTTGGATGATATCCTTGGAAATAAAAAAATCTACGATATAAGAATGACCAGACATTTCAGGGTTAAAACACTAACAAGCCATTAAATTAAATTAGATCTGTTATTGGCAAGTATTGGTTTCATTTAAGCAACGGGGATGGAATGAAAATCTGCAGTCACTGCAGCCCGCCAGAACTGCTGTTGTTCTCCCCTGCATTAAAAGATATTGGTATTAAACACAGAAATAATGAATTGTGACTTGCGCTAAAGATTTATTTAGGGAAAAGCTCTTTAGATACCATTAGGATCTCAAACGCTGTTTATTTTCAACTTTCTTGCCTCATGTTCTGGTTTTTTTTTTTGCCTTGCCTCTTGTATTTCATCAATAAACTGTACTACTTTGTTTATAGCAGTGAGCAGGTTAGGGTGATTTTTCCCCAGAGAGGGGGCATGATTTATAATTCTAATGTAGTGCCATCAGATTTAACTAACTTGGGGGAATACCACCATGAAATCTTGCAGGCTCACAGGCTACTAAAACAGCAACAGGATTTTGACTCTCACATGTCTACAGTCTTGTACATTTAGATGTGAAGTGTGTTTTAACTTTTAGTACCAGGTCTTCACTTGTTTCCAAAAATGCTACATGTTGCAGTTGCCTGCCTTTAATACTAGTCATCTATTCAAACCATGAAAAACCATTTGAGACAGACCTTCACCAATAAATGCATATATTTTAAAATCTTGATTGTTCTTTCTACTTAAATTAAAGCCAAAAGCATCTTTTATTCCACCCTGATAATTTTTTTTACATAGACCCCATTGCTATGTACTTCTGGGATGCTCAGATAAATCCTTTTAAATTAATAATACATTCTGTTTGAACACGTATTGTATTTGAAGTGGCACAAGGTTTATTCTGGGCTGCTGTTGATCGATCAACTCACAAGGTTTCAACCCTTCTGAGCTGGTGAGCTTCTTATGTGAAGCTGGACAGGTTCTCCATATTGACTGCTCTGGCTTTAAATGGAGACACTGTTGTCCTCCTGTGAGTGTATGTGGGTATACACAATTGGTTTCTAACTGGCAACTATGACTAATGGAATCGATGCCAAAACCGCATGACGCTACTGGACAAAGCAAGACTGGAAAATGGATGGATTGGTACTTTTCAGAAATACTGAGAACACCACCTTATGGTTAGTCGTGGTTACAGCTTTTGCCTCACCATTGCAAAAACCACCTTAGATTAACCATCCTTGTGATATTTCAATGTACTCATATGGCCCTGAAATCTGGTTCATTATTGCTGTTAATAGCAATAAACAGTATAAAAGTTGATATTGATATGTAACTTAGACTGGTAGCTCTAAACTGACTTGCTAGGAGTGTGCCGATTGATGGGCTCATGCCCCATCCAGGACGAGTATCTACCAGGGGCAGACAGGCTAGAGTACAATACAACCTGGCAATGAAAAAAGTGAGTTCAGAATATGGATGGTGTTAGGGATAGTGTACTACAACTGCCGGCCTGTTTAACTAGGGCATCCTGACAACATACTGTATGTACCACCAGAATTAAAATTAGAAGATGGGATCTTATATAACATTTTAACTTTATATTTTTTGTTTTCATATACAACGTCTTATTTTTTATGAACTAGATATTTACCTAAGACTATTAATAATTGACTATATTGGGATGTTTGGATTGTGCTTAATGGCAGAGGGGTGTTACTAAAATATACCATTTATCTGTGTACTGATTGGTGTAACTAGAATGCTTCCTAGTGATTATATGTAAATGAATGTAAATAATAAAAGGAACTGTTATCTTAAGAGTAACCAGTCTTGCTGTGGACAGCATAGCTACCCTAATGGTGAGGCTCCACCAATGGGGTAAACAAAGAACGTCCATCTTGGATTTCATTTGTAACGATGACTGAGCACATTTCTTTACTTACTGAACATTTTCCATGACAATGGGTGGGGTACAGCATACTACTCTGGGTGAAGAATTTAGAAATAATTAAGGTGGCTTCTTTTATCTTGGTGTGCACCTCTATGTTATTTACAGTACATTTCACCTATTAAACAATTCCATACCTGTGCTTGTTATGAATCAGTGTGCACCTCTGGTTCAGACCAGCCTGTGCATTTCACTTTGCACTGAATGTGTTTCTTCAAAGTCCATGCCACCTCTTCATACACACTGGACCACAAAAGAGTCAAACTCTGACAAGAATTAGGTGACTGCCATATGTGAGAAAGAAAGGAAAAGCAAGCATAAAAAAAATGCAGATTTATATTTTAAAACAGCACCATATCATATTATTAGAGTAACACATTTTAGCAGGTAGCTTGATTTATAACACAACATAATCAATTTCTTGTTTTTGGATAATTGTATACAGACCATCAATTCATCTCTGCAAATACATTTTACAAAATGGTATCCAAAGTCCAAAACTGACTCTCTCATTGGTAAAGGATGTGTACTATTTATAACAGGCTCTCAGGGACTAATTTGCAGCCTCACAAAAATACACACTTTTCGCTCTTTAAATGACTGACTTACATTGCCTAATTTGCTGGTGCAGATACAGTACAGTGATTACCAGGAACTGGAAGCATTTAAAGGCAACAGAAACAAAAACACTAAAGATCAGTTCAAGTTTTGAAATGTCCACTTGTTATTTAAAGTAAAAAAAAATACAACCATTCATTATATTACAAAGAGAAAACAAAGCGGGCATACCAATCAATGTTTTCACTGGAAATATGTTTGTATAGTGGAGATACAGGTCTTCAACATAAGCAATGAGGGAGGATTCCTAAGGCAGCTACAGTATGATTACATTTCTGAGGCCTTCAATGTATTTTTGCCAGTATGACAACCCTTACATATGCCCATCATATCAAATATTAGTGCTGTCCATCCAATAAAATTTTAAGCCACAAACATATGTAGTACATGTTTTAGTTCAATGGGACCTGACAGTAAAAATTGCTGCATGTTATTTCTCCACAAATTTTAATTTTTCAGTTATGTGTCCATAGGTGCCATTCCCACAAATTAGTAAGACTTGAAAACACAGCTACCAGAACACAGCAACTTAAGATACAAGGTTGCACTTTATTCCAAATGTCAGGGTCAAAAGGAGCTATTTAAGGAGGTTCAAGTACATGTCAAAAACAAACCCTGGCTATGGTATCAGTCTTTGGCCGGACTCCCTTATGCACACTCTCATACTTGCACTAGCACTGGGCCAATTTGAAATTGTCAATTAAATTAACCTGCATGGCTTATTATCCAAAGCTCCACCAGGGGACAAAAAAAAGTTTGTTTGTTCATCCATCCATCTATCTACCACTGATCACCCCCTATCTATCTATCTATCTATCTATCTATCTATCATTGATGACCCCTGATTTATCTAACATGAAAACCCCACATGGACAACAGCTAAGCACAGGATCCAGACCAAAGATGGTAGATACAAGAGACAGCAGTGCTAGCCCTTCAGCTACCATGCCACCCAAATTTCTCCAAGAGCAAATGTCAATCTGTCTCCTTTTCTCTGGTAAGTTCTTTTCTGCCTAATACGGTGTTCCTATTTTTAAAATAAGGGCAAAACAATGCCCATCAGACTTACAGTTCCAGATAATGCTGCTATGAACAGTCAAAGAAAACTAAATAAATTATTTTTAAACAAACTTTTATAAGAACAAATGAGGACTAATAAAACTTTTCTTAAATAAAAGTGGAGATAATATAAATTCATTTGATATATGCATTATGTCAGATCTACATATTCAGAGTCATGGTGATGTCTTAATTAGGTGCAATAAAATATATTAAGTACATTTTTTTAAAAAAACAATTGGCTTTCAATTAGCAGTATATTTGGAAGTAATAGCCGCTTCTAAATAAGCTACTGTATATGCCAGTGAACTGTCATTTTTTTATTATTTCTAAGGTATTTTATTTGTTGTATTAGTGTAAACAACAATAGATCAGGTAAAAGTGATCTGACTCAAGTCTCAAATTATAGCTGTACTTCTACAGAGTAATTTGATTTATTGTACTGGTGCCATCAAAATTGAAAACTTTGTGTGTAGTAAAAACAAAAAGGAAAAAAATGTCATGGGAGAAAAGAGATTAGTAATATCTGGGAAAATGACAGATGGTAAATAAAAGTACTTCAAGCTGCAGTAATTAGAAGGGATTTGGCTGCAAAAAGGATTCAGCATTGAAGTAAAAGCTTAAGGTTTAAGTTTGTAACACTTATCTATCAACCTCTCAAACTAATAACTGCTCAAGTCAGATCAGTGACAGCAAGACATTTCTGGAACATAAAATGACCTAATTAATTTTACCACTAGATGGCACTATTTTATCTCAGCATGTCTAGAATTCTGCTGAAAAGAGCCAAACAAAACATTGCATTGGTTTCTAAAAGTGATGGTGCACTGACATGCTGATAGTACTCAAACATTTCCGTCTATGAACACATCATTTGGATGATCTGTGCACTACCTAAGTACTGTATGTGCTGTTATCACTCTTATGCACTTCAAAGTAACCAGTAGAATATTGAAGATGATCCCATCTATTCTTCTCAATATCTAGTCTATATCATCATACACAAACACACACACACACACACACAAATCTTGATAGGCAATTAACATGCAATTCCAAATAAAAAACAAAATCTGCTGATGTTCCTTATTTTAAGTTCCAGTTGAAATTAATTTTCATGTGTACATAGTATGTATATTAAATGGAATTTTTTTTTTTGCTTTACAATGACAGCCAGCAAAATGCAAACAGAAAACAAAGTGCATGCTTTTCATTATACTGGAATTATGTTTTCCCACAATAATAACTCATATTTTTGTGTGCATTTCATCTAAATATTTTTGATTTTTTTTAAATCAACAACTTTCCAGTATAACAAAAAAGAGTAGTGTTTTAGAGGTTGACAAAACTAAATTTCTCCTTTTATTTACATTTACATGATAATCAATAGTAAAATGTATCTCTTGGCTTCTCCAAAGGACTGATTGAGCTGCCCGGCTAGTCAGAAAGCTTTGAAAAGCTGCAAGTGAACATGCAGGTGGCCTTCTGAGAATGTTTGCCTTCTTGGTAAGATAAGCTGTGGCCTCTGAAATCTTAAAAGCTTGAACCTGAGGTTACAAATAACTGAATGTGGCAATCTGTTGCCTTCAGGCTACTTGCTGGTAATGTTGACAGTTTGAAGAATTTGACAGCTTGCTACTACAAGATGCAGCATGATGCTGTTAAGATGCTATATGACTACATATAAAGACCTAAAAAATAACATACTTGAAGTCTCTAGCCCAGAGCCATAATGAATAGAAAATAACAGTACTCAATAATGAAGTATATCTGCCAATACACAAAGAGAGGTTTTGTTTGTCCCCATAAATACTGGGGATTATGATACATTGCAAAGCAAAGAAATAATAAAATTTTGTTTTCTGCAGTCATGACACAAACAGAGTGGGTCCCCAAACAGGCAGAATGGTTGGTTGCTTAAATATGTAGTACAGACCATACTGAAAATATACATTTCACTCTTCATAGTACCACACTCAGGCCAGTGTAACTGTGATTATAAATTCTTCAAGCTATGTTGTATATCGAGAGAGTGCAGAATACATACAGTAAACATATTATGCAGTGTGGTGCAATGATTAAAGAAAACTCTACGCAAAAAACTTAATTTTTTGTGAATGTCACTTACCCCATGTAGGTTATTGTAATGGCCAAAAAAAAAAATGTAACCTCATGTTTTCATGCAAAACTGTGTCACACACGTGCGCATGGGAGGCAGCTAAAGGGCTTGAGTAAGGACAGTTCCGAGACATACCGGGAGGTGGCAGAGTGCACTGACTCTTTTTCTCCCTTGCCTGCAGACCATTCACGGGAGATTCCACCTGGTCCTCTTGACGTCACTTCCGGGACCAAGCCAATGGAAGGAGACCTTGCCGGCTCCGGACCCTGTGATGTCACGTCCAGGCTCGCACCAATGACAGAAGACCTACATGAGCCCGACCCCTTTGACTTCACTTCCTGTCTTCCCCTTTAAAAGCCTCCACCTTTTCCCTATTCCCTCAGTTCTGTATTGGATTCAGTTTTGTGCACAGCAGTGCTATCAACTTAAAAAACAATTTGCAGCCAGGATACCATATTATACGGGTGGCTGCCCCAAACCTTGCTATGTCTCATTGTGAGTTTTGTGACAACTGATACAACAAAACCATGGAATGGGCATTGAAGACATAGAATAGGCATCTATGGTGACCGGTGTTGGACAACAGCAAACGTCAAAAATGTCCATGAAAAAAATCTCATGTTGCATAATCCACATGTCAAGTCATCCAGTCATATGCGCCCAATGTCCCTAACAAGAGGTATTTTTCTTCACTAAAATACTG
This sequence comes from Erpetoichthys calabaricus, assembly GCF_900747795.2. NCBI lineage: Eukaryota > Metazoa > Chordata > Cladistia > Polypteriformes > Polypteridae > Erpetoichthys > Erpetoichthys calabaricus. Next base: position 222,698,493 of record NC_041395.2, on the reverse strand, counting down.
TTAATAAACAAAACCAAAAAACACTTCCATAAAATTCTCTTATGCATTATGCAGAGAGGAACGAGCATTTGAATCGTATCCCCGCCTCCCATCTACAACTGGACTACCTTGGGATTATTTAGCAGCAGTCTGTGAGACTGCACACGTGAAAGGACCTTCTGCTTATTAAAGCTTCTTGCATATTTACAAGCATAGACATATTCTCCTGGTGATGTTTTCACTTGCTTATATTTTTTTAAATCTTTAGTTCAGTGAACCTTGCACTTTTGATATCACGTGAACTGCAATGTCAGCCAATGAATAAAATGTTAATGTGACCAATGAATGAGAGGGGATGGGACTCTTCAATTCAAATGCTCAGCCACATTTGACAGTGATCTGTTTTTGTTCACAGCAGCGTTTTCCAGAAGTGATATTTTTAAACAATATTTTATTAAAAGTACATGCATTTGGGAAGTTGTGAGCATACAAATGGCTAACTTCACATGTGATTTATGCAACTTGAGTAATATGAGATTTTTTCATACACATTTTGATAATGTTTGCTATTGTCCAACGTTGGTCATCATACATATGTGTTTTATCTGAAATGTTGTTATCTCTGTTATGCACGACAACATGAGATTTAAATTTTTTTCCGGTCACTACAAATTATAATACCCCATGTAGTTTGTAGTGACCAAAATTTTTTTTCAATATAAAACATTTTTGAGTGGAGTATTCCTTTGGGCTTTAAAGGCCAAAGCTGTCTGTTCAAGTTCTGCCTCCAACTCACTAATACACCCTAAGTGAGTCAATGAGCCTCACTGTGCACTAATTGTAAAAATAGTACAGAATGTAAACTATTAGACTATGCCATGATCTCAGATAAAGGTGCCTGGGAATAATACTTGGAATATAATAACTTTGCTAGTATAAAATGTAAACACATGGCGAGAAATGATATCTGACTATAATAGCAATAAACAACAATACAAATGCGAAGGAAGCCATCCATACATCAATCTGTTTTTCTGATCTGGGTCATGGAGAGCTAAAGCCAATCCCTGTACCCTTAAATACAAAGCAGGAAACAAGCCTGGCTTGGACATGTTCCATTGGAAGACACTCAGAAACTGATATTCACTTTAGGGTAATTTTGAATCACCGGTTAACCTAACATGCAAGGTTGTAGAAGGAAAGCCCAGTACCTGGAGAAAAAACATACGGAAGAGAACAAGTGTATTGCTATGGACTTGCACAACGAGCCACCTCAGTTCACAGATTTGACTGCGGTAACTGCCGGTTGCCACCCATGAACCCGTGACACCTTGCCCTCAGAAGCAGCCTTTTATTGGCCTGAGCTAATAATTCCTGGTGCTATCCTGTACAGATATTACCTCTAACACTTGCAAGTGGAGCACTTCTGAATGACATCAGCTGAGCTGTCTACTCACTTCCCACCTTACTGTGCAACACCACCTCCAGCCAGGGAGTGGACTGTACACTAGTGAAGTGAAAAAAAGACAGAAAATAAGCTGTTACTGGGCAGGACTTGTGACCATTGAATGAGGGGGGAGTGGGTCTTCCACATTACAATGTGTTCCATTTTAATACACAGGGGTGTTTTCTGGAAGCGATTTGTTAAACAATAATTTATTAAAAGTATGTGTTTGGGATGTTTTGAAGATACAACTGGCTAACTCCACGTGTAATTATGCAATATGGCATAGACATTTTGATATTGTTTGATGTTGGTTGCCATATATGCCCTTTTATCAGAAACTTTGTTTTATCTCTGTTCTGTGTGACAACATGACACAATTTTTTTTTCAGTCATCACTACAAAGTAAGTACATAAGTAACATATAAAAATATTTTTTGGGTGGATACTCCTTTAAGGTAATGGTCCAAAACTGCCAGTTATGCAATATGCAAACTCAACCCGAAGGATGGACAGTACAGCAGTGATGGCCATTTTAATTCACTTCACTGCTTCCATTCTTTCGAACTACCCAATTAAGCTAATTTGATTTGTTTGATTCTTCCACAATAAAAAACAAATTAATCGCAAATGTTTAATTGTATTTATATTTGTTTAGATATTACACATGATAGTTCATATCATATATTTATTAACTTATTTGGAAGCACGAAGCATGACAATTTACTGAAAATGCATAATTAACAAACAGTAATAACAGATTTTATTTATATAGCACCTTTAATTAAAATGAAATACTATGATCGAGAATCGTAAGTGAAAAAGATGTGTTCTTGGGTAATAATTCAGTGATTCGCTTGCAAATCAAATGAACAAGAATCGTGTGACTGAGTCTCGGGCAATGATTTAGTTCATGAGTCAAATGAATTAAAATGTGTAACTCTTTGCGATTCAAATGAATGAGAACCATGTGACTCATTTGCAAGTAATGATTCAGTTCACAAACTTAAATAAATGAGAATCACATGACTTGTTCACAAATCAAATGAAAGGGAATCGTATGACTCATTCTCGGGTAATGATTCGGTTCAAACTCAAAAATTCATTGCATGGTACTTTCTTTGGTGTATTCAATAAGCTGTAAAAGGTGTGTATTACAGTAAAGTTGAAAGCAAATAATTGATTGAATTTTTTTTTTATAAAGTTCACTTCTATTTGACTAATTTGTTGAATGTACAAAGGGACATAAACGTATTAGTTTTAATATTATATTTATTCTATTTAGAACAATTCTAATAACAAATTGTATAAAACAAACAAGACATTCTAAAATAAATATGTTGTTACTGTATTGTACTTGTATGATGAGTAATAGAACGATCACTGACAGAGTTCTCATTCGCCTATAACGATTTAGTTCTAACTTGAAGGAATCACTAGTGAACCGAATGAGAATCATAAGTGGGCATGGGCAGCGCTTGCATAGGCACTTTAAACAACTAAACAACAGAGGCTGATGGCATCGCACACGTGCTTTGTGCTCTACTGATTAATTTTTGTTCGCAAAACGATTCCCATGATTTACTGAAAACAATTGTTCAAAAAGAGCTAATCATTTACAACTCACCCATCACTACTACGGCACACTACGTGTGGAAAAAGCAGTGAAAGTACACAGAAAGTAAAATGTACAGTCAGATATCCAATTGCATGAATATTACAGACACCCACATACTTACCAGGCAGGTGAACATCTCTCTTATATCCAATTGTATTGTACTGTATATTTTTTTTCTAATTTGGTTAATCCTAGTGAGGAATGATAGTAAAATGAAAAAAACAGGTGTAAGACACAACTGATCTTGGAGAGGATAAAAAGGGAGCTCACAAAAAGAAATATTCCCATACAGGCAAAATTTAGGTTTGCCCATGAACGTGAAAGCATAAATTTGTAAGAGAATTCATACCAACAGCATAAACAATGCATCATCGGCTTAAACTGAGTTACTATACCTGCTGCACCATCTTATTGGCCCTAGTAAATAAAAATAACAATATAGTTTGTGTACAGTACCATCAGTCCTAAGACACTTTAGTTTTGCTTGACAGGCCAGCAGCATCACCCAAACTAGCACCCATGAAAAAAAGTCTGTCTATGTACTGTAACATACCTTCATTAAGTTAATCATCGTGGAATATTCTTTTATGAACATCATGCAGGCAAAACTACTTAACTCTCAATTGAAGACTGCATACTTTTCAAGTGTTATGGTTGGCCTACATAAAAAGCACAGGTAGTGTCTCAAGAACCTAAGAAATCAGAAGAAAAAGTCTGGCCTTATGCTTAGCAGGCTCACTGACAGCTAATATGGCTCGTTAGTTACAGAAGGGCAGTAGAGGCTTGACTGAGCATAAAAGCTGATGATACCTGCCAAATATTCAGGCTCTGTAGGGCAGAATATTTCAAAAGAGAAGGCAGTTTGCAGATAGTTAAAGCGTGTGGAGTTACTAAAACAAGAATCTGTCTTTAATTAAATTGGCCACTATGAAGAAAGGTCATCCGATGGTCAAGTAAAGGTGGTAAATTACTAGAATATGTCATACATTCAGTTTGACAAGCCAACAGATACCAGAAGGAAATAAACCTGAATGAAAGCAAATGAGCGGCTGATGTATTTCCAGGTTCCAACCCCACAAAAGAAGGCACTTAATTAAAATAAGTCTTTAAGACATGATTTAAGCAGCCCTTTGGCTGTCTAAAATACACCAAAATTAAAAACCTGAGCAAATAAAAGGGTGACATGTATTTGTCCTCTGGAGGGTATCCCAGATAGTATTTCATCCTGCTTGGATGAGTTCACTGTTAAAATTGAAACCACAGGCTTAAAATCCAAAGTGCTACATGAACGCAGCATGTTAAGAGTCTAATGTTTTTAGCATTTTCTCTTTTTTAAAGTTGTGGCCTTAATGCTTTCTGCCATTTTTAGATATAATGCACAATGATAACTGAAAATGCAGCTCCGACTGCCAGTCCCAACATTAAAAAGAAAGACATGACCACACCGGCCGCTTCAGCCAGATCCCGGTGGACAACTTTTGGTCCATAGATCATTGGCAAAGTCCCCAGATAACCATTTGAGAGACCCAGGAAGGAGGTAAAAATTATGGGATAGACATCTGTAGTGAATACCACTGTCTTGATGTGATTGCGTGGCTGATAGTTACAGTACATGAAAAGTGGCACAAAGATGGTACGGAGCAGCACCGCTCCTGGCAAAAGTTTGCTCTTCGGCCCGGGGAATTGGATCCAAACTGTAATCTGCCGTCCACAAAAGTCAGCCATGTTGTAGAGGAGAAAGGTGGTAAGTGGAGTAAAGTAAGTCGTGGTCCAAGGGCTGCCACTGTTCTTGTGCACCGACTCAATACCTGATAAGATAGCCGGGAACACAATGATGGAAATAAAGAATACATAAAACACACAGGATCCTAAAATGGCTGTCTTCTTTAAAATTGGCTGTAGCGGAGGGATGGAATTCGTTCCAAGATGTTCTTCGGCCCCACTACCAGCATGTATCACTTCATACTGCAGGAGGTTAAGAGATCCAGTGCCAGCCATGTAATACCTGTGGGAGAATGAACAAAAATAATACTTTAAAATCTTTACTGTGGTAGAAAACAGAGAGTTGAATACGGAATAGTGTAGGAGAGAGCATATCAACATTTAGATCAGTAGGTTCTTATCCCAATGTGTTAAATAATGGCTTAATTTGATCATATGACTTTATAGACTAAGTCAAACATTTTTATTTTAAAAATGGGACACAGCAAATTAGTACATCCAAATCCCACCGGCTTCATTAGGGCTTATTATCCCATAGATAATATCGTTGCCAACTGTATACAAATAGTCAATATCCCAACCCATTGCTCACTAGCTGTGTTTCTCTTCCTAGCTGCACAGTTGCTTTTGACCTAGGCATTTCCTTGAGATGAGAAGCAGTATTCATTAATAGGACAAAAAAAGAAGAAAAAACTCTAATAATAGCAATTATTGTTAACCTATTACCTATAAACCCTTCGGAATTTGTAGAGTTCAAAGCTGTCCAATGTTCCTTCACCTACAGTGGTGTGAAAAACTATTTGCCCCCTTCCTGATTTCTTATTCTTTTGCATGTTTGTCACACAAAATGTTTCTGATCATCAAACACATTTAACCATTAGTCAAATATAACACAAGTAAACACAAAATGCAGTTTTTAAATGATGGTTTTTATTATTTAGGGAGAAAAAAAATCCAAACCTACATGGCCCTGTGTGAAAAAGTAATTGCCCCCTTGTTAAAAAATAACCTAACTGTGGTGTATCACACCGGAGTTCAATTTCCGTAGCCACCCCCAGGCCTGATTACTGCCACACCTGTTTCAATCAAGAAATCACTTAAATAGGAGCTGCCTGACACAGAGAAGTAGACCAAAAGCACCTCAAAAGCTAGACATCATGCCAAGATCCAAAGAAATTCAGGAACAAATGAGAACAGAAGTAATTGAGATCTATCAGTCTGGTAAAGGTTATAAAGCCATTTCTAAAGCTTTGGGACTCCAGCTAACCACAGTGAGAGCCATTATCCACAAATGGCAAAAACATGGAACAGTGGTGAACCTTCCCAGGAGTGGCCGGCCGACCAAAATTACCCCAAGAGCGCAGAGACGACTCATCCGAGAGGTCACAAAAGACCCCAGGACAACGTCTAAAGAACTGCAGGCCTCACTTGCCTCAATTAAGGTCAGTGTTCACGACTCCACCATAAGAAAGAGACTGGGCAAAAACGGCCTGCATGGCAGATTTCCAAGACGCAAACCACTGTTAAGCAAAAAGAACATTAGGGCTCGTCTCAATTTTGCTAAGAAACATCTCAATGATTGCCAAGACTTTTGGGAAAATACCTTGTGGACTGATGAGTCAAAAGTTGAACTTTTTGGAAGGCAAATGTCCCGTTACATCTGGCGTAAAAGGAACACAGCATTTCAGAAAAAGAACATCATACCAACAGTAAAATATGGTGGTGGTAGTGTGATGGTCTGGGGTTGTTTTGCTGCTTCAGGACCTGGAAGGCTTGCTGTGATAGATGGAACCATGAATTCTACTGTCTACCAAAAAATCCTGAAGGAGAATGTCCGGCCATCTGTTCGTCAACTCAAGCTGAAGCGATCTTGGGTGCTGCAACAGGACAATGACCCAAAACACACCAGCAAATCCACCTCTGAATGGCTGAAGAAAAACAAAATGAAGACTTTGGAGTAGCCTAGTCAAAGTCCTGACCTGAATCCAATTGAGATGCTATGGCATGACCTTAAAAAGGCGGTTCATGCTAGAAAACCCTCAAATAAAGCTGAATTACAACAATTTTGCAAAGATGAGTGGGCCAAAATTCCTCCAGAGCGCTGTAAAAGACTCATTGCAAGTTATCGCAAACGCTTGATTGCAGTTATTGCTGCTAAGGGTGGCCCAACCAGTTATTAGGTTCAGGGGGGCAATTACTTTTTCACACAGGGCCATGTAGGTTTGGATTTTTTTTTCTCCCTAAATAATAAAAACCACCATTTACAAACTGCATTTTGTGTTTACTTGTGTTATATTTGACTAATGGTTAAATGTGTTTGATGATCAGAAACATTTTGTGTGACAAACATGCAAAAGAATAAGAAATCAGGAAGGGGGCAAATAGTTTTTCACACCACTGTATTTAAACTTTCTCTGGAAGGCTTTGTCATACCAGTTTGGAAAGTGGATCTAATGTCTCCCATCAGTGCACTTGGTATCCCCTAAACGTTTTATTATAAATTGACGGAATTTCCCTTTGTCATGGCAAGTGGCTCTTCTGACCAGCTTCATTATTAATTTATTCAACTCTTACAAAACGTTTTTGGGATACAAAATCAATTGAATCAGATCTTCTTTCCCTAAATACTCTCTGGCTACAGTCCACTTTTCCCTACTCTTTGTTTTGAATAAGCTCATTCATATATCTTGACATATCCAACTTGAGACAAAAAGGAGAATTCCTTAATTTTTTCCCAGCCTGTTGTCCTATTCTTTTTGTTTAGGCTATTATTAAAATACATGTTGTACTCCACATAAATTTTCTGTCTCACCCTCCCATCAAGTACTAATCAAATCCCTTCTTTCAGACTACTTATGAAATAGCAAGAAACATCATGCATGCCAGTTTAACCCATGATGATATAATTGGGGCAGTATAGCTTACAGATTTGGAACTCTGTTATTGGGGTTATATGCTCCTTCCAATATGTAGCTCGATAAACTGCCTTCTTAGCCTTCCAACATGGTTTCCCTCTAAATTCAGTTTGGCCTCCCTCATTCCTTACCTGTTCTCCCTATTAGTACACTGAAAATAAAATCCAAGATCACCCCTTTACTACACTGAAAATAAAACCCTCTTTCCCAATCTGGGCCATCTCATTACTATGCACTAAACATCTGGCACAGAGTGGAGGGGGATCTTAAGTGCCAACGCTTGTTGGTATTCCCACACACCAATATTCCAGACTGAGGTCTTCTGAACTGGAAGGCAATCTACTGTGTATCCTTTTTGACCTGGATACATCACGGCTTAAAATTCTCAGAAACATATTTGACAACTCAGGGCTCCCAACATTCCAAGCACTGCGATCCAGGTTCTCTATTCCTCTTTTCACTCTTTATTTCTTCTATCTCCACATGAGATCATATCAAAAGACGTGGAGTTTCTCCATTTTACCTCCACCACCACCCACTTACTGTGTTTCGTTTCCTTTAATCATTTAAGAAACCACAAACTAACTTATCTGCTACATTGTGTAAAGCATCTTACAAGTCTTATATATTCAATTTAGCAATGTGATCCCCCATTCCATATCACTCCATCCTGCAGAACTATTATTAGTAGTGCTCTACCCTCTAAAATTCCAATCATCAAATTACCCAGTTCCGATTTATGCACTGCATCTTACTCCTTGTAAGCAATTCACTTTAAAACTTGACACAATCCCTTATGTCAGTTCTGTTCACTAAAAGTTTGTGGTTCAGTTCTCCACATTTTTTGAAGCTGTCCTTCTGTTTGTCCTTACTAGTCTATTTTTTCCAACTGTTTTTTATCCTTGCCACTGTATATCTTCTCTCCCATGACATCTTTCTTCTCCTTGATCTTTCATGCTCACTTTCTCTCTCATACACACACACTATGGTTCTGCTTTGAAATACAAATGGTCATCCACTGCTAACATTAAGAAATGGCAATGGAGACATTCTTTAAGGCCTGGATAACTTGTCCTACCTAAATAAAATTTAAAAAATGGTTTGGAATGTTGTGGCACAGGTTTAATACATTATAATACATTTAATACATTACTTAAGTACAATTCTTAACACTTACAAGTTGTGGGAAACAGGCAGTGGTGGGGGTTGATGTTCTCCTTTGTTATGTATCTTTAAAAATATACTTTGAATGTTTATCAAAGCGTTTTTTTATATTTTGTTTTTGGTGTTGATGCTTTGAAGAAGCATGCCCTGACCTTCATTTGGATTGAGTTGTGTAGGCTCTTTCTGTGACCCTGAGAACTCCAGTTTCTTCCCACATTTCACAGACATGCTCTTTAGCTTAACTGGTGTCTTTAAAGTCTTCCAGTGTAAGATAAGCCGGCTATGAGTTTGTGCATCCATCTAGGATCAGTTAATGCTTTGTAACCATTTGAAAGCTCTACTGCTCCACAACTCTGTAATGGACTAACTAAGAAAATAGTTGGATAGATTAGTAAAATGAAGCAGCCTGGAAGCACAGCATTCATCACAGCTGCCTGATGGTTTCAGAGCTCTAGGTTCAATTACTGTTTTGGTTACTCTCTGTGTGAAGTTTTCATGATCCCTATGCCACCAAGTGGATCTTCTCTGGGTACTCGTTTTCTCTTACCTTTGTCACAGATGGCTGGGGGGGCGACCCGGCTGGGACACCCCGGAGGACCGAAGAAGGGCTTATGCCTCCCCCAGACCACGTGGGGGTGACCGCCCTGGTGGCTATGGGGGCCATGGGTACAGAGCTTTGAAGCTCAACCCTGTAGGGGCCCGTGGTCACTTCCAGGGGGTGCCCCAATGCCTTGGGAGCCCTGGAACTCAGCACTTCCACCACACCCGGAAGTGCTGGGGGGGGGAGAGGATCGGGGACACCCAGTGTGGCGGAAGTGCTGCCAGAAGATTGTTGGGAGGCAACTTGAGCACATCCAGGTGATTATAAAAGGGGCCGCCTCCCTCTGTTCAGGGGCTGGAGTCGGGAGTGAAGGAAGGACGAGGTCTTGGAGGAGGCAAGGAGGCAGCCTGAAGAGAGTGAGGCATTTGGATAGATGGGCTGGACTTTGGGGTGTGTGTGCACTGGTTGTAAATATGGAGACTTATAATAAACATGGGTTGGGTGATTTGAAAGTGTCCGCCTATCTGTGTCCGGGTCATCTTCCACACCTTTCAAAGCACATTTGGTTAACTGGAATGTATAAACTGGTCCACCATAAGTGAACAAAGCTGTGTGCTAGAATGTGCCCCGTAATGGGCTGATATCCTGTTCAGACTTATGTCTTGATGCTGCCAGGGCTAGTGGCCACCTGCCTGTGACCACACAAAGGATTAAGCAGCCTGCTGGAAGGAGGGACTAGGAAAATGGCAATCAGCTGCAGGATAGTTTAAAAAATGCTCAAAAAATTAAAGGAACACTTTGAAAACACATCAGATTTCAATGGGGAAAAAAAATCCTGCTGGATATCTATATTGATATGGATTGGGTAATGTGTTAGGAACGAAAGGATGCCACATTGTTTGATGAAAATGAAAATTATCAACCTAGAGAGAGCTGAATTCAAAGACACTCCGAAAACCAAAGTGAAAAAATGATGCGGCAGGCTAGTCCATTTTGCTGAAATTTCATTGCAGCAACTCAAAATCGTACTCAGTAATTTGTATGGCCCCCAAGTACTTGTATGCATGCCTGACAACGTCAAGGCATACTCCTAATGAGAGGAAGGACAGTGTCCTGGGGGATCTCTTCCGAGATCTGGACAAGGGTATCACTGAGCTCCTGGACAGTCTGAGTACAACCTGGCGGCGTCGGATGGACCAAAACATAACATCCCAGAGGTGTTCTATTGGATTTGGGTCAGGCGAGCATGGGGGCCAGTCAATGGTATTAATTCCTTCATCCTCCAGGAAATGCTTGCATACTCTCGCCACATGAGGCACCAGCATAGGGTCTGACAATGGGTCCAAGGATTTCATCCCGATGCCTAATGGCAGTCAAGGTGCCGTTGTCTGGCCTGTAGAGGTCTGTGCGTCCCTCCATGGATATGCCTTCACCGACCCACCACTAAACCGGTCGTGCTGAACAATGTTGCAGGCAGCATAACGTTCTCCATTGCTTCTCCAGACCCTTTCTCATCTGTCACAAGTGCTTAGGTTGAACCTGCTCTCATCTGTAAAAAACACAATGCACCAGTGGTGGACCTGCCAATGCTGGTATTCAATGGCAAATGCCAATCGAGCTCCACGGTGCCAGGCATGTGAGCACAGGGCCCACTAGAGAATGTCGGGCGCTCAGGCCACCCTCAGGAAGTCTGTTTCTGATTGTTTGGTCAGAGACATTCATACCAGTGGCCTGCTGGAGGTCATTTTGTAGGGCTCTGGCAGTGTTCATCCTGTTCCTCCTTGCCCAAAGGAGCAGATACCGGTCCTGCTGATGGGTTAAGGACCTTCTATGACCCTGTCCAGCTCTCCTAGAGTAACTGCCTGTCTCCTGGACACTCCTCCATGCCCCTGAGACTGTGCTGGGTGATACAGCAAACCTTCTGGCAATGGCACGTATTGATCTGTAATCCTGGAGAAGTTGAACTGCCTGTGCAACCTCTGTAGGGTCCAGGTATCACCTCATGCGACCAGTAGTGACACTGACCGTAGCCAAATGCAAAACTAGTGAAAAAACAGTCAGAAAAGATGAGGAGGGATAAATGTCAGTGGCCTCCACCTGTTAAACCATTCTTGTTTTGGGGGTCGTCTCATTATTGCCCCTCTAGTGCACCTGTTGTTAATTTTATTAACACCAAAGCAGCTGAAACTGATTAACAACCCCCTCTGACCAGATCAATATCTCAGAAGTTTCATTGACTTGATGCTATACTCTGATTAAACAGTGTTCCTTTCATTTTTTTGAGCAGTATATATGCCAAAGAGTAAGAAACTGGACAGTAAAGTAACATTATGTGTGTATGTGCTTACTCAAAAAATGTCTGATTGTATTCTTAACTTTACTACAGGTATAGGCCAAGATTCAAATAAATAATAACACTTCTTAAATGTTTATTTAAAATTGATATGTTGGAAATAAGAAATAATACATACTTATGGTACATTTTATTTTACCTGTTACCAGACTATGGTAATACAGTAATTATATTTAATCTAAGATGGAAGAACTTCACAGTATGTTTACAGCCATAGACATTTTATATGCTGCCAGAAGAGGGCACTTGTGGGTTTATAAAAAGACTGGATTTGTGGCATTTGGCACAGGCCTCTTGCTGCAGTTTTTCATTCTGATTGCACTGATGTATTCATTCAGTTGATTGTTTCTAATTGCTGTATAATTATTATATATATACTGCTTCAAATGGAAGTAAATCTGAGACAGTTATGAGCTTGAGAGGCAGCAGCTGGGAGTATGTCATTTTAAGTCTTGCTGACTTACAAAGAACTGAAGTTGTAGGTATAAGAATGGTCACAGCCATTAAGAAACTATCAGAGAAAAGGAAAGTTGTAGACATTAGATAACATCACATACCATTCTCAACCTTGGTTAACTCATCCAGGGTCACTAGTGGCTGGGGATGATCCCTAGACACGGAAGTATAACACAGACAGTAACTGAAAACAGGATCCACTAATGAGCTATCTGTTAACGTCTCCATTTCACTTTACTTTTATATCATTACTTTCCAAAAAGACTTAGTCCCTTATTGTTACAGATTTTGGTCTTCTGATAGAGTAGCACTCTAGTAAGTTAGATGCTGTATGTGCTATTGATCTAAATGTCTAGGATGTTTTTAGCTTCTTCTAACTGGTTAACATAAAGAACACACCCAACCTATCCTCCTTCATACCAGGGTGGATCTGGAATTACTATTTAATGTAAAATGCATGCAACAAATGGATTACCCCAAAAATATGTGCACAAACATAAAAGAAATGCACAATTTCACACATACAATGGGTTGAGCTGGAACTGCACATACTGTAGTTTTCTGTAGCTGTAAGTGTACATGCTACTATGTTCTCATATTTTCCTCCACCTTTTCATCATTTGGAAGCAATTGACTGCTGACCCTATAATCAAATGCACATACATACATACTTTAATAAATAAATAAACTTCCCAGCATCAGCCTCTGCCACGCAACAAATGGGTGAGCAGAACAAAATGTATGGACTTATGGTTTTAAGTATTGGCTCTCTATTATTCTCATCGCCTGGTACTGTCAACAAAACCTGATCCCTTATCCCTTATTTGTTACAAACTTTCCTTGTGACTTAGCACTCCCCAGTTTGACCCAATGTTTTTATTTTTTACTGACCTGTTCTTATGATACCTAGAATAAATGTTGGTTTGCTCTAATTTCCCTTGGTCCTTGTGATCTCTTATTTGTTCTCAAACTGCACTCCTCAATTTGTACCCCTAAGATAAATGCAGGTTTGCTCTAAATGTTAGGTCAAGTTTTTTTTTCTTTCCTGCCCCTAAGATGAATGATGGTTTGCTGTAGATGGTCTGATCACTTATTTGTTATTAATTGGCATTAGTAAGCTAATATTCCTATGCTGTGTGCCACTTTGTTATAGTAAAATGGTACAGCATAATTGGGAATGCTCACTTACTTGCTATCAGCTGCTGCAAGGTGTTTAAACCCATTATTTGTTGTATTTATGGGATAACCACAATTTGTTAATCCTGATCTGTTTATTAATTACACTGTAACTCACTGTATTTTATTCAGGAACATTATGCCAACTAGGACTGTCCCATTTTGTCTTCAATGTACAGTACAGGACACACATACAGGATGGTCTCAAATTTTAAATGATCTGCCTTGCATAAACTACACTGCTATATTTTTGTGAGAATGCAATCACTCTGTTACTCTGCATAATAGCACCTCATATTAAACTATAATCACGTTTTGCTCATTAGATTATTAGCTACACACTATTCAGCTTCTATGGTCCTCTGAAAAAAGAAGTATAGAAACACCCCATCACGAGAACCTTAACTGTTACATCATCTGTGTGTCTCTGTGTGTGTCGAAGTCATTTCCTCCAGGGTTCACAGTTTCATTGTGGTTTTGACCACAGTTTCAATTTGGTTTTATAGTTTCGACTAATACTTTAACAAAAGAACATTCAAAGTGAGCGTATCAGAGAAAAAAGTGAAAAGTCTTCACTAAAACACAAATTTCCCTTCTCCATTTTCTTTGTCTTGCTTGAAAGGATTACTACGGCACTACAACTTATTGCAGAGGTTTTAATCCAAGACATGCCTTAGCGCACTGATTATCTTATTATAGGCATTTCATTCTTCATTATTTGCTCATTTTCCCATATAATATGATTTTTCCATTATTTATTACTAAAACATTCTTTATCTTGGTGACATATGCATAGACCAAAAATGGTAAGCTTTTACATTTTAATTAAATATTTTATTTTTCTTTTACAACCTTTTTAGACAGATATTCTTCTCTCTGATCCACAGATGAACCACAAATAATAATGTTTTGTGATAGTTAAAATCTTAATTTAAAGAATTTTAATAGAATTTTTTAAAAAAAGCAAATCAGATAATGCCTTTTGTTAGAATCTTAAGTGGAAAGCATATTTACTTCCATCTTACAGAGTGATGAACCTGCAAAATAGCATTTGATTCAGCCAAGAGTGAAGTGAAACTGCTGAGGATGGCAAGCAAGGCAACATATGAACAGCTCCTAACAGTCTTGTTTATAGCATTATGCTACCTGGCCTAGATGGCGTAATTTGGATTGCAGTGTGGAAAATAAGGGTAGGGGCACTGTGGGTCACAGAATTAATACATTTGATTATTAGTTTGACAGAGGAAATGCAGTTGTTAGCATCGCTGCCTTACAGATCTAAAAGCCTGGGTTAAAATACCATCCTGGGTTCTGTCTTGAGTGGTCTGCATATTTTTTTCTCCAGGCACTCTGGTTCATGCCACATTCCAAAGACTGGTGAAGGCTGGTGATTATAAAATGGTGCAGTGGTGTTTGTGTGTGTGTTTGTGTGCGTGCATGCATGCGTGCGTGTGTGTGTGTGTGTAGTCATTAGGTGAAGAGGCACCCGCCTTCTCTGGAACAGGAACAATGTTCTCCACAGCAGCAGCACTTTCTGGAGCCTTTGGGATGAAAGAACAGGTGACAGATGACACCACAAAGTTGGTCAGCACAGGCCATAAGAACTCAAGGACTGACTCCATCTGGTCCTACATATTTTCCAGCGTGCAGCTTCCACAGTTGTCTCCTTACTTGGTCTTCAGTTGTGGATAACCCACACTGCTGGTCAGAGACAGACACATCACCGGCTATTCCAACTGACAAAGTTGTTGATGTAGTAGGGATGATGTGGGGAGACTGTCATTGTAAGAAGATGGCAGGTAGCTTTGTCCATATTCCCTTCTAGCACCTAAGTGCTAGATTGCTCGAGACCAGTATTTGTGCCCAGTCCTTTCCAGACATCTTTCACGTTACTCTTTTTTAGCTTTGTAAACTTCTTGTATGTATGCATTATCTTTACCACACAAAACTGTAAAAGAAGCATAAAAACAAGTGCATGCACCTCCTTTGCCAAGCTTAGGAAAGGAAAATGTGGCCTGAATCTGTGGATATGTTCATGAATAAGAAATATTTTGATTTTAAACACTTCTACTAGTGTGTAGAAAACAGAAAAAATGCTTTGACAAATAGCAACACTTGAGATATCTAATTTCTGATTTAGTCAGTGTTACTTGTTGTTATGTTACTCAAACTATCCAGAAATGTACATATATTAGTACACTGTCCACCTTCTAAAATAAGGTTTTCTGTTTAATGTATGATTGAAATAGTATTATGTTGGTTTTTTTTACCAGTTATATTGATTACAAAAAACAAAAAAACAATTTGGTTAACAACCAGGAAACATCTTGTAAAGTAAACTCTGGTAAAAGAGTTATATTGCAAGCTTGTGAGTTTTATACTTTCTCCATTAGCAGAACAGCAGCCGCCATAAATTTTAAAAGAAATAAAAATAGTTTATTACCCAGACTGTACGGCTATTTTAAATTATACACGACAAGTTAAAATATCTTTTAAGTATGTTTAAGAAAAATGATATTTGAATCAATGACAGACTGTAACATTAATTTTAGCGAGCTGTATTATTGTTAACAGTAAATATGAAATTAACTTTCTTGACAATAATTTATCATAAGATGGCAAAAAAAGGATCTTTTGTTTATATTATATAAATAATTTTCAATTAGTATATTCAAAGTTTTCAAAATGTGTATAATTAAAATTTATTTTTGCATCTGTGACAACCAGGCTCAAATGTTGGCCTTGTCACGGTCTTTATGGAGTTTGCATATTCTCCCTGGGTATGTGTGGATTTTCCTCCTACATCTTTTAAACCCACTTCTTAGATTTATAGGCAATTTTAAATTGCCAAGATAGGAGTGTGCCATGTAATGAAAGAGAACTCCACCCAGGGACTATTCATGTCTTACACTTAAGAGACTGTGGCTTCCTGTGACCCTAAGTTAGTACAGGAAAAAATTGCACACTTCAGATGGAGAATTTCTACTCAAAAGTCACAAGGTGATGTTTTTATACAAATGTAATCTGTTATATCTCAACAGATATATACACTGTAATTAATGTTTTCTATATGCATTGTGGCACGCGGCTGGGGGTGGTATCCTGCCGGGACACCCCAAGAGGACCAGAAGAGGGCTCACGCCTCCTCCAGACCACGAGGGGGCGACCGCCCTGGTTGCTTTGGCGGCCACGGGTGCGGAGCTTTGAAGCTCAACGCTGTAGGGACCCGTGGTCACCGCCAGGGGGCGCCCGGATGCCTTGGCAGACCTGGACCTCAGCACTTCCGCCACACCAGGAAGTGCTGGAGGGAAAAGGAGCAGGGACACCCGGAGTGCTTCCGGGGATGCAGCCGGCACTTCCGCCACACTGGGGCGTGTCGGTGGAAGATTGCCGGGACACACCTGGAGCACATACAGGGAACTATAAAAGGGGCCGCCTCCCTTCATTCAGGGCTGGAGTCGGGTGGAGGAGGACAAGGTCGAGTGGAGAGAGACGGAGGAGGTCCGAAGAAGAAAAGGCAAACTGTGGTTTTGGCCTGGACTAGGGTGAATGGTGCTGCGGTACTGGGTTTGTGCACTTACTTATTGTAAATAAACGTGTGTGCTGGACTTGAAAATGATGTCCGTCTGTCTGTGTCCGGGCTGCTTCCCACAGCATTAAAACTCCTCATATTCATATCTGCTACAAATACGTCTTCTCATTAATAGTTTTACTCTTTACATTTCAAACACTGTGGGCTATTTACTTTCCTTCATTTGTGTTGTCAGATTTTCTCCAGTCCTTTTGTGTTACCTGGACATCACTCATCAACTGCAACTTAAACAATAGTTTCTTGACGTGCTTGAGGACAAGAATTTTACAGGGCCATAAGCCACTTGAGGGCAAGAACAGTTTCATTCTCGAGTGCTTCCAAAACACCATTGGTCCTGAGCTTCTCAAAGCTGCTTTGATTGGTGCCTAAAAATTTAAAGCATTCTTCAGGATTTGTTACCCAAAGCAGGACACAGAAGCGCAGAATTAGTTTTGGAAATAGGAAAAGAACCTACAGAAAATTTGGAAGGTGGGGTAGGAATTGTGACCTTAACAGTTTTACTATATTAGTGAACTTGGAGAGGCGTCAACTAATTCTTGAGAACTGCCCAGTGCAGAGGACGTGGACACCACCAGTGCTTGCTGCCTCACTGTCTTTCGTAAGAAGATATAAGCAATACCTTATCTTAGCCGTACTGCTGGCATTTGAGTCCCATTAATCATTGTCTCGAGAAAATACCACCAGATAGGTAATATTTTTAGGAAAAAGCTGAAGCCTTGCCCTCCGTTGTTGAAGTGTTTCACTTGCATATTGTTGAGCCATGGTGTTTGCTTCGTTTTGAATTTTTGTCTCTTCATCTGTGTCTTTAGCACAACGTCATTGTTGCATGTGCTGTTTGCTGTACACGGGTCTTTTGTAGTGAGAAGTGAGGTACATGCAAGAGCCAAAAAAATATAAAAGTACATGCATGCGCCATCTAGTGGCTGTGACTGAGTGTGAGCAGAGTTGACTGCCTCATACACACACAGGTATTTTGTTTATATACGACGGGGTACCCAAAAATAACCAGAACCTGTACCTGGCGCACAATCTAGACTTGGTTGTGAATTTCGCCATTAGGTGTAGCATAGTTACAGTATTCTGTGGCAGTCTGCCAAGTGGTGATGCTCTGTATTATTCGTAAGGCATTCTGTGTCGGTTTTCTTGATACTTATTAAACGTATTGTGCAATTTTTGTGATGGGTGATCAAAAAGAACAGAGAGTCCGAGTTAAAGTTTGTTTTCTCTTAGGGAAAACAGCTGCTGAAACTGTAGTGAGGCTTGAAACTGCTTTTAAAAGGAAGCTTTAAGTAAAACACAGGTCTACAAGTGGTTTTCACATTTCAAACGAGGGGGAATGTCACTTGATCTTGCTCCATGTGACATTTTCCTTGTTCCGGCATATGAAAAAAGAACTCAAAGGAAAGCATTTTTGTACCATGGAGGAAGTCAAAGAAAAATCGCTGCAGGCATTGGACAACATTCCTTTTCAGCAATTCCAAAAATGTTTCCATCAGTGGGAAAACCATTGGGACAAGTGCATTCATTCACATGGAGAGTACTTTGAAGGAGACTAAAGTTTCTGTAAGTAAAAATTATTAAAACAATTTTTTTTTTTCAAATCTGGTTATTTTTGGGTACCCCCTCAAATGTCTAGTATCTGAGATTCCATCAAAAATCACAGGATTGTACCCTTATCTTACTGCTGCTTTTTCCTTTAATACAATGAAAGGAGATACGTTTTTTTAGAGCTCACAACAAACCTATTGTAGTTTTCATGGTGGGCATATTACAATAAATATTAACTTGTACTTTAAATGTTTTATTATTGAGACATCAACTGGACTTGAATATGAATAAAATAAGTTAAGCAGTATGGCACGATGTAGTACTTTAGGGACATTCAAAACTCGACTCAAGTGTTACTTTGCAGAAATTAGGAAAATAGGATTGATAAGCTTTGTTGAACTGAACGGCCTGTTGCCCTACTTCACAAATGTTGCTTATATGTTTTCTTGCCTTAGATGACAAAAAGTAGACTTTTTGCAAGTCACTTAACTAATGTTTCACTGCAAAAGGAGACCTCTATAATAAATAAATAATTAGAATCTGGCCTATGGATCAATTTCTTATAAACTAAAGAGAGAACCATCCATTTAAATGATGCATTTGTGCAGATTGAACCACTGATGATTTGTTTCTCACAAGTGGTATGTAAACTGAACAGATGTTTTATTTTGCCTGATATTATCATTCATCTCTAAATATTACTGAAACTTACTGAAGAATGCTAATGATACTGTGCTATTTAAAAAAGCAGTGTTTCTGGGAAGTCAGAATGTAGTGTGAGAAAACAGATTAATTGATTCTAGACCAGTTTTAATCAGAGCAAAAATCCAAAGCTAGCTTATGAAGGAAAAGCCAGTATTCTAAAATTAGTCCAGTTTGATTGAGAAGACAAAACAAGAAAAGTAATTTTTGTGCAAAATATATTAATTGAATAATGAATGAACAAGGAAACCAGTTAATTAAAATTTCTACAGCTACATTTATCAGATATCATTTCCTGTTAATCTCCAATTGCTTTTTTACAAAAATGCAGTGTGGTTGATAAAATAATCTTCTGAAAGTTTATTATATAAATATTTCTACTGACCAACATCATTTAAACTAATTCCTTACAAAATTAGATATTGCAGAAGGAATTTAACTGTGAATGATGATGACATAAACACTAAGTATAATTGTAAATGCAACCATTTTTAATCAGTTTTATTTGTTCAAGTGCAGGTGTAAACAGCAGGATTGATAATGTGCTAGAGTCAACAGTTCACTTTAAAATGCATTGATTAAGCTAAAATCTAAAAAGTAAGGATGTTAACAAGTAATGCATGTGCTCCCGGTTCTCCCTTAGTAAGCTAGACCGAGGTAAGTGATACCATTCCAGGACGAGACGGGGTGCTGTTGTCAACCCCATCTTGTTCTTTCTCCACAGCACGGAGAAGATGCTTATTGATGGCACACATAGCCAGCTGTGACATCATTAACAAGTCCCACCCTCTGGGTTGCTCTGCTATAAAAAGCAACAAGCTAGAATGGTGGCAGCTTTGTCCTGATCAGGAGCAGAGCACTGTACGAATGATAGAACAAGCGACATTAGAAACACTGCCAAAGCCTTACATTGAACTCAAAAGATGCTGAAACTAAGTTATTTTTATTTATTTTACAATTGCCTGTTTTTTGTTGTACTTTTGGATTGATTAAACAGGGTTAACTTTTTTCCCCCTGTTCCTGACTGCCTCCTTGCTGCCTGTCACAAGTAAATATGAAACCCCTTTATTGAGCTTCATAACACTTCCTAATATGAAGCTTCCAGCTTACCAAGAGAAATAAGTTTGTATTTAAACCTCTGTCTGTCTCTGTCAAAAGCACTGTCAATGAGCGCATCATTA
This sequence comes from Erpetoichthys calabaricus, assembly GCF_900747795.2. Lineage (NCBI taxonomy): Eukaryota > Metazoa > Chordata > Cladistia > Polypteriformes > Polypteridae > Erpetoichthys > Erpetoichthys calabaricus. The sequence continues at coordinate 222,678,102 of NC_041395.2, read as the reverse complement.
CAGGATGGTTCAAATCAAGGCATACGAAGACGACAACTGCTCATGTTTATGTGCCGACCAAAGAAGCAGATGGTGCAGAAAAGGACGTGTTCTATGATCAACTTCAGGATGTCCTAATGGATATCCCAAGTCACAATCTAGTCCTAGTCATCGGTGACATGAATGCACAAATCTTTGGCAATTATACGGACAGGAACATGAAATAGGACCGCATGGCTAGGCAACACAGACAACCGACCATGACGAAAGACTACTACAGTTCTGTGGCACCAACAACTTGTTTATCGCCAATACCTACTTCCAGCACAAAGCCATCCACAAGAAAACATGGCAATCACTTGATGGCATCACGCAAAATGGGATCGACTACATTTATTTATAGTAAACACTGGCAATCAATGTTAATCAAACTTCATGCTGTATTCAATAAAAAGTAAAATATATTAAAATACAGTAAGATCCCAAAGTATGCAAACTATAATGCATGTATGTGTTTGATCAATATATTGTAACATGGAACGAACACATCCATCCATCCATCCATTTTCCAACCCGCTGAATCCGAACACAGAGTCACGGGGGTCTGCTGGAGCCAATCCCAGCAAACACAGGGCACAAGGCAGGGAACCAATCCTGGGCAGGGTGCCAACCCACCGCAGGACACACACAAACACACCCACACACCAAGCACACACACTAGGGCCAATTCAGAGTCACCAGTCCACCTAACCTGCATGTCTTTGGACCGTGGGAGGAAACCGGAGCGCCCGGAGGAAACCCACGCAGACACGGGGAGAACATGCAAACTCCACGCAGGGAGGACCCGGGAAGTGAACCCGGGTCTCCTAACTGCGAGGCAGCAGCGCTACCCACTGCGCCACCGCGCCGCCCCTAAATTTCAATATATTTTTGTTATTTATTAAAATATCAAACAACAAATTAGCCAAGACACAGACTTAGTGACAAATCTTTGCATTAACCATGAACTATGGGCTCTCACAGGTAAAGTGACCTATGGATTTAGCAGTATCAACTAATGGGATTCCCCAACAATGATTACTAAAGACAGCCCCTGCAGCATACTTACTGGTCAGAGGCAGAAAGATTCTTAGAAAATACAATGTTAAAATGATACTAGTAATGTATCAGAAACACATCTTGCGCCATTGCAAAACATAGCAGCCAAGAGCGATGCGTCCAATGTGGCTATCTCATGTTTCATCATTTAATTTTACAAAGACATTGTAATAACTATTGAACAGCTAGTTGTGCAAGGTCCCACCATGAATTCCAAATACATCACGATTAATGATGACAGAACATTCTAATGTAAAGAGAACATTGCTCTTCATTGCTAGCATTTCCTACAAATGTACCTCCACTGACTCAGATGATTGACCAAGTACATTTTATATAAAGACTCGTAGCTGACTGTGGTTTGAATTTTAAATATTCCTGTTTAAAACATGCACAATTTTAGTTATTTAAATAGATGTATTAGACTTGTTCATATTATATTTCACTTTCACATAACAACTGGGAATTTTAAACATAAAATTTGTTTACACTGTTAACGACAGCAGAAAGTCAGAGGAAACTGCAAGGCTGCAAGATATACTGTATCAGAGACAGAATATAGTCACCCTGTTAGAATATAAAGTCTATATATAGGTCCCAGGCTGAGGGCATACTCTACAAGAGTATTGCTTCCCCATGTCGATAGTGGGCAGTAGTTTTGCTTTGTTACAATGTGTGACATTTCCACAGTTTCTTTAAGAGTTGCAGTAATTGCCAGAGACTCTGTGGGAGCAGATGTGATCTTAAGTACATAGGCCAGAATGAAGCCAGACGTACTCCTGGGAATAGCCTTGTGAGGCCCTTCTCCTCCTCTGTTAGATGAGCTTAGAGTTGGGAGAGGTGCAGATGCAAGAGGTTTACCTAGCAATGAGGTGGAGGAGGAGGTAGCCAGTGAACTAAGGAAGATACTGCTGGTTAGAAGGAGCTTATGTATTGTAGAAGAACATTCAACCCACAAGGGTTTATAAAAGGTCATAGGGCATAACCATTATTGTTTTGTTCCTTATTTTGTATTTTGTGCATCCCTTCCATTATAACCTTCCATTACATTTCATTTTGTTAATAAATACCCATTCTAACTCATACTGGCGTCTTTACAGGGTCATTTCCAGAATGCCGAAATCTTGTCAGAATGAATAATTTCTTCTAAAGTAAGCACCAAAAATAACTATTAGAAGAAAACTCTTTTTGGTATTTAAAAAAAAAAAAAAGATTCATGACCACTTTCTTACCCCAACATCCCATTTACCATTCATGATCTTTCATTAGTTGATCAAAACAATGTGATAATGGCTACTACAGAGAGGTTTAAAATCCGAGAACAAATCAAAAGGCAGACTTTTGAATACAATTACTTGCTGACTATTCGGAACTTTGAGGAGGCAACATCATCACTCTTGCAATATATGGACAGAAAACACTACTCTCTCTCTCTCTCTATATATATATATTATATTATATATATAAATTAATCAACAGAGAATTCTGGGGAGTAAAAAGAAGGCTAAATTAAATAAGTAACAGACTGAAATAAATATTCTTGCAAATCTCAGACCTGAAAGGCAAACAATTACTTTCTATGCAATTCTTGGCACATTTTTCCCTCTACGACAATACAATCATCCTCATGTCACTGAATGTTTCTTCCAAGGCCTTTATAAATACTCTTCAAAATGTTATTGCTTCTGCTCCAAGGATAGGGGCGTACATTCAAAATAATACAGAATACTGGTAAATCTATTACATGTACTGTAAATACAATAACGTTTCTAAAAATGCAATACAAGTTGAAAGGATGGAAAAAGGCATTGTACCAATATTATACTGTATGTTAACAAAGGTAATATTTATTTTTCTGCAACCTGAAGTCACGCTGAGATAACTCTTACTAGTACAAACTCCAAATGTCAAGGATTTGTGAATATCCCCATACCTTGCTGTACGCTCTCCTTTTAGGGAACTACAACAAGAGCTCTGGCTTTAGTAGAACAAGATTTTGCATTCTGCAAGCCAGTTTTCTCTACCAAATTCTAAATCTGTACAGACCTGTTTTGTTTAAGCCCACTGCCCAAAGACAATGAAGTCTCACCCCCACTTGTCAAAAAATTACTTTTAATATCTTCTTCGATATGCACTCAGGTGATATTTGAATCCTGGTACCAACTATGAGTTGTGGCATTGCTGTTTGAGTTAGTTAAAGAAGAGGATAGTGATGTATTGCCTCTTATACACTGCTGTTCATTTTGTTTTGTATTTTATCTAGAAATACATTTCTAAAACTATACTCTGTTTAATAGTCTTTGATATACTCTCTATTGTCACCTCTTCAGCCACAAATAACCGACCTGCCTCTGGAGACTATGTCCTTAGTGCTGCTTTGCAACATAGTTTCTCTCCCACGCTTGTGATTCACATAATGATCCATATTGACAGAAAAGGCTGGCTGATTTGGGTTACTTAATTAAACCTGACCTCAGCTGGAATAAATTAAATATATACAGGGATGAGAAATAAAGCCCTGGTTTAATACCACTCACCACTATAATAAACAGGCTATTGACTAATTTTAGTGATTATTGTTTATGTTGTATTTTTGTTGTGTCCGGCATTTTGAATTTGCAAATTGTATTACGTGTTTGCACGGTCTGTTCTATTTAGTGTTGTTTGCTTTTACTGATAGCAAGCAAAAGCAGAATTCTCAAATGTGTATGATGCAAAATGAATAAATGAAACACTAGAATATTTTACTCACTATTACATGCAGTTACTTATTTTTATTGTTGCATGTATGTTACAATAAGAAATCTGTTCATTCTGCTTGTATTCGCCATTAACCATTACCTTTTTATTTAATGCTACTTCCTCTGAAGAACAGCTTGAGGAAGTGTTATGAAAATATAGTTGACTCAAGTTTTATAGATTGCTCTTTGTCTGACTCCTCAAAAAAGTCAGTTTGCTAAATGCAAGCCTTCTAAAACTGCAAAGCTCCTGAAAACTTAGGTCTAAAGATCACTAAGGCAAGCAAAATGCCTTCATATCACAAGGGTCCCAATCCTAGGAGGGTAATACAGTATAGTCTGATATGCAAACAGAAACAAAAGTACACAACAACAGGGTGAGCATCAATACCTGTGGAAATGAAGATAAGAAATCACATATACTAACTTTAAAATAGCAATCAGTAAAATAATTCCATATTCCTGTAAGTGAAGTTCAAATAAAAATAAAGTGTCATTAATGAGTGCTTAATAAGAAATATTGAATAAGGTGCATAAAAATAAACAAATAAGAGGATGGAGATTTATACCAAATAATGTTGGAAATTCAGCTATGAAAATTGTTCTAAAACTACCAGGATTAGACCCTCATCTGCAAACATTACACAACAATATACCATGTAGGGCTGAGTACTAATACCCCTAGATAGCTAGACACTCTCAAAACAATTAATTTTTAGGTGGGTTTGTGGATAATTTTCGGGTTGGGGTCAAAAACGTAACCGTGTTTTCAAGACTTGTTTGTAGAGCTACAGCTATGGCTCCATCTATGTCATCTGAAGATCACCTCTCCCACCACTGAAAACATCCCTTTTTATGCCAACCTTTCAACAACTGACTTTGCAGGAGTCAATGTTTATCATTTATCAATACAATTCTGTATACTGATTTATCAATTTTTTGATGATACTCCTCCCAGCAGTGATTACTAGTGCCAGATAGTCATTGGCCAGTGGAAGGCACCTTTAAAAAATTTATGTGGAACAAAAAAATATACCCATATTCTTACAAATTACCTTATTTGTATATGCAAGTGCTTTGAGCATGGGAAAGGTGTTATACACTGCTCAAAAAATTAAGATAACACTTAATCATCACAGTCTAACACCAAGACAATTATGCTTCATTGATATCAATCTGTCCAGTTAGGAAGCATAAGCGACTGTGAATCAGCTTCACCTGATTTGGTGCAAATTAAAGTGACAACAGGTGCAGTGCAGAGGCAACAGCAAGACAACCCTGATAAAGTAGATAGAGTGGTTTTGCACATGGTGGCCACAGATGATTGTTCTCTCCTTATCCTTCTTGACTGATTCTTTTCTAGTTTTGTATTTTTCTAGTGTCTTTGTCACTAATGGCAGCAGGAGATAGTACCTGCAGCTGGTTCAGGTTGCACAGGTAGTCCAGCTCCTCCAGCATGGCACATCTATACATGCTGTCACAAGAAGGTTTGATGTGTCTTCCAGCACAGTCTCAAGAGCATGAAGGAAATAACAGGAGACCAGCTGTTACACAAGGAGAGCTGGACAGGGCCATAGAATGTCCATCAACCCAGTAGCAGGACCGGTACCTGCCCCTTTGTGTGAGGAGGAACAGGAGAAGTACTGACAGGGCCCTACAAAATGACCTCCATCTGGCTACTGATGTGAATGTTTCTGACCTAACTGTCAAAACCAGACTCGAAGAGGATGGTATGGGGAACCGACATCCTCTACTGGGACCTGTGCTCACAGCCCATCACCGTTCAGCTCGAAGTGGCATTCATGACAGAATATCACAATTGGCAGCTCTGCCACTGGCACTCTGTCCTCTTCACATATGAGAGCAGGTTCACACTGAGCATATGTGACAGACATGAAAGAATTAAGCGACACCGTGGTGAACGTTATGCAGTATGCAACATCATCCAGCATGACCAGTTAGGTAGTGGGTCAGTGATGGTCGGACCCACAGACCTCCACATGCTACAGTATGCTACAGTACCCTGACTGCTGTTAGGTACCGGGATGAAATCCTCAGAGCCATCGTCAGAACTTACACCGGTGCAGTGGGCTGTAGGGCAAGAGTGCGTAGGCAGTCTTGGATGATGAAGGCATTGATGCCACTGACTGGCATGAACGTTCCCCAGACCTCAATCCAACTGAAAACCTCTGGGACGTTATGCATCGGTGCATCTGACGGCACCAAGTAACTTCACAGACTGTCCAAGAGCTCACTGAGGCTCTGATCCAAGTCTGGGAGGAGATCCCGAGGACACAATCCGTTGTCTCATCAGGAGCATGCACAGATATTTCTGGGAGTGCATATTGGCACATAGGGGGCCATACACACTATGAACCACATTATGAGTTGCCATACAGAAATTCATGTTGGATCAGCCCGAGATTTAAATTTTTGACTTTGATTTTTGGTGTGATGTGGAATCCAGCCCTCAGTGGGTTGGTGATTTTGGTTTCCATTGACTTTTGTTACATCATTTTGCTCTCAACAAATTACACAGTATTATTATTATATCATCGAGATCCAATGTGCGATTTAAGTGATCCCTTCATTTTTTTGGACAGTGAATAAATAAAATGCATTATAATTAGAATTATTAGTATGTCAGAATTTTATAGCATGTACTACTCCAAGAATGTCATGATTGTGGGAAAACACTTCTACTTTTGGCATACATACAGTAATTTTCCTGTGTAGCAGGGTTTTTTGTTTCTACACTTTCTCTGAATTAAGGTTTTAATAGATTAGAATCCTGTAGCTCTACATTCATGTTATTACCAATACAGATTACTTTTCCATTGCTTTTGAATGGGGTGAGTTAGAGTAATAGATTGATTGCTCTTTTCTTACAGTGATCATCCTTAGAACATGATTTCCTGTTTCATCAGAAGCAACAACCCTTGCAATCAATGTAAGAACATTAAGCAGACGACTCACCTGGAGTATGCAAGACGGTTCAACAGCAAGTAAGCGATGATACACAGAACGATAAAAATATCTGCTGTTAAAAAATATGCCAATGCACTGTCAGTGATGTCATTGCCAGCAGCCAGATCTATTATAGATGCCACAGCGCTAAGCGTACCACCCATGGCCTGACCTAAACAAAGAGAAAACATAAATACAAAAAATTAAGAACAATAATCAATGCACTAAGAAACAGCAATGAACAGAGCTCAAGCTTTCAGGAAACTCTAGTGCACATTCACTGTTTGTTTTGGTTTATCTCACTTTGCTGAAAATTTCCTAACTTCCCAGGCACAATTTTTAAAGTTCTGTTTATTCAGATATATGCATACAATGTGAACAAAAGTATGCATAAAAATATGTGTCAATTTATGCAATCTGTAGGTACTTTACAAGATCAGGTAAATCTACAGCAGACTAAACACTTAACTTTGAAAACTGTATAGACAGATAGAAAGGACATACAGAAAGACAGATAGCACTTTATTTGATGCATAATCTTAAAAGGAACCATTCTTTCTTCTCCTATAATGTATTTCAGTTCTAAGAAGAGTAGTACTTATTGTATACCAAAAGCACTAGGTTAAAGATGACATCAATAATAATGAGACACAATGCAGATTATTTGTGTCTCAATTAAACTGATTGTTTTGCTAGCTAAAAATAAGGTTAACCAAAAACAAAAACACGCTGTATAATAATTTTTGACAAGTTAATTAAATATAAAGATTAGTATTTGAAAGTATTTCAGGTAATGAAAAAAGAAACAAACTATTTCTTGAAACATAATATTTCAAGCAATTCCGGGTGGCCAACAAGCCCAAATTTATTCTCCATTGCTATTTTCATAACGGGAATTTTTGGCCACCGACTATATAATCCTGAAAAAGAGTCCCTCATATATATATCCACATCATGCTACAACTATTACTTAACATGCACCTGCATTCTAGCCATAATTCTTTTAAAATATGAACTGACATCCACTTTTATGTTATGCCAGTAAGTCAACTTAGCATGGAATTATACCTTAGCAAACTGCACAAAAACATTTTTTTAAGTATTGTTAATGCAACTATTGTTTTCCAAATTAGTTCTTCTTTTAATAGTTATTGCCACAAAAGGTATTTCTGCTAATGAGACCTTTAAAATGCTAGGGTCACACAGATCTACTAACGTAAGGCTAATTATATTGTCTGTAAAGATGAGAGATGTTTTTGTTTTCCTTAAGGACAAATAATCAGCTTTCAGTAACCTTCACATTAGTTTTGGTGTTACTACACAACAAGAGCTGTGCACTTCACTAACGTGATAAGATACACCACAGATGTTTTCTCCTCTCAGAATCTGCCTGCTGCTCGTTTAGAAAAATTGTGCTTTCTTGGACTGCAATAGCAGTCACATGGTATGATGATCCCTCCCTGGCTGAGTTGAGTGAGCATACTGGAGCTTATTTAATAATGATGAACAAGCTGGAAAATGTTGATACCTGTATATCTTGCAAAACAAAATTGTCGAGGAAAACGTCATCAACAAAAATAGCATAAATATTGTCAGTGATAGTGTGACATTTTATTGCAGTTCTTTTTAGAGATGGAAACAGATGCAGTCACTCACGGAACTGGTCTGGGGGGGATACAAAAGATCAGACCTGCTGAAATGCAATGTGTGCTCAATCTTTTGGTTTACATGCATGATCTTCTGTTTCATAGACTGAATTTCTACAGTGGAACAGTTTTCAAAGTGTTTAAAACATGCCTAAAAGCTGCAAAATAATAAAAGCAAGTCATTTTAATACATTAACAGTATACCAGTCAGTCACAACATAAAAACCACTGACAGGTGAAGTGAATAAAACTGATTATCTTGTTAAATTGGCACATGTGAAGGAGTAGAATATATACAGTATTAGGCTACAAGTAAACAGTCAGTTCTTGAAGGTGATGTGATGGAAGCAGGAAAAATGAGCAAGAGTAAGGATCTGAGGGCCAAATTGTGGCGGCTGGATGACTGGGTTAAAACATCTTCAAAAATGTAGGTCTTGTTGGCTGTTTCCAATATGCAGTGGTTAGTGTCTACCAAAACTGGTTCAAGGAAGGACAACTGGTGAACTTGCAACAGGGTCATGAGTGCTCAAGTCTTACTGATGAACATGGAGATTGAAGGTTTGTCCTTGTGGTCCGATCTTGCAGATCACAACTTGCTGAAAAACTTAAACATGACTGTGAGAAAAAAGTGCCAGAACATACAGTGCAGCTTGCTGCATGTGGGGCTGCATAACCACAGATCAGACAGTGCCCATGCCGACCCCTGTCAACTGCCAAAAACGCCAACAATGGGCATGTCAGCATCAGAACTGGACCAAAGAGCAACAGAATCAGGTGGCCTGGTCTGACGAATCCCATTTTCTTTTAGATCATGTGGATGGCCAGGTGTGTGTGTGTTGCTTATCTTGGGAAGAAATGGCAGCAGGATGCACTATGGAAAGAAGGCAAGCCGACAAAGGCAGCAAGTTCTGTTGGGAAACCTTGGAACCAAGCATTTAAGTTTATGTTACTTTGACATGTATCACATACTTAAAGATTGTTGTTGACCATGTACACCTGCTTGTGGCAAATTTATTCCCTGATGGCAGTGGCCTCTTGCAGCAGAGAAAAATGTACCCTTGTATGCTGCAAAAATTGTTCAGGAATGGTTTGAGGAACATGAAGAGTTCTAGGTGTTAACTTGGCCACCAAATTTTCCAAGTCTCAATCTGATCATGCATCTGTAGGATGGGCTGGAAAAACAAGTCCGATCCATTGAGGTCCAAGTTTGTACCTTACAGGATTTAAAGAATCTGCTGCTCATGTCTTGGTGCCAGATGCCACTGAACATCTTCAGAGGTCTTATGGAATCCATGCCTTGACGGTTTAGAGGTGTTTTTTTCTTTTTTTTGGTAAAGAGGGATCTACACAATACTAGGCAAGTGATTTTAATGTTGTGGCTGATTGGTGTATACTGAATATGCTAAAAAATAATGCATAATGTATTTTTGCTGTTCTGGCAGTAATTTTACATACAAGTTTACATACAGTGCACAATCTGTAAAAGTGCAAACAATCTTTATTTTATAAAGAATTCAACAGCTTGGAGAGTATGTGAATTTACTTTTAATAATCTGATTCTGATATGTAACTAGATACTTTGAAATTTTGTTAAATACAAAAAGATTAAAAGAGAGGCGCTTTAAGCCTAAGCTCTAGCACCTATGCCACCCCAATCACACAATCACATCACACTTCCAAATAAAAACTTCCTTCTTCTATAGCCTCCTTGTCAAACTGCATGTTGATGCTGTAAGTCAAATTTACACACCTGAATCAAACCTAGTAGTATAATAAACATTGTCCTCTGACAAATATATTTACAGTGAAATGGGGTGTAGAACTCTTCCTCACCAGTCCTCCTCATTTTACACAATCCAATGAGGCAAATGATGAGAACTTACACATAATAAGTGCTTCTGCACTTTTACAACACATAGTCAAACAAATAAAGTAGATGGGAAGCACACTTTATTGAGACTGTGTAGTGTGTAGTATGAGTACACTAAGAAAAGAAGGGTCAGAAGATACAAGACAGAATATGGTGAGTACAATGAGCAATGTTTATCATATATAACAGTTGTCAATGTCAGTAAGCACTTTTTGCTTTAAACCACCATAAAGCACTGAGGTTGTTGCTTGAGGCTGGGGCTGCTTTTTCAGCTTGCAGGCATATGGTAGGCTGGTGGTGCACAGAGTTGTTTCTTACCAGTTTTCACCAGCAGCTATAGGGGTTGCAGTTCCCCAACTGTAACCTTCCAAGGGACAGTGAGTACATTTTAATCTTTTGTACTACTTTAATTTTGTTTGATAGAGCTATTTGTATTTATACACTTATATTCTAGTGACCTAATGTGACCATATTCAAAACATGTGCTTGCTTTTCTAGCTAATGGTGTTGCTACTGCTAGGGATGCACCGATACCGAAACGGGTATCTGGTATCGGTCTCGATACCACATTTTCTAAAGTACTCGTACTCGTTAAAAGTCCCCCGATACCGGGGACCGATACCCCGGTCTGAGAAATGTCTATGTTTGAGCGGTGTGTAAGGGGTTAATCACAGGCGCCGAGTGCCCGCCCCCAGGCCCCAGCTGCAGCTCAGAGCGGGGAGAAGGCGAGGCGAGACATGTCAGCCGTGTGGAACTATTTCAAAGTGAATGAAGACGACAAAACAAAGGCGGACTGCAAATTGTGCTCAGCGAAATTGTCCAGGGGAGGCTCAAAAGGTAGCGCATTTAACACAAGTAATTTAATCAAGCACCTAAAATCCCAACACGACAACGAGTACAAAGAGTTTACCCACACTTCTAAACCAACACAACCCATGCTGCAGCAAACTCTTGCAAGACGAGAGAAAATGTCCGGAGACAATCCACGTGCTGTGAAAATAACACAGGCAATTATCAAGTACATTGCATTGAGTGACCAGCCACTCTCGGAGGTAGAAAATGTGGGATTCCTGCATCTCCTCCATGTTCTGGAGCCCAGATATGATGTCCCAAGCCGCCGCTACATGACTGACACGGAGCTGCCTAAACTATACGACTCCGTGAAAAAACATATCCACAGCCTACTGCAAGCCTCCTCTGCGTTTAGTTTCACCACGGATATTTGGACAAGCAGTGTTAGCCCCGTGTCGCTAATTAGCCTAACCTCCCAGTGGACAGACGAGAGTTTCTTGTTTTTTTTGTTAAATTATATGACTAAAGCTGTTACCTGTAAATTTAAATCATGTTTTTATTAAGTACTCGGTATCGGCAAGTACTGAAATGCAAGTACTCGTACTCGTACTCGTTTTACAAAAAAGTGGTATCGGTGCATCCCTAGCTACTGCATTAAATACATTTTAGTGGCATGCAAGAGGGCCCCTCCCTAATAAGCAGGACAGAATATCAGGAGCTTTGGCTGAAGGAGTCATTTCTGTCCTTAATTAAAATTATGCACGAGGTATAAATAAGAATCTGTGTTAGTGTCCGGTTTAAAAGGAGCTTCAGAATAATATAAATTATGGGAGTGTATATTTTCATTCCCATATTAAATAAATAAGAGACTATTCTTTATCCCTGTCAAGTAACATTGAAATTATAAACATTTGAATGTATAGCCTTTACTTATACAGGTCACTTACTTCTTATCATTTGCTTTAATTGAAGGTGAGTGTAAATGTTTAGTCTAACATTTAACATACTTTGCATAGATCTTATCTAGTTTAATAAAGTAATTCCCAGACCATTGCTCAAATTCCTTTTTAATTTATTCCCTTTAACATAAATTGAAATTAGGCCAAAGGGCTAAAAAACAAACAGAAGCAGGCAGAATTAGTGTTTGTTACAGAAATGGAGCGAGAAGAAGGGTAGAGAGACAGAGTATAGAGCAGGGGTGGGAAAAATCAGTCCTGGAGGTCCGCAGTGGGTGCAGGTTTTTCTTCCAACCCAGTTGCTTAATTAGAAAGCAATCCATGCCAATAATTTAATTTCATGGCTTGTTAGTGCTTTAACTCTGCCATGTCAAGTCATTCTCATATCCTAGATTTTTTTTTTCTTTCTAAGTATATCACTTAAATGATTTGAAGGCTAAAACAGATGACTAATTCTCAGTCCTTCACTTTTTTCTCTTCACGTTCCTACCAAGTATTTAATAAAACCAAATAGTGCATGATAAATACACACAGGTGTAAATGGAAACAAACTAAATGGAGAAATGCTGGTTTCTTTTGTTATTCGTATCTTATTGCTAATAAGGAGCAATTAAAAACCAAAATACAGCTATGTAAGGCTAAAATAAGCAATAAGGATTCAAAATCTTAGCAACTAAGACAATTAAAATGAAGCAGAAGTGTTACTTGACCAATAAGTGCTTCTTATTAAGCAATTGGGTTGGAACAAAAACCTGCAGCCACTGTGGCCCTCCAGGAATGACTTTGCCCACCCCTGGTATAGAGCAAAAGGCCATCCTAGCAGATAGCAAGAGATTTAATTTCATACATTTAAAATCCTACCTCACAACATTTATGTCATGGTAACAGAAATTCCATAGCCACAATGCGGTCCACGTCACCTTCCAGTGCTCAGTAGAACAGGCAAAAATACATTAAAACGAAATCTGCCAGTTTTGAGCCACTCTAATTTGATATTAACTTCAGAGTCGTTATACTTTATACAAACTGTCTAGCGGATATCTTGGATTTTAAAATTCCCATTTCAGGTAGACTTGTTTTTCTGTTGCTAATGAAACATGCCTTCATTAAATAAACAAACAGCACAATTAAAATTTATGCTGTACTTTAAGTGATATGATATATTTCTTTTTTTTTTCCAGAAAGATCTGCTACTTCCTCCTCCTTGCCATTTCTTGATTCATTCACTAAAACCAAATTTGATCTATACAGATGTACTGAGATGTCAGAAGAGGAGAATCAGTGGAAGTTTTAATTTTCTTTCTTGAAAATAAAGCCTGTAATAATTCAAATGTATTTAAACTACACATAAAGCTATTCTATATGTCTTCTGAAAGAAAATGTATTTTAGTATAATTTGCTTTTAAAACATGATGGTCTTTAATGAAACTGATTTAATGTTTTTTGCAATATACAGTACATTTAATTTACACAGAAAGCAAATGTATGGAAACCTGAATCTTACTCCTCACTCTTGAACAGTACTGAAATTTAGATTTGATACACCAGGAATACATTTATCATTGTTGTACTGTGAGAGCCAGCAGCATTTCTCCGCCTACATATAAAAGCATCTTCTCCACCAAGGAAAAAAACATTAGAGCCAGAAGGTATTGTATTAAAATCATTTCTTTTTATAATAAACTTTATCTGTAGACATTTTACAATTATAGAATTGTTTTAGCACCACAGGCTGGTTTAGTCACTTGCTGAGGGCCATTCATGAATTAGATGTAGGGGGTTGGTGTGATGTAAACATGCAGTCCTCTGGTGTAAAGTCCAGCATGTTAGAAACAGGGCTACACCACCTGTATAAACACAAGGAATGCTCAGGGAATAGCAATCCCACATTAATATATGGAAAATAAGACAAGATAATGTCAGTGCTTAAAGCCTTCTGGGAAAGAAATAACGAGCAACTACATACATGCATCTGAGGAGATGCTGATTAAAATAATTAAGAACGATAAACAAATTTCTGCATGGTACAAAACAATTACTAATGAGCAAGAATGTTTAGAAATCTAAGACTGACAGGCTGCCAAATGATTTTTAGTTAGTGTAAGTGCAGAAAATAATGATAGCTTCTAACTAACTTTTTTACGAAATCTAAACTGGCCGATTTGTATACATCAATATTCTGAATCTGCTTATTCTTATTTCATGTGGATCCAGAGACTATACCAACCACAGTGGATCTAAAGAAAGAACCAACCCTGGAAGTAGAGTGAACCCAAGAATACCCCCACACTTACTCCTACTGGGTCAGTTTAGAGTTACCTAACACACATTTTTGGGATGTGTGTGGAAAACTAGAGTACAAAGCAAAATACCCTTACAGAAATGGACTAAATTGTGATAAACTATGAACAGTCAGGTACAAGGCCAGCATATAAATCCATTTTTTAAACCATTGTATGGTGCACTCGCAGATATGTGCAAGTGTTTAGTTACTTCAGTTCTAAGCATTTTTATCATTTGCTTTGTATGTCTATATTAAAAACATAAAAAAGCAAACATATATATTAATTAATTAACGACGAGAGAGTCCAAAATTACTTTGCAATATAGTTGCTCTCAAAATCATGATATCACTACAATGTTACTAACAGCTTAGCTTTAACAGTGAACTTTGGAAACGATGACAATTGTTCAATCAAACCATAAAAATCTAATGTTTTATACTGCACTTATTTTATATTTCAAACTTTTGAGATATTAAATTATAATACAATATTTTATGATTGTGGCTAATAAACAACGGAGTGCAAAGTGCTTGAAAACTATCATTTACTTTAGACACCAAAATGAATAAAATGATAATGAGAACCCCAATTCTCCATACAGTGCATCCAGAAAGTATTCACAGCGCATCACTTTTTCCACATTTTGTTATGTTACAGCCTTATTCCAAAATGGATTAAATTCATTTTTTTCCTCAGAATTCTGCACACAACACCCCATAATGACAACGTGAAAAAAGTTTAATTGAGGTTTTTGCAAATTTATTAAAAATAAAAAAAAAAACTGAGAAATCCCATGTACATAAGTATTCACAGCCTTTGCTCAATACTTTGTCGATGCACCTTTGACAGCAATTACAGCCTCAAGTCTTGTTGAATATGATGCCACACGTTTGTCACACCTATCCTTGGCCATTTCACCCATTCCTCTTTGCAGTACCTCTCAAGCTCCATCAGGTTGGATGGGAAGCATCGGTGCACAGCCATTTTAAGATCTCTCCAGAGATGTTCAATCAGATTCAAGTCTGGGGTCTGGCTGGGCCACTCAAGGACATTCACAGAGTTGTCCTGAAGCCACTCCTTTGATATCTTGGCTGTGTGCTTAGGGTCGTTGTCCTGCTGAAAGATGAACCGTCGCCCCAGTCTGAGGTCAAGAGCGCTCTGGAGCAGGTTTTCATCCAAGATGTCTCTGTACATTTCTGCAGTCATCTTTCCCT
The DNA here is from genome assembly GCF_900747795.2 of Erpetoichthys calabaricus. Classification (NCBI taxonomy): domain Eukaryota; kingdom Metazoa; phylum Chordata; class Cladistia; order Polypteriformes; family Polypteridae; genus Erpetoichthys; species Erpetoichthys calabaricus. The sequence goes on along the minus strand of NC_041395.2, from coordinate 222,662,557 downwards.
TTATCCTGACTAGTTTCCCAGTTCCTGTCGCTGAAAAACATCCCCACAGCATGATGCTGCCACCACCATGCTTCACTGTAGGGATGGTGCCAGGTTTCCTCCAAACGTGACGCCTGGCATTCACACCAAAGAGTTCAATCTTTGTCTCATGAGACCAGAGAATTTTCTTTCTCATGGTCTGAGAGTTCTTCAGGTGCCTTTTGGCAAACTCCAGGTGGGCTGCCATGTGCCTCTTACTAAGGAGTGGCTTCCATCTCGCCACTCTACCATACAGGCCTGATTGGTGGATTGCTGCAGAGATGGTTGTCCTTCTGGATGGTTCTCCTCTCTCCACAGAGGACCTCTGGAGCTCTGACAGAGTGACCATCGGGTTCTTGGTCACCTCCCTGACTAAGGCCCTTCTCCCCTGATCGCTCAGTTTAGATGGCCGGCCAGCTCTAGGAAGAGTCCTGGTGGTTTCGAACTTCTTCCACTTACGGATGATGGAGGCCACTGTGCTCATTGGGACCTTCAAAGCAGCAGAAATTTTTTCTGTTACCTTCCCCAGATATGTGCCTCGAGACAATCCTGTCTCTGAGGTCTACAGACAATTCCTTTGACTTCATGCTTGGTTTGTGCTCTGACATGGACTGTCAACTGTGGGACCATATATAGACAGGTGTGTGCCTTCCCAAATCATGTCCAATCAACTGAATTTACCACAGGTGGACTCCAATTAAGCTGCAGAAACATCTCAAGGATGATCAGGGGAAACAGGATGCAACTGAGCTCAATTTCGAGCTTCACGGCAAAGGCTGTGAATACTTATGTACATGTGCTTTCTCAATTTTTTTATTTTTAATAAATTTGCAAAAACCTCAAGTAAACGTTTTTCACGTTGTCATTATGGGGTGTTGTGTATAGACTTCTGAGGAAAAAAATGAATTTAATACATTTTGGAATAAGGCTGTAACATAACAAAATGTGGAAAAAGTGATGCGCTGTGAATACTTTCTGGATGCACTGTATATCTCTATATGGTTTTGCCAGTTAATACAGTTTGCTCTCAGATCCTAAGATATCCAAGGTTAGTTAAAGTAACATGTATGAGCTAGTATAGGTGAATATGTGGGTGTGCTTGATGATAGATTAATATCCTAGATGCTGTTGGGATATATTCTAGCTTTCTATAACCATGTAATAGAAGCAGGATCAAATGGACAGATGAGAATTGTGGCAGTCCATGGATCTGACATTCTTTAAGAGTAGCTTGAGAATGTTTACATATCAAAATTGATGCGTAGTTTGTCTCAGCAAAACAGAACAAAATAGAACCTCTTTTGGATCCACTTGAGGACTGAATGCACCATGGCAACTGAGAAAACTCCACTTACCATTATAAATGAATTAATAGCAAAAATGTAAGACTATGGAAATTAAAGTGATATTAAACTCAAAATGCAACCCCAAGCATAGTAACTAAAACGTCCTAAAAAAAGACACATAATTATTATGATATAGTGTAATATAACATTTATCTGTGCATAAATGTTTTGGGCTAAGATACATTTATCAGACTTTTATGTGGATCTTAAGTAGTAAAATTAAATAAATTATATGTTGCATGTTAATAAAGAATCAGAGCACATTTTGCTCTTCCTGTAATCTTTCAAAGCAAACTAAATAAAACATGTATTGTGTTTAGAACGATTACTGATGATTACTCAGTTTTTCTTCTTGAACCAGAATCTTAAGTAGTGAATCAGATGTAGTAAGCAACAGATCCAGCTACAAAGCATTTCAAAACTGCATACACATTCAACATTAATCTTGTTTACACCTTACCCGAGATTAGTGCCTGCGAAATTCGCATAGGGAATCGACCCGTCACTCCAAATACACTTCCTGTGAATACAGTGGAGGCTCCACTAACACAGGCCACACACACTAAGGTGGCCACAAAAAATTCCTTTGTCACAGCTGAGGTATCAACCTTCACAAACACAGTTGTGATTATGAAAATGGCAAGCATTACAGACAGAGAGCTCAGTACACGGACAGTTGGGGAGACCCTAAAAGAAAAACAGACAAAGTTTAAGTGTTTTACATTAACTAAAACAGAAACACTGAACAAAATGAATGGCACAGCAGCCTTTTTGATTCAGAAGAGAGGAAAAGGTATGCTACTAAAATGAAAACGGGTGGTCTTTCACTCTCAGGATTGAAAAACAAACCCAAGTCCACTTCCCTAGTTTGTCATGACCAAGACAGACAGCAAGATCAGACTAAGAAATAACATTTTCTGGTCAAAAAGAGGACAACATTTTTCAAAAAAAGTTTACAATACGACTAAATCTGCCTCAATACAAGTTAGATACAAGTACTAACAGCAGTTAATGAAATCCACCTACTTGTTCACAAGAAGGAAGTTGAGAATCAGGCATATAACAGATGGCACAGTGGATGCAATTGAGAGGTAACCTTCAAAGTAATTCTGCAAAACAGATATTTGACAGAAAATATAATTTCACCATCACTATACATCAGTCTTTAATAATTCTGTCAGCAAGTATAATTTTCTAAGTTCTACCATTGTTCACTATGATTAAAATAAGACGCCTGCATGGTATAAATCTTGAAGGAATGTTCTCTAAAGTTGGAGGCAGAGATTTAGCCAATTATTAATATTACAATCAAACCAAAACCCAAATAATTGTTAAAACATGCATAACACTACATTAGATGTTAAAGTGAGGAAATATTACAATTACATTTGCTTTGCTACTTAAGCTAACAGTGCAAGTTAGAGGGTGACACTACGCTTACTCCGAAAGTATGTCAAAGCATTTTAATAAATATGCCAGCATTTAGTCTGCAGAATAAAAAGTAGTGCAAAGTAGGTTTTTCTCCTACTATTCTAGTCTCTAGAGTGCTCTACAAGTCTAATCTCCTACATCTACAGCGATCACTCCAAAAGGGTAGTCATGGTGAAAAGTCCCCAAAGCAATAAGCACTAAAATTAATGCAGAGTACAATTCTGAAACCAATTCCCAGAGTGTTACAATGGCCCTCCATTGCTTGTAATTTTAAGAGAAATTTATTTAACCCACTACTTCAAGACAGAGAAAAAAACACTAATTGCAAGCAGATAAGAAAAGTGCCCCCCCCCCCCACCCCACCATGTTGAAAACAACATAACATTCTCACAACCACTTAATCCAACCCGAGCTTATTTTTGAATGTTTTCCGTTTTATAGAGATTACTAGTTGCACTCAACAGGTTTTCTATCAAGTATAGATTTAACCATTAAGGGTTCATTTTACAAGTATTGATTTTCTAAGCTCTATCTTTTGTTAGACATACAAAAGTAGAAACAACTGAAATAATGTGTGTCAGTATAATCTGAGACAACTTTAACAATATTACTCATGTCTCAACATGAACTTTCAAAAGATTTAGGGATATTTTCACAAAGAGGGAATGTTTTTGTTGCAAACCCCTTACACAGAATAACTGCAAGGAAAACAATATATATGTAAAACAGATTTTATTTAATAATTTTACACAGGGGTGGGATAAATAAAGGGAAGATAACAAGATACTAAATATTCATAAGTAAAAAACCAAAACCTGCTACCTTTCCATTCCTTACTCTTTAAACGAGACAAAAGCACTTCTTTCTCTTAATGCATGTCTACATCAAACCATAACCTTGTTTCACTTCTTCTCTTCAGTGGAGACCTTGCCTTGGTCATTACTTACCTCCTGACACTTACTGTAGACTCAGTGCCCTTCTTTCTGTACCAACATGATATCATAACATTAAACATCAACCCCCCCACCATGGGACCTGCTGGGCAAACACCCCCCTTGCCATTACATTCTGCCTGCATAACACCAACTAAGCATGATTAGCAAAATCTGAATCTCCTTACATAAATAATGCCATACCTGCTTAACATTATTTCAGTTCTCCAGTCATACGGCTGCCATTAATATTCAAAGTAATTTAATAATTACTGAATGAATCCTCGCCTTTCATAGAACAATTTTGTAGATACAGTACATTCCGACTTTACATATCTCCATATAACCTTCCCAAACCAAGATAATGCAAATCATGGGGAACCCCAAGTACACTCTGGTAGCAGAAAGTACAAACCATGACCCAAAACTGGACAGGGCCAACCCATGCACAAAAACAAATTTTCACTCGATTCCCAATCACAAATTCTAGATAAAAATATTAATGAACTCCGGTAGGCTGACACTTAGTTTTCAGAGTGAGCCAGTAGCATTGTTTTAACCTGTCATTTTGTGATTTCAAATCTCATCCCTTACTTATTAAATGAAACTGTTTACTACATTTTAATTGTGTCTGCTATTGATAATAAAAGTGTAAGTAAAAATAACAGACAATTATATATATATATATATATATATATATATATATATATATATATATATATATATATATATATATATATATATTTAAATATAATATATATCATTTCTAAATCCACTTTATCCTGATAAGGTCAATGGGGAAGCTGGCCTATCCAAGCAAGCATAGGGTGAAAGGCAGAAATAATCCTTGGACATGGCTCTAGTCCATCACAGATTGAACAGACACACACAGGGTCGAATTTTGCACCGTCAGTCCACTTAACCTGCATATCTTTGGGAGGAATCCGGAGCACCCAGAGGAAATCCATGCAGACATGGGTCAAGCATGCAAACTTTGTGCAGGGAGAACCCGGGACATGAACCCTGGTCTCCTTACCGCAAGGCTAAAAAATCATTAGGAGATATTTAGTTACCCATCCAGTTTCTAAACCGTGCTCTTCTGGCTAAAAGTCATGGTGAGATGGTGCATCAGTTCAGTATTGAGCCCAAGGCGGGAGTCACACTTTGACTCCCAATTAGTTAATATAGAGACATGACTTCAGTAAAAAAAAAGCTAACCTATTGAGATATTTGAAGTAAATGAAGTACTATTTGAGTGAAAGTTACAGTATTTAGGGGCAGAAACTAACACAGATGCATTTTTTTCACAAGGTTAAAGACTGTGTACACATAATATTTCCTGAGGCATGAACACAGAAATGGTAAAGTGTAAAATGCTTTATGGTAGTGGAATGTTGCCTGATGTGAAGAACACAACCAATGACGAACACACTACAGCACCTTGAACTGTAGTAATTTTTCATTAAAATGTAGACCAGACCTGCCCTTTACAAACCTCCAAGGACTGTTAATATCAGGTTCACAGAGGTATCAGATTTTGTCTCCACTAACGTAAGGCTACACCCCTTTTTGATTTGAAGGGATCCTGATGCAAGACTATTGAACAACAAGCTTCTGAAATCTATTGTAACAAGATCAGCTTCAGAGGCAGTTGAAGCATTTCTAGTGTAGTTATCAGGGGACATTTTTCCACAGTATAAGAACAATCAATGTGCACTTCTCAATAACAAACCAAATTACTTGAAGAGCACAGCACTGAACAAAGATAAACTCCATGGAAAACACTCCAATATTAGCATTCTTGTTTCTTGTTATAAAGAAATTGTGAGCTAAACATACTTGTTGTAATATTCCTGGGTTGTTCACTAGAGGGCACACAAATAACAGCATTAGATCCACTTAAAAACTGCATCATACTACAATGGTTTCCTGAGAAGCAGATTTGTTAACTTCAAAATTCAGTCAAACCATTAATGTAACAACTCATTAGCTACATCTATATGTTCACAGATGTCATTCACAACAGAAAACATAGCACAGCTCAGTAGTCAAACAAAGGCTTTAAAATGTTTGGACATTATACATAAAATCCATTAAAATTAAATTAAATAAGGAGTGATAGAGACAGTAAGGCAATGTTTAGAATAGTGATGCAAATTTTAATCACATTTGATATTTAACTATGTTGACTGATCAATAACAATTCATTGCTAGGATGAGAGAAAATAAACAAAGGTTAATATTCTCACAAATGTTTAAATTTAGAAATTGCACAAGGAAAATGTTTTTATATTAAGAGAAATTGTGTCAGAAACTGTCTGTTTACATTATTAAAAAGAATTGTAAGTATTTATGCTTAGTAATAAGAGCATACTGACAAACCACAACAGTCAGTCACACATGCATCCTGCTAACTGTTATGCCAGCAGCCTGAGAACTTGCTGTTATACTTGCTATGCTGTTTCCACTTCTTGATGGAGTTATGTTAATACGTTTTGTTTTTAAAATAAAACAAAATGCTACAGAGACCCGGTCATGCACATCGGTAAATGCCTAGTCACAATGTTTCAAGCACTACAATGAAAACATGCAGTCACTTTGTCTAGGAGTCTCCATGTCTACAAGGCAGTCAGTTTTGTGGCAAGGCCATCAGCTGCATGTTTCACTTGAAAAATGTTATGTCTGTAATACCACCGATTTCAAATGTCAGCCATCTCTGTATTGGTATGTTATTTTGATAAACCACTCAGTTGTTAGTGCAGTGCAAAGGTCATCTTGCTTTTTGACTGAATAGTTGCAATTTCAACTCTAGTGTCTTCTTCTTAAATTGTTTTCCTATACAGCTGGTAACAGTGCTTCTAAATGGAATGTGTAAACCAGGTTTATGAAAACTGATAGGCTGCCCAATAATGTGGATTGGTAATAGATCTTCTTCTATCATTGTATGCACCCTGTGTGATTTCAACTTGTCATCAGGTTTTCCTTTTCTAGTAATGCATATATGGAGAGTTGCTACAGACAAACATCTCGAGTCACATACCTGTTTTGTATGTGGTAATGCATTGTAGATGTGCCACTTCTATACTTCGTTACAACTATTAAACAGATTGCAGCAAACTTCACAATCCTTTCAGCTAAAATGTCCCCAAACCAAGTGATGTTTAGCACTTCCTTTTTGTTGATGGTATCTACTCTGCTTCAGAATGATCTGATATGTACCTTAAATACTGCCCTTATATGTCTTTTTAAATTAACAATATTTCTCAAAGTAAATCTATACAGCAAGGCAATTAAAAACCCTACACAAGTTTAAGTTAATAATGTAATCAATAATATTATTTGAATTACACTGTTTTTGAAAAATGGTTAACTGGTAACACCCATAGTTAAGATGTATTTGACAATAACATGTACACAAATTATGCGCAAATTTGTGAAAAAACAAATTTTTGTTAGAATTTAAACTCTTTCACCAAAGAATATATGAATAATTACTCAAAAAAGTCATAAAATATTTGATGTTCACCTTTTAAATTCAGGGTTTAATCTACTAAATAATTACTCCCCACAAGACAATCTGAATTTTAGATAAATAACTAAGAAGTACAGAATATGTGGAGTGGAAATGGCTGTTATTTCTTCTAATTTGCAGCCAAGTAATGTGTTCTTAATCTGTTTACATTGCTTTGATTACATTTGACAACTTCCAAAATTGCATTTTAAGGTCACTGAATATGGGTTCAACATAACACAAAGCCTCTCTTTTCCTGGATTATACAGACGCTTATTTCACAAGGCACAGACAGCTTCAGTAAGTTGTAGCTAAGTGCTTACCATTTTTGTCGCACATGCCTTGCTGATCTAGATGTTTTAGGAGGCTAAAGTTTTGGTAAAAACAATATTCAGTTCTGCGTGTAATGAAGCCGACAATGGTAGCCCCCAATTCCTCTGTCCAAAAGATCATGCTATTTTCCACATGCTTCCCTTGAACTAAAGGCCCTTTGGTCTGATTAGCAATTCCTTGAGGGAATCATAGAAGCGGCAGTGTGAATTAAATTATATCAGTAGGGTGCACTGCTGCAGCATCTTGCACATACATAAAGAGAACACTGTGACTTGTGAAAGAAGAGTGTAAAGATAAGAACACATCATCAATAGCACACCTTTGGTGTCACATAAATATTTGGCTTTATTTTGCTTTATGTTTTCACTAAGATGAGTGAGGTATAACCGCTTCGTACACTAATAAATATAGTGTATGATACCCTAAATGTCACCATGCACTTCTGCAATCTTTTTACACAAAGCCTCTTTTTTTATGGCATACAAGAAGAACTTGTGATGCGGTCCTTCCTCCAAAACTACTCTCAAAGACTCTCTCAGACTTTTAAGTTACATGGCGTACTTTAGGACAACTCCCGTTTTATTCTCTCCTTGTTAATTTCATAAAGGTTATGACAGGTCTTAAAAAAGCTCCTACTAATCATTTTCTACTATTTAAGGATCAACAGCAAAAAGAAAAAATAATCCTTGAAGAGGTTTTTATAACACTGACCTACTACTGTGTGATATGAGACATGTTTGAGAGAAAGCGAATGAGAGGGTACTACTAAATGATCAATATAACAGCAGGAGACAGTACAGTTGTGTTCACAGACCACTTGGATGGTAATGTGCATCTGTGCACTGTAGGTGTTATTCACCGTTATTCCGCCAAGCTTTCACATAACTAACACATATTAAGACAAATTTCAGCAACATAGCCATTATTTTGCATAGCACTTATATTTAGTTTGTAACAGTTGACATCTTCTTGTACATTCAGCCTAACAGGTCACGGAGGAATGTTTCCTGTAACTGGAAAACATCAAGTTTAAAAACCAAAACACAGTATTATAATGATATATTTTTAACAAATTAAAATTATTATCTTTGGTGCCAGATCAGATTACTTAATGGGAGCCAAACATTTCAATAAAAAATTGGGAGTGGTTTCCCATAGACTTAATCGTATACTCAGATGTGGGGGATGTACATTTGAGGAGTAAACTGCAAGACAATGATTATATTTTTATATTATGTATATTAAAGAACCATCAACAACAAATCAAATCAAATCAAATCAATAATATATTGAACAATTATAAAAGTAAAGTTGAATTAATCGGAAAAAAGTACCACTTCTAGTTAGTGAAAATAGCTCAAAAGTTGACAGAAATCTACGTTTTGTACCTAATACTTGTATGCAAAATTTGGTTGACCTAACTGAAAGGGTAGTCATGCTACTGTGTTTATACACACACACACACACACACACACACACACACACACACACACACACACACACACACACACACACACACACACAGACAGACAGACAGACAGAATTCCAAAAATGGTATTTTCTGACTCAGGGAGGTCTAAAACGTCAATGTAGTTCAGGTCAAACCATATACTGTACATTAAAGACAATTCCAGTTTAGGAAATGGAGCTCTAAAAACATGTATAGCCAGTGAACTGATTCTTACAATCCTTAAAAGTTTGTTTTATGAAAGATACAATCGTACTGCCAAGGGAAGGTAGAGATGCTGTTGATCTCAAAAAAGACAAGGAAAAGTCATAACCATGTCCTAAGCAGGTAGAATATGCATACAGTATGAACAAACATTAGCAAGGTGAAAGATGATAGCAGACCTCTTAAGGGGTCCCAACCCAGATTTAAGATCAACAGACCTGTTGTGAGTGCCACTGAGGACAGTCAGGAACATCAGCACCAGCTACCAAAATGGAAGGTGCCAGGGGGTGGATGCGCTAAAACCAGAGGCCAGGAGCAATTCCAATTTCTGTTAGGTGGCAGCTTGGATACGCACAGGGTTCTCAAAAAACCTGGAACTGCACCCCATAAGTCATGTTGGGCCACCAGAAGCAGTTCTCGGTCCAGCAAAAAAAAAAAAAAAAAAAAAAAAACCTCCCAGCCCTACATCAAAGAGTCAGGGGAGAAAGAAAGAAAGAAAGAAAGAAAGAAAGAAAGAAAGAAAGAATTACTCTTTTTATTTTTATGTTATTTTATTGTTGACTCTCGGCACTGCGCATGCGTATTGGCGCCGTTCTCATTCCCCACCACCTTCGCTAATCATTCTTGAGGCAGATTGAAGACTTAATTGCCAGCTTAAGTGAAAAATTAAGGAAAACGTACTAAGTAACTGCAACACAAAAACTAACAATCAGTTTTAACGCGAAAAGATGCCAACGAAAGAAGAGAAGCAGCGGGCCGCTAGGGTGGAGAAAAGAAGAGCTGCTCAGGAAGCAGCAAGAGCATCAACCTCTGAACAAACAAATGCTAAACGAACAGAGAAAGAGAATGAAAACTAGGAATGCTCAAGTCAAGTGTATTCACTGCACGTTATCGTGCAGTATGCCGTTACTGGTAATATATAAAAGTTATCGATTGTAATGAAAAATCATCAGATTACATCATAATGTCGGCATGAAAAAAAATTACCGCATCTCCAAGCGTGTAAATAGTAGGGTAAAATATTTACGTAAGACCGTAAGAGTGCTTCCCCTTTGAAAAATCAGCCGTCATTTTCTAAACAATATTGAAGACCAATTTGAGACATGAAGAACCATGCCTAAGTAGACTGTTTCTGCACGAAGTACGTACCCAAATGTTTAAAATTTGAAAGTAATGGTAAAAATGTGCCCTGCAATTCTTTTTTCTCCAGAAAATTGCACTTGTCCGCGGACAACTGAAACCAGAAAAACTCACTTGTCCGACGGTCAATTTACCTGTGTCGGACAAGTCGGGTGTTGGATTTCCGCACCCCTGGTTGGTTTGACTTTGTGTCGAATGAGCGATTGCTCATGGAGTCCTGAATGAGGCACATTACCTGCATTGTGAGGAAGCGTCAGTTACGGCACTATGGCCATGTGGCGCGTTGCCCCGAGGGTGATCCGGCACGTAAGATCCTCATTGTTGGGGACCCGAGTGACTAGACCAGGCCAAGGGGTCGCCCACGTAACACCTGGCTGTGACAGATAGAGGGTCATTTCCGAAGGGTGGGACTGGACCACATGTCTGCCTTGGGGGTACAAACCGGGATCCCGAGTTGTTTCGTTGTGTAGTGGGTGTGGCAATGGACTGTACCAGTGCATGCTCCCCAACTTGACTTGACTTGACTCGATCCATTTTCATAGTACTTTAAAATACTTGAAACTACTTGCCAGTTAAAAAGAAAGTTACAAAATGTTTATGGATAACATTGTGGTGCAGTAATTAGTGTTGTTCCCTTACAACTTTAGAGGGGCATTGTATTCAACAGTACTCTCTGTGTGTAATTTATGCATTCACACAATACCTATTAGGTTTTTCCTTGGGTACTGGCCCACAATCAGTAAGTGTGGATACAACTGTAGTTGCTATAAATAAAAAAAGTAAATTGAGAAAGTAATCAATGGATTGTCTAAACTAAGACAGCAGAAGTGACAAAAAAATTAAATGATACTATAGTATGTTCAGCTGTACTAAGTGCAAGAGTGACACTGTTAAGAAGAAAAAAAAAATCATAGCACTCTGATCCTAGAAAAACTTTAAATGCAAATAAGGCTAAGGTTTTCAGATTTACACTCACTGAAAGCAATCAAATAGAAGCACCTGCTGTATCTATTTTTGACATCAAAAGCTTTCATGCAGAAACTGAGGTTCAAATTTAAGCCTCATTTAAGCATAACAGTGACAATTTTTAGCAGAGAGGCATACCTTACTTATTTTCACTTCTTGTCAAGTTCAAAGCAAACATAAGAGATAAAAAAGTTAGTAAAAGTTAAATCTATAAGGAAAAATGCTTTTAAACTAGACCATATATCTGCTTATCACTAAGTATCATTTTGTTGAATTAAAATAATAATTTGATTGATCACTGACAGTCTCAGGCATGTTTAGGTTAATACAACTCAGCAGGGATTACTGACACACAGTAAGCAGTAGTTCTTTTTGGTAGGTGAAAACATATGTGGAATTCATGTCAAAATACTGGCAAGAAAAAGCACCGGATTTTTAGTGCCTCTTCTAAATATGTGCAAATGAAATACTGGCTGTCATATTAGTTGCACTATTAAACAATCATTGCTTAAATCAGCACTTTACATATCAAGACAAATATTCATTTATTATATGCCAACTAACCTAATTATTTTAGTGAAATGAACTATTTTAATTATTAAACAAAACAACAGAAATTGGAAACCCAAATTACTGTATAACAAATAGGTTTTGGAAAACAGAGCAAATAACCCCTAGGCAACATACATGATACAATATTTTATTGATATATTATTAAAATGCACATCATTTTTTTGTTTGCCCGTTCCACAGGGCTCTCTTAATCTATAAGCGAAAGCAGTATTTTTTAGGTAGTTTCACCAACTTTTTTCAGCTAACTTACAGTTGATGGGCCTTTACCTTCACAACCCCCTTAACCACTGTTTTCTCCACTTTATTTCCACAAGCTCCTTTCTGGTTAAAACTGACATCTTCTCCTCCCTTAGCAATCTTTGTAAAATATCAGCCTGCTCATATGCTCTTATTCTGCGTTTCAGATTTGAAAGATCTTCATATGTCACCACAACATGAGTGGAATTCTGTTATAAGGAACAGACCACACTTTGCAAAAACATATACATAAAAATATATAAGAAATATGACAAACAACAGGAGACCATTCAGTCCTTCAAGCCTGTTTATTTAGCTAATAGCTAAGCTGTCCCAATATCTCATTCATATTCTTCTTTAAGGTTGTTAAGGTTTTTGCTTCAGCAACATGTCTTGATAGTTTGTTCCAGAGTCTCACAACTCTTTGTGTAAAGAAGTGCTTCTTGGCTTCAGTTTTAAATGCACATCCCCTTAATTTCCATTGATGTCCTCAAGTATGTGATTTACCCTTAAGCTGAAAGAATGTTGATGGATCAAGTTTATCAATGCCTTTGAGGATTTTAAATACCTTGAATAGGTCCCCATGTAGTTTCCTCTGCTCAAGACTAAAGAGGTTTAATTATCTGAATCTGTCACTAGAGGATATGTCCTTAAATCCTGGGATGTACTTGGTTGCTCTCCGCTGCACAGCTTCAAGGGCTGCTATGTCTTTCCTGTACCGTGGTGACCACAAATGTACACAACACTCGAGATATGGTCTTACCAGTGCATCATACAGCTTGAGTATAATGTCCCTTGACTTAAATTCAACAGTTTTTATGATATAACCTAACATTTTATTTGCCTTTTTAATTGCTTCTGTGCATTGCTTAGTCAACATAAACCCATAAATCCTTTCTAGAAGTTGCTTCCTGTATAACAGTGTCTCCCATCTTGCATTTATAATTGACATTCCTTTAGCTCAAGTATAGCACTTTGTACTTTACTATAGTACTGTGCAAAAGTTTTAGGCAGGTGTGAAAAAATGCTGTAAACAAAGAATGCTTTCAAAAATGGAAGTGTTAATCATTTATTTTCATCAATCAACATTCAAAACAAAATGCAGTGAATGAACAAAAGAGAAATCTAAATCAAATCAATATTTGGTGTGACCACCCTTTGCCTTCAAAACAGCATCAATTCTTCTAGGTACACTTGCACACAGTTTTTGAAGGAACTCGGCTGGTAGGTTGTTCCAAATATCTTGGAGAACTAACCACAGATCTTCTGTGGATGTAGGCTTCCTCACATCCTTCTGTCTCTTCATGTAATCCTAGACACACTCGATGATGTTGAGATCAGGGCTCTGTGGGGGCCATACCATCACTTCCAGGACTTCTTGTTCTTCTTTACGCTGAAGATAGTTCTTAATGACTTTGGCTGTATGTTTGGGGTCGTTGTCCTGCTGCAGAATAAATTTGGGGCCAATCATACGCCTCCCTGATGGTATTGCATGATGGATAAGTATCTGCCTGTATTTCTCAGTATTGAGAACACCATTAATCCTGACCAAATCTCCAACTCCATTTGCAGAAATACAGCCCCAAACGTTCAAGGAGCCTCCACCATGCTCATTATTGTACCACTCTCCAACCCTTCGATGAACAAACTGCCTTCTGCTACAGCCAAATATTTCAAATTTTGACTCATCAGTCCAGAGCACCTGCTGCCATTTTTCTGCACCCCAGTTCCTATGTTTTCGTGCATACTTGAGTTGCTTGGCCTTGTTTCCATGTCGGAGGTATGGCTTTTTGGCTGCAACTCTTCCATGAAGACCACTTCTGGCCAGACTTCTCCAGATAGTAGATGGGTGTACCTGGGTCCCACTGGTTTCTGCCAGTTCTGAGCTGATGGCACTGCTGGACATCTTCCGATTTCGAAGGGTAATAAGCTTGATGTGTCTTTCATCTGCTGCACAAAGTTTCCTTGGCCGACCACTGCGTCTACGATCCTCAACGTTGCCTGTTTCTTTGTGCTTCTTCAGAAGAGCTTGAACAGCACATCTTGAAACCCCAGTCTGCTTTGAAATCTTTGTCTGGGATAGACCTTGCTGATGCAGTACAACTACCTTGTGTCTTGTTACTGTGCTCAATCTTGCCATGACATGAAACTGTCTTCCACAACCTCACCTTGGTAGCAGAGTTTGGCTGTTCCTCACCCAGTTTTAAGCCTCCTACACAGCTGTTTCTGTTTCAGTTAATGACTGTGTTTCAACCTACGTGTGACATTGATGATGATTAGCACCTGTTTGGTATAATTGGTTGATCATACACCTGACTAGAATCCTACAAAATCCCTGACTTTGTGCAAGTGTACCTATAAGAATTGATGCTGGTTTGAAGGCAAAAGGTAGTAACACTAAATATTGATTTGATTTAGATTTTTCTTTTGTTCGCTCACTTTGCATTTTGTAAATTCATAACAATAAACAATCATTATTTATATTTCTGAAAGCATTCTTTGTTTACAGCATTTTTTCACACCTGCCTAAAACTTTTGCACAGTACCTGTACATTAAACTGCAAACTGAAAGTTGTCCTGGTCTTTTTGCTGCCTCCTTAGTGTCTGCCATCCCCCCAATTTTAGCGTCATCTGAGAATTTGACAAGTTTACTAATCATGCCAGAAATAAGTACATACATATATATATATATATATATATATATATATATATATATATATATATAAAAATAAATAAACAATGTACGGATTATTAAATTATATATTTGTGATACGATCACAGGGAACCCAAGGGAATACAGAATAAGCTATGCCTTAAAATGAATCAAATGAACAGAAAGAATTGATTCACTTAAAATAGGCAGTTGTACAGAATCATTCAGTAAATTGAATCGAAATGCCCAACACTAGTTACTTCCCCTTTGAGGTCCATTGGCACGCTTTTTTATATACTGTACATAAATTATGTGGAAAAGCAGGTGTGTGCAGGACTGTCCTCCTTGGACATACAAACAGATATGTTTGTCTTATAAATAGGAGTTGTTAATGTGGTCTGAACTGACAGTATGCAAACATTAACAATAGGAAATGCTGGTGCAGAGTACCAGGGTGTCACTATCCCATTTCAAGGACTAACTTTAAACCACCTCCTGGTGTAAAACTAACCCTGTCCAAATAGAGTTTAAAAATTACAGAGGTCCTAAGGTAAATAGTAATTTACGCCACCTCCTGTTGTAAAACTAATCTAGTCAAGTGATCCAAATTATAAAGGAACGTTTAAACAAAGGGCACTGCAAGGTCCATGCCCTCAAATCCTGCTGCCCACTTGTGCAATTCAGCTGAACGGCTGATTGCCACATTCCAGAACTGTGCATTCTGGTCGCAATGATAACAGGAAGGCGGCATCCTATGTATATAATCTTAACAAAGCATAAACAATGAAAAAAAAAAAAAGCAATTCCTTAGTAACAAATTTGACAAACTTATACAACAATGATTTACAAAGTGATGTTGACTATTCTTGCCACAAGAAAGAGTGCATACAAAACTACATGTGGGAAATTCATTCATTAAAAACTTGTATTTGAGAGGATTTGTGTAGAATATGTGCTATCCTACCCCAAATTTTAAGGATAAATGAACAGTGGGCAACAGCTGAACACAAGCTATAAAAAATCAGTATTTGTTCAAAGTCTTGCCATAGATTAAATGTGTAAACAGCAACATAAAGTAGGAAGGTATAAAAACTGCAATTGATTTAGGCAAACTGTAAAAACAGCAAATCATAAGATAAGAGGCTAAAAGCTTCTCTGAATCCAAAAATTAGTGTTTAAAAGAAAACGCCTATGTCACTACACTCACAACTGTCTTATCGGGAATCTCTGTCACTTGCCTGCTTTATTTGAGCCTGTTCCTTTTTTTTTTTTTTGAAGCACAACTATACTGAAAATGCAATAAAAACTAAAAACTGGGCCACTTCTTTGGTTCAAACATGACAAAGGGCTAACAAAGAAAAAGATCTAAAGGGAGTAATTATAATGCATTTACCCAAAACCCAATTAAAATCATCATAAAAATAGAAGTATTAATAATAACAATACAACTCATATATACATTTTATGTATTTCAAATTCCACTATCATGCACACCATTAAATTAACTAAATTGAAATGCATTCCAGTAATTTTTATTTAAAATGTATCACTTTCTTTTTTTCTTGGAGGAGCTTAAAAATATATCAGTAAATAAAACCAGAACAAGATGATTAGTTAGATCTCCAGTGAGCTATCCACTTCTCCTAACCATTCGACTGGCACTATCACATAATTAAAATCAAAAACTCCAATGTCGGGGATTGCTGCTTACCATTTCCTCTAAACTTAACAGAAACAAATGGTACAGTTAACCAAACATAAATTACCTTTCAGAAATACGTTTGAATGTTGATTTGTAACACTGAAATGACTGGATCAGTATTTAAATTAAATGTTCGCTGCTGTATCATACTGGATAGTCAGTTTGTGGATAAGAGAGACAAATATCTTTCATATAATAACTCACATTTCTCTGAAGTTTGAAGCACTGTTAAACTTCCAAAGGAAATGGAAAGAGTTTTCTGATATTCTAAACTGCAGAACATTCAGTCACATAAGATAATGCAGTGGAGCTGGAAAGCTGATGGTTTTATTTAGACTGCTACTTGCAGATAGTTTACTACTGCTCATTTTGGTGTGCCACCTAACAGCAATAACGATACGACACATTTGAATGGTGCAAAAGCTAAATAAACATTTTTAGAAGACACAGAACATTTCAAAAAGATCCTTATAGGCTATAAACCAACAATTAGATTACAAGTAAACATCAGTAAGTTTACAATGGTATATAGTGCAAAGATTTAAAGGTATCAAAGTTATTTACCACAGATTAGTATTTCTCAAATCTGGTCCTGGGGTACCTCTGTGACTGCAGGATTTTATTTCAACAAAATTCATGAATCACTCAGTTGTGCTTACAAATCACTGATCTAATTGTTTAATTACCTGGTATTTTTTCTTATCTTAGTTTACATTTAGAAAAGTGCTCTAGTATGATATTTACATTTAGAAGAATTCTGAAATTTTTGTTTTGCTATACGTTTAAATACTTAAAATGATATGGTTAAAGGACGTTAATTCACAATGTTTTTTTGGAGTTTGCATCTTTAATTGTATGCAAATTCTGACAATTAGTGATGAGTAGTGCAGACAAAGGTGCAAATGAAACTGAATGTTAAATGATAGCAAGCTAGTGCAACAGAAAGTTCATTTGTGTGCTAATTAGTAAGAAAAGAGTGAAACCTTAAAAAAGATTGGATACAAATAAGGGAACAAACTTCACAGAAAAAGATGCATCAAGAAGAATATGGTAAAAGACAGTTAAACTTCTAAAGCTATGGTAAAAAAAATCTGAACTTCTTGTACATGTGAATATCCATACTAGCACAAGAAAAGAAGATGCTAATTAAACGATCAGATCAAGCAGAAGTTAAGACTGACCCACTGATTTCTAAACAGGATAAAATGATAACCTGGAGCCACAATGGTACTCCAGGACTGAACAGGGAAACCCGTGCTATTTATTTAACCCAGGGTGGGTTAAATTATAAAATATTACTTAACTCTAAATATTTAAATTTTAATTACACTACAGTAAAAGTATGTAATGACACACAGTTATTCTTTCTGTCATTGGTTATTTCTGCTTCACAAGGTCTTTGGCGCAGTAAAGGAATGTTGTCTGTTCATTCATTGAGAGGTGCTAGTCATGGGAAATATATTAATGTAACTGACATGAGGATAACAAACTTACACAAAAGGACTTATTAGGATTTTCAATGAAATTAAGTTATTCTATAGAGATCATTATTTTATAAAGCAACACCTACTGCTGCTTTCTCTCTGATGTCATAAACAGAAATTATCATGTCTGTTTCAAATAACTGACAAACGCGTAACAGTATTATTAACTATTTAAGACTGAAGTCTCAATGCATGATAAAAGGCAGCAAATTTGGGCACAACCATGAAGATCTGGCAAGCTCACACTGACAGTCAATGTTGAAATTTAAATGTCCTCAGACAACAAGCCTAAGCAACTAAAAAAAAACAATTTAGGAGCAGTGGCAATACATAAGGAATTTTACTAAAATTAGATTCCTCCCCAGAAAATTGTGATTTAAATATACAGCACAGTAAACAATTTCAATACGGAGTTGTTTTACATTTTTCAGTTTCACACTTACGCTAAAATCTGATGAGCTCGGCCCAGAGCCACTGTTGAGTTTGTACGTCCAGTAATGTTTGGCAGTAACGAAAAAGTTCCAAGGCAACAAAGAACCCACACCCAAGAGGAAGAAGACAGCATAAACTATGGAGAAATCGTCTTGAGGTTTCTGCCTGGAGGCATAAAGATTCTGTATGGAATCATCACTAGGGAGTAGTGGGTCCTGGTCATCACTGTTGGAATCATCAGATTGGTTTCGACTAATTCGCTGTCCATGGGATGTCTCCATCATAACTGAAATTAAAAAGTAACAAGTTACAATCTTATTTAAGAAAAAATACATTTACATGGAAAAAAGATTATTATATTCAGAGAGAATCAGACATCTTCAATTTTCATGCTGTTAAAATAGTATCCATACAGATTGGCAAATTCTACATTTGTTCTATATAGAATACTAGCCATGTTACCCAACTTCGCCCAGGAAATTTTGCAAGACAATTGGCCTAAGTTACAGTGCCAATGATTAATCAAATTAATCAAAAATACTATGTAACTATTACTTTTCTGCATACCATATTTGTACACTGTGTAACTACGAGCAAGTTACTTCACATACCAGTACACCAACTGGAAAAACAAATCAAAAGAAATGAATTGTATCTCAAATGTTTTAAGGAGCCTTGGAAAAAGGCATCTGTCAAATAATAAGTACTAATTATACTATTAGGTCACTGGAGCTGCTAACTCTTGAACGTGCAATTTCCTTTGAGTATAACATTCCAGCATTAGAGCAATTCCTAGTAAGCTGGCTTTTGTTGATGGTTATTGCAAAACACAATTTTACAGGAAAGTGTATTTTTTGATTTGAAATTAATTTGAAATTTAATTATTTTGAACTGTGATATACAGTATTATCATTATTAGATGTTTACGTTTTAAAGTCCCCTTTAAAGTCCACAGATGCAAATGCACATGCAAAGACTTTATATATAGAGAGAGCTGGGGTATGAGTCATCACCATTTAATTAATTAGCTAATTTTCCCATTCGGAGATTTTGAGGTAGTTAGTTTTTCTATTGTATGGGTGGAAGTTTACCCCTAAATATTGATATCAAAATTTCCTTTCTTAGCAGATACACTCTGCCCAAGATCTACCATTCTGCCAAATGTCCACTTATAAACTAATTAGGAAAGAGTATTTTTATTGATGAGCGATATACAAATGATCTTCTTCTTCTTCTTTCGGCTGCTCCCATTAGGGGTTGCCACAGCGGATCATCTTCTTCCATATCTTTCTTTCCTCTGCATCTTATTCTGTTACACCCATCACCTGCATGTCCTCTCTAACCACATACATAAACCTTCGCTTAGGCCTTCCTCTTTCCTCTTCCCTGGCAACTCTATCCTTAGCATCCTTCTCCCAATATACCCAGCATCTCTCCTCTACACATGTCCAAACCAACGCAATCTCACCTCCCTGACTTTGTCTCCCAACTGTTTTAACTTGAGCTGACCCTTTAATTTACTCATTTCTAATCCTATCCATCCTCGTCACACCCAGTGCAAATCTTAGCATCTTTAACTCTGCTACCTCCAGCTCTGTCTCCTGCTTTCTGGTCAGTTCCACCATCTCCAACTCATATAATATAGCTGGTCTCACTACCGTCCTGCAGACCTTCCCTTTCACTCTTGCTGATACCCGTCTGTCAAAAATTACTCCTGACAATCTTCTCCACCAATTCCACCCTGCCTGCACTCTCTTTTTCACCTCTCTTCCACAATCCCCATTACTCTGTATTGTTGATTCCAAGTATTTAAACTCATCCACCTTTGCCAACTCTACTCCTTGCATCCTCACCATTCCACTGACCTCCATCTCATTTACACACAAGTATTCTGTCTTGTTCCTACTGACCTTCATTCCTCTCCTCTCTAGAGCATATCTCCACCTCTCCAGGGTCTCCTCAACCTGCTCCCTACTATCGCTACAGATCACAATGTCATCAGCAAACATCATAGTCCACGGGGACTCCTGTCTAATCTCGTCTGTCAATCTGTCCATCACCATTGCAAATAAGAAAGGGCTCAGAGCCGATCACTGATGTAATCCCACCTCCACGTTGAATGCATCTGTCGCTCCTACCACAGACCTCACCACTGTCACACTTCCCTCGTACATATCCTGTACAACTCTTACGTACTTATCTGCCACTCCCGACTTCCTCATACAATATCACAGCTCCTCTCGAGGCACCTTGTCATATGCTTTCTCCAGGTCCGCAAAGACGCAATGCAAGTGATTCTGGCCTTCTCTAAACTTCTCAATCAACATCCTCAGAACAAACATCGCATCTGTGGTGCTCTTTCTTGGCATCAAACCATACTGCTGCTCACTAATCATCACCTCACTTCTTAACCTAGCTTCCACTACTCTTTCCCATAACTTCATGGTGTGGCTCTTCAATTGTATTCCCCTGTAGTTACTGCAGTCCTGCACATACCCCTTATTCTTAAATATCAGCACCAGTACACTTCTTCTCCACTCCTCAGGCATCCTCTCACTTTCTTGTCTCCTTTCTGCATCTCTCTGACTGTCCCACTTCTTCTTAGCCATCCTCTTCCTCTGTATACTCTCCTGTATTTCTTCATTCCACCACCAGGTTTCCTTTTCCTCCTTCCAGATGTCACACCAAGCACCCTTCTTGCTGTCACCCTTACTACATCTGCTGTAGTTTCCCAACTATCTGGTAACTCTTCACTGCCACCCAGTGCCTGTCTCGCCTCCTCCCTAAACTCAACCTTGCATTCTTCCTTTTAAAACTTCCACCATTTGATCCTTGGCTCTGCCCTCATTCTCTTCCTCTTCCTCTTCTTGATCTCCAACGTCATCCTACAGACCACCATCCTATGCTGCTTACCTACACTTTTCCCTGCCACCACTTTGCAGTCTTCAATCTCCTTCAGATCAACTCTTCTACATAGGATGTAATATACCTGTGTGCATCTTCCTCCACTCTTGTACGTAACCCTATGTTCCTCCCTCTTCTTAAAATACGTATTCACCACAGCTATGTCCAAAAGTGGCAAAATCCACTATCCTCTGACCTTCTTTATTCCTCTCCTTGACACCATACCTACCCATCACCTCCTCATCTCCACTGTTCCTTTCACCAACATGAAATCCACTCCAATCACCACTTTCTGTCCCTTGGGTACACTGTTCATCACTCTAACATTCATCATCACACCTCCAATTTCCAACTTCATAATCATTACTCTGACTGACACTCTTTTCACCTCCAAAACACTCTTGACATACTGTTCCTTCAGAATAACTCCTACCCCATTTCTCCTCCCATCCACACCATGATGGAACAATCTGAATCCACCTCCAATCCACCTGGCCTTACTCCCCTTCCACTTATTCCCTTACATGCACAAAATATCAATCTTTCTTCTCTCCATCATATCTGCTAACTCTCTCCCCTTGTCAGTCATACTGCCAACATTCAAAGTTCCTACCCTCAGTTCCACTCTCTTTACCTTCCTCCTCTCCTCCTGCCTCCGGACACGTCTCCCCCCTCTTCTTCTCCTTCGGCCAACAGTAGCCCAATTTCCGCCTGCACCCTGTTGGCCAACAGTACTGGTGGAGGTCTTTGTTAACCCGGGGCTCGACCAATCCGGTATGGAAATTTGTGTTGTTGTCCACATATTGATTTGGCAAAATGTTACACCGGATGCCCTTCCTGACATAATCCTCTCCATTTATCCGGGCTTGGGACCGACACGAAAAAACACATTGGTTTGTGCATATATAAAACTAGCAAAATACCCGCGCTTCGCAGCGGAGAAGTAGTGTGTTAAAGAGGTTATGAAAAAGTAAAGGAAACATTTTAAAAATAACGTAACATGATTGTCAATGTAATTGTGTTGTCATTGTTATGAGTGTTGCTGTCATATATATATACATATACACATATACACACACATATACAGATATATTATATATACATATACACATATATTTTTTATTATATATATATATATACACATACATACATACATACAGACATATACACACATAGATGCACTTACAATAACATAGAAATCAATATAAACAACATTAACATCATTATCATATGAGAATATGAAGTAATATATAAGAAGCACATTTCATATAAATATAAATTATTAAACAGTAAAATCTTCTATAATTTGCTACCGTGGCTTTTCGTTGATCTGTCCAGGATTTTAAATCACCTGTAGCTTGCAAACCGTTTCACCTATTGACTTGAAATCTGGTACACATATAATACGTCACGTCTGCTATCCGCTTTATGGGTGATGATTGTATTACTCTTTTTATGTTTATTTTATTTTAGAATCAGTGGGCAGATGTGTATGGTGTATTCACTCGATGTTATCGTGCATTGCGCTGTCACTGGTATTTTGATAAAAGAATTTGAACAATATATAAGAAGCGTATAAATTATTAAACAGTAAAACATTAACATTTAAGAAGTAAACTTACATTGAGTACTACTGCAGTGCCTTCGGGTATACCTCATTTTTTCTTTGCCC
Organism: Erpetoichthys calabaricus; assembly: GCF_900747795.2. NCBI lineage: Eukaryota > Metazoa > Chordata > Cladistia > Polypteriformes > Polypteridae > Erpetoichthys > Erpetoichthys calabaricus. The sequence continues at coordinate 222,639,551 of NC_041395.2, read as the reverse complement.
ATTACATGCTTAAATGTATACATTTTTTGGTGTACCTACCCGAGAACACGCGACATATAACCGAGCGTGGGAGAAGCATGGATTTTAAACACGCGTTGAGTTCATCTGCTGGTCTCCCTCGTGGAATAACTGGTAATGTTTGACTAAAATGTACAGCGAGTAAAACGACATTACCTCCTTTTTTTTTTTTACCATCTCTGAGATCTTGCTTTTTTCGGTTCAAGGCTTCATAAGCTCTTTTATGTGCCATGGTGTACTTAATAAGTACTAATTATCCCAAACCATCATCTTTGAATGTTGCAAGACTTTCGCCTTGTATGTAGATCGGGGTAATTACATTCATTGCATTCCTAGTCTGAATCACAATCTGATTGTATGGGTGGTTACCTGGCACTGTAGGGTTGCCACCCGTCCTTTAAAATACGGAATCGTGCCGTGTTTGAGAATGAAATTGCGCGTCCCGTTTTGAATCAATACTGGACGGGATTTATCCCGTATTTTTTTTATCATTTTTTTTTTAAAGCAGCGTGTCATGCAAATCATCCCACACGCATTTTACGAAGATGCCTCCTTTCCTACTTTTGATTGGGTAATACTTGATGTCATCGTTAGTTTGATTGGTCTTTTTAACTGTCCAGTGAGTAGGGCGTGTCTTTTAAGTAGAGTCTGCAAAGTGTTGGCACTGAGATGTGGCGTCAGCGCCATAGTTGAAGCCCCTAACGTTGCGGTCAGCAAGTCGGCTAACATCCGCCATGTGCTGTCTTTCAGTTGCGAGAAGCAGATCATAGAATGGTTGAAACTGTTGCCCCTAACGTTGCGCCACGGCGTGTGGTTCGTTTATACCTCGTGTCTTCTCATTAAACTTTTATCTCGCGAATATGTTATTGCAATCCGCAGCGGGAGCGTTTCTATAAACTTAATTTAAAGTTACGTTTTACACCGTGCTTTGTTTCCCTTATGAACATGCTTGTATGCTTCACTCGCTCCGTTCTCAATTGTTTAATTAATTTTTTGCTGTTCGCTGTTTCCGGCTCTTCCTCCATTTCCCCTACTTCGTTCTTTTATCTCGCGAATATGTTATTGCAATCCTTAACGGGAGCGTTTCAATAAACTGATTGAAAATAGTTTTGCATTTACCTTTTTAGTAAAAGGCGAGCTTTTAAGCCTGAGAAATCACCCCGTAAATGCACACGTTTAATTGCACATGTGTTAATATGTATGGTTACACAGTATTAAAAGACAGTGAACAACGTCAGTTACCTTTGTTCCCGCGTTTGATAAAAGGTGAGCTTTTAAGCCTGAGAAATCACCCCGTAAATGCACACGTTTAATTGCACATGTGTTAATATGTATGCTTACACAGTATTAAAAGACAGTCAAAAATTAACGTCATTTACCTTCGTTCCCGCGTGTGACTCGTGCTGTAAATCTCTTCCTTGTTTTTAGTTCACGTGATTACGTAGGAGGCGTGATGACGCGATACATGACTCCGCCTCCTCCATTACAGTGTATGGACAAAAAATATATTCCAGTTATGACCATTACGCTTTGAATTTCGAAATGAAACCTGCCTAACTTTTGTAAGTAAGCTGTAAGGAATGAGCCTGCCAAATTTTAGCCTTCCACCTACACGGGAAGTTGGAGAATTAGTGATGAGTCAGTCAGTCAGTCAATCAGTGAGTGAGTCAGTCAGTGAGGGCTTTGCCTTTTATTATTATAGATATATAAATACATCTGAATGAATGTTTGCATAATGTCATGCTCCAGCATTATAATGTCTTTGATGGGAATTTTAAATGGGTATGAAAGACTCAACAAGAGTTTGGGTTATCATTCATGCACACACAGTACATATTCACAACTGCTTATGCCAAGACTGGTGATTGCTTTACGGATTTTGGACATTCCTCCCATTGTAATGGCAAGTTTTTCACTGCGTACTTAACATTCCTTTCACATACCAAATGCATGCATACTAGGATAACAGGTAACACTAAATGGCTCACACAATCACAGTGCAACTAAAAGTAACTTGGTTCAATTTTTTCATATATTATTTGACTGTTCAAATTCATTTTTCAATCTGTGTTTCTACAGACATCCATCCTGAATGTGAACCATGCATGGAAAATTAATAAAAGCTAATTTTTCTGAGAGATACATCCTAACAGCACGGCAGCCATCATGTCTAATTAACATTGTTTTCTGCGCAAGATATCTCTGAAAATATAAGCTCATGATGGCAAGGAAGACAAGTTACATGTCTCCTAACTTAAACAGATGTCACATTACACAACTTTTATGTGGGTTATGTCAGAATTGCCGATTGCAGTTGTTGAGTGTGTTGCTGGACCATGTCAATTTAAACTATAGAAAAATCACGGACCATGTCATATTTACAGATGAGTTCTGAATTTCCAGCACAATCATGCTCTTACTTTTTTGTTACAGCCAATACCATGCTGCCTGATCGAAGCTATGGTGTACAAAGGTTTAGCAGATATGGCGAGTTCAGCCTCAATATCAGCATTTTCTTTTTTCATTTTTACTTTTTTTGTTTTTCCAGTTTTTCTTCAAATTTAATCAGATGAAATGCAATGAATGACCTAAAAGGGTGAAAAGGTGAGCAGTAAACTGTCAGAGATTTACATTTAATGCTTTAGCAAAAACTAAAAAAAGGAAATTTCAGAATATTACAAATGTGCCTTCTTCGGGGGACAACTAATAGGTTACGACCTACAGATGTTTTGCAGAAAATAAAGTAAATTATGCTTTGTAAGTTAAAACAAACAATTTGCACAGGTGTCCAAACTTCTGTTGATTACTTAAAAACACTGTCGGTCTTAAAGCAGAGTTGGAACATATAGTGTTACTACACCCTCTAAAAGTACTACCTGGACAATATTACATTGGCATAGAACAAATAAACAATGGCAAATAAAAAGTTAAGTCAAGAAGTGTACAGATTCTTACTCAAATTTTTGATTCATCAAAGTAACCAATTTTTGCTGATATAACAGCCAAAATGTGGTAACCCTTGATTCAGGATGTCAGTCACTCTGTGCAAGTCACCAACTCTGTCTCCAGCAAAAGAACCCCAGACCATCGTACTTCCTCCTCTATGTTTGAAAGTTGGTGTCAAACACTGAGGAACCATCCTTTCACCAACTTGTTCATTTCAACTTGCAAGACACAATTTAATTAAATTGCTGCAGAACATCTGCAGGTTGTAACCTATTAATTGTTCCCTGAAGAAGGCACATTTGAAATATTCTGATATTTCCTTTTTTCAGTTTTTGATAACCTAAACTTTAAATTTAAACCTCTGGCTGTTTACTGCTTACCCTTTCACCACTTTAGGACATTAATTGCATTTCAATGTAATAAATCTGAAGAAAAACTGAAAAAACTGAGGTGTTCTAAAACTTATGACCGGTTGTGAATGTAGAACATGAGACATCAGACAAATTTCTCTTCTGTTTGTGAGGTTCAAAACACACGTGTTTCATATTCCTCATTGCTACATTAAATATGTTGTACTTTCATTGGTTGTCAGCTCTCAGGCACACAGAGCTTGTCCCAAGGTCTAAAAATCTAAACGTCTTAGATTTTATCGGAGCAAGTTGCAGAGTAGATGGATTGAGTCATTGGGTATGTCACATCAGATGACTGATTTCATGTGAACATGTCACAAACTGCCTTGAACTTGCTAATATTATGTAAATGATGGCTATGACAGAAAATTGCTAGAAAAGCTGCATAATGTGACATACCTTCTACTCAGTATAGTATACTGAGTATACAGTATCTGCTTTGTTGAAGGAAAAAAAAAAAAGAAAGAGGATCCACTCAAATTGCAATGACATTGTGATTTAAAAAATGGGGGGCACAAATGCGGACATTTACTAATATTTACCGTAATTAATAATTAAATAGAAAAACAAGCTAATATCACCAAATGTACCTCAAATACTTGATCAGGTCAAATGTGTTAACATAAAAGATCAACAAATATTTAAGAATTTATATACACTTTACTGAGCATACCGTACACTATCAAATCTCACTCACAGCCAGTAAAATATACCTTAGCAGCATTAGAACATGGGTGAAACACCATGCTGGAACACACAGTACTCCTTTTTTAATGCTCCTGTAGAAAAACTAATTTACTAAAAATGGAACATTAAAGATGTAGCGTAGTCAGCAATACATGAAGAGTTTGAAGGAAAGCTGTTTTTAAACTGATTCTGCCATTTTCCACTTACTAAGTGCTTTAAGAGCTCACCAAAGCCAATAATCAAAAAGTAAAATAATTGCAAGGCTATAACCTTACCTTTATATTGTTGAGGGATCACAAGAATTGAACACGCACACACACACACACGCATACACATCCCCAAATGTTGCAGAGAATAAATGAACACGGCTGTAATTTGGAATTTTTGAACACAAACTTTATTTAAAGTCTCAGGCACTTCTTGAGGAAAGTAGGTGACCATTTATTTCTGCATTTGCAGTTTCATGTCTCACTTCACTCCTAAAGAATCATTGTTTCCTGTATTTGAATACTATCTGAATATTGTTTTTTATTAAAGAAATATTCAGTTACATGTTCCACATTCCTACAAGCTATTATTTTTATTTTGTACAATTTGAATAAGCAAAACATAAATACTTTTATGTTTTAAGGGTAAAGACTAACTAAAAGTTAACTTTGATTAAAGCAGGAATTTTTTTATATTATTATGAATTTTTTATTTTACCAACAATGAATGCTGATGCAATTTATGTATGACATTTCATTTGATAAGTTTTAATATTGCAAGATTTTTAAAAAATGCTTATATATTTTTTTAAATGTTTAAGATGGCAGTGGGTGTTACAAGATACTGTATGCTATTTCATGTGTTAAACAAATAAAAACTGTAGAGGTCACAGTTGAGCTGCCATATATATGGGTGATTGCCACTTGTTTTTTTTTTTTTCTTTGAAGAAAGCAAGTTAGTCTTTTATAAGGACATTTAAGGTCACTGTTATAAATACACATTGAATACTTAATTCCTATGATTTCTTTTACAGACATTCCAGAGCACAGATTTATATTCTAAATATGTGTAATGCCATTTCAAAATGGAACAGTGCCATAATATGTACCTTTCTAAGTTAAACACAGAAAGTGGCAAGATAATATTTAAACAGTTGCAGTACTACATTTTCATTAGTTTAAGGCAAGGGTATCAAACTCAGATCCTGGAAGCCTGCAGTGGCTACAGAGTTTGGTCCCAGCCACTTTCTTTCATTAGTAACAAATTACTAAAAAACTGTGACTAATGGAACTTACCCTAATTTTAACTGACTTGCTTTTAAAAATGCAGAACCGTTAATTTCTTATTTTACCTTAAGCATTACCCAAACAATAATGAGAAATATAATGAAAAAAACAGATGACCAGCTATTTAAAAGAGTGAACTTTATTGGCAATGACTAATCTCTTGCCATTCTCAATGAATATGTGTTTTTTCCTGCATCGGTATAAACACATTCAATAGCTGTTTAACATTAATATTTTCTTATATCCCTGGGTACTGGTAAGTAGGAACTCAAAGTAAGATCTCATTTGTTATAGTATATTTTTCATGAATTTCTGAACTTTTTTTTTGACAGCTAATTAACATTATCATTAGTGGTGGACATTTTTCTACTGTTGTGTTCAATGTTTGGACAGTGTTAAATGAATTCACCATACGGTTACAATGACATATGCAATAAAATATAAACGAAAAGAAAAAGTTTGACACTTGTTCTGGTAGGCAGTAAAACACAATATCTATAAAGGGCTACTATATTTGCATAATTATTTCAGTAATTATCCATTACATTACACTGGCCATTGGATAACTGAGTTTAATTGGGCATTAACGCCAAAAAAGTTACAAATGGATGCAAAATTACTGGGACCTCAACAACACCTTATAAGAGAACACAATTACGATGCACACATTTTACGAGGGTTAGAAAATGACAGATCACATTTCCCAGGAGTGCTGAAGCCTAGTTGCATATACTACATATTTTGGAAACCTTAAAGTTTCAGCTTTGAGTGCTGAACATGGCTTACAATCACTACAAGTCTAACACAAACTGAGGAACAGTGAATGTTTTTCTTTCCAGTTATTTGCTAGTGTAATTGTTATTTTGTCCTCATATTAATGTTTTAATAAGAGTAAGGGGAACTACCCTGCAGTTGATGATGTAGTTTTGATATTGCTCCATTTCAAATGTAATTAATTTCTAGCAAAGGCTCAATAAAAGAAAAAAGAGAGCAGTGTTTTAAATCAATGTACTGTATATTAAATCAAGAAAAGTCTATGATTTAAATATAGTGAGAAAAAATGTTTTCAAGAGGTTATATCTACAGGAAAGCTGCTTGATATACAATAGGTATTGTCTACCAAGATGCAGAAATTAATGTGCTGTCTATACTGTACACTCTGTGTTCTAAAGTACTACATTTTTTTTAGAATTATGTCAATCAGTGGAGAGACACATACACATGAGGCTATATATAAAAGACAACAGATTGCACAGCAGTACTGCCTCACACAACCTTGAGTTCTGGGTACAAATCCCAGCGTTGGAACCATTAGCGTGGAATTACCACATTTTGTCACTGTTAATAGGAGTTTTCCTTCTACATTTGCAGGAGGGGAAAACACATATATTTGAAAAAGTGAATGGAGGTTGACAGAGCCATAAGAATAGGAACATTAACTAGAGTAAAGTAAATTTCCATGTTTACATGTGAATTGCTCAGGTCAATTAGCCCAAAAACAAAGTTTAGTAGTGCTTTTTATTTTTAAGCAGCATTGTATAATTTTGTTAAAATATGAGTATATGCAGTATTTTCATGCACACTTCTTTCCCATTGATTCTCAGTCCTGTTCATAATTACAAATATTTATCAATCCATTCAATGTAAAGAAGCTGCTGTAAAGGTCCCTTTGCTTTTATGTCATTTCTTGGTATCCTCACATTAGATTACTTTTATACACAGTTTACTGTTCATTAAAAAGTTGCTCAGTTCCTGATGATGAGGGATATCTTCACAACATGTTTCCCCAACCATATAATTCACTTCAGATTGTTTTTGGGTCACAAGCTACCGGTAGATATGTGCTACCCATTTTAGATGCAAAAAAAAAAAAAAGTCTTCGCCTTACCACAAGATCATTTCTGAAAGCTCAGCTGGTTGTCTCACATACTTTCTGTCACACTCTAGAAGGACCTTATGATGCCTCTTTTGAGCAATAGTTTCTTTCTTAACCACCATCTCATAGACACTATTGTTTCATATTATATGTAACCTAGATGACTGATGCACTTTCAGTCTTAAGGTTTTTCAAACCAACTGCTCATCTCTTGGTAACTTCTTTTGCAACCCTTCTTTTGTTTTGAACAGATGTCCCTTTCTAGGCAGCATTTGAAAAGTGTGATCCAGCTTCAGTTTCTAAATCTAAGCAGAGTGCTCAGAAAGAGATCCCAATTCTATGACAAACTATTAACACTACTACTGCACAAAGTGTAGTTTTTTTTCCTTAAATATATTTATCACTTTATAAGAAAATTCACAGAAAAAACTATGTGGTTGTTTAGACTGATGTCAAAATGACACTCTTCCACAGAGCTCTCTACACTCATCTAAGTTTTTGTATCCACAATGTGTGAGCATATATGGCAAATGACACAAACAAATCTTACTGAGGGACAGCAGTAACATGCATATTCAAACTGTATAGCACACACTTCAGTATAAAAGGCCAACCATCTGTACTGCATGTACAGTATATGTCCCCTCAAGGAAGTGACTGTCCAAAGTTTTTATTTGCATAACTTAGATTCAGATTACAGTAATGTAAAAAATTACTACCAGTTTTATCCATAATAGTAAGGAAATTACCTCCTTGTAAGAGCAATTTCATTCATATATAAAAACTACCATTGCATAGACATCTGCAAACTTAAGTAGGCAGCAGATTTCAGTTTCTGACTTTAAAAATTCTGATGATTAAAAACCTTATCTTTGTATTTAAACTTTTCTACTTGATGATGTGAGTTTATAATTAACATACAGAACTTTTTTCTAATTTTGGTTCTGTACATTACCACAATGAATTTTAAATGAAACAACTCAGATGCAGTTGAAGTGCAGACTTTCAGCTTTAATTCAGTGGGGTGAACAAAATGATTGCATAAAAATGTGAGGCAACTAAAGCATTTTTTTAACACAATCCCTTCATTTCAGGGGCTTAAAAGTAATTGGACAATTGACTCAAAGGCTATCTCATGGGCAGGTGTGGGTAAGTCCTTCATTATGTCATTATCAATTAAGCAGATAAAAGGCCTGGAGTTGATTTGAGGTGTAGTGCTTGAATGTGGAAGATTTTGCTGTGAACAGACAACATGCGGTCAAAGGAGCTCTCCATGCAGGTGATAGAAGCCATCCTTAAGCTGCGAAAACAGAAAAAACCCATCCGAGAAATTGCTGCAATATTACGAGTGGCACAATCTACAGTTTGGTAGATCCTGAGAAAGAAAGCAAGCACTGGTGAACTCAGCAACGCAAAAAGACCTGGACGTCCATGAAAGACAACAGTGGTGGATGATTGCAGAATCATTTCCATGGTGAAGAGAAACCCCTTCACAACAGCCAGCCAAGTGAACAACACTCTCCAGGGGGTAGGTGTATCGATATCCAAGTCTCCCATAAAGAGAAGACTGCATGAAAGTAAACACAGAGGGTGCACTGCAAAGTGCAAGCCACTCATAAGCCTCAGGAATAGAAAGACTAGATTGGACTTTGCTAAAGAACATCTAAAAAAGCCAGCACAGTTCTGGAAAAACATTCTTTGGACAGATTAAACCAAGATCAACCTCTACCAGAATGATGGCAAGAAAAAAGTATGGAGAAGGCGTGGAACAGCTCATTATCCAAAGCATAGCACATCATCTGTAAAACACGGTGGAGGCAGTGTGATGGCTTGGACGTGCACGGCTGCCAGTGGCACTGGGACACTAGTGTTTATTGATGATGTGACACAGGACAGAAGCAGCCAAATGACTTCTGAGGTGTTCAGAGACATACTGTCTGCTCAAATCCAGCTAAATACAGTCAAATTGATTGGGCAGTGTTTCATGATACAGATGGACAATGACCCAAAACATACAGCCAAAGCAACCAAGGAGTTTATTAAAGCAAAGAAGTGGGAAATTCTTGAATGGCCAAGTCAGTCACCTGATCTTAACCCAATTGAGAATGGATTTAACTTGTTGAAGACTAAACTTCGGACAGAAAGGCCCACAAACAAACAGCAACTGAAAGCCGCTGCAGTAAAGGCCTGGCAAAGCATTAAAAAGGAGGAAGCCCAGCATCTGGTGATGTCCATGAGTTCAAGACTTCAGGCTGTCATTGCCAGCAAATGTTTTTCAAGCAAGTATTAGAAATGAACACTTTATTTCCAGTTATTTAATTTGTCCAATTACTTTTGAGCCCCTGAAATGAAGGGATTGTGTTAAAAAAATGCTTTAGTTGCCTCACATTTTTATGCAATCGTTTTGTTCACCCCACTGAATTAAAGCTGAACGTCTGCACTTCAACTGCATCTGAGTTGTTTCATTTAAAATTCATTGTGGTAATGTACAGAACTAAAATTAGAAAAAAGTTGTCTCTGTCCAAATATTTATGGACCTAACTGTACACAATAACACAACATATATATGCTAAGTTTATCATACAGAAAGATTTGAAACCTTTTAATTAATCTTAGTACTTTTCAGAAGCAATGTGTACATATAAGGTATTATGTATTCAGAAGGATATCATCTAGTTCCATGTATTTTTTATCTACTATATAATAAAACACTAAGATCTGTATGAATGTCAGGTGTCTGTGAGTAATCTGATTGACCAATCACTCCAAAGTCAAACTGACCAGTTTGGCTTTAGTGACCAATCAAAATAGGAAGTGCGAATGTGAGACTCATGAAGTGGAATAAAGCCATAGAAGCCACGAGAGATGCCTTCAAAGGCGATAATTATAAAACCAGACAGGAGTTGATAAAGGCGCCCTGAAAATAACAACAGAATCTGATAAGCAGGTTTTATGGGAAAATGCTCAACAGAGGGAGAACTGGTCAGAGAGGATAGAGAGGAAAGGAGCTGAAGGTACACGTAGGGGAAGAGGTAATAGAATAAATTTAAAAATATTTGTGATCTGTCTTCAACAGATAACATAAATAGTTTTAAATATAGTGTATTAGGAACAGTATATAACAAACTGAACATATTAGTCGAAGAGTGTTTTAAAAGGACAAATTCAAGTGAACTGCAATAAAAGTATGTATCCAGAGGTTAAATACAGTTAATATTTAAGATACTGTACATGATTGTTCTATGAGAGATGATAATGCATTACTGCAAAAATAAATAAAGACTTAAAATTTGGATATTCAAATAATAAAATATCAACAATAAGAATAACACACAACTGACATACTACATGTTTATCTTACTTGGTGTCATGTCACCATTCTCATATAATCATTGAAATCTTTTTGTGTGTGCCCAAATTTAAACATTTTAATTTACAAATGATTGTAATTACCCAAGAGACAGTGGTAAAACTCCAGCTTATTTATTTATATAGCGCATTTAAAACAACATCAGTAATGCTGTCGCCAAAGTGTTTTACAATAAAATATATAATAAACATAAATAAAATAAATATCATCAAATACAATAAAACATAGCACAAACCAGCAGTAAATTGAAAACAAACAAATGACTATGAGGAAGGAACCATCAGTATCAGTAGTAGTACGAAGGACAACAAGAGCTAACTGACCGGTAGATCTTAGCTCTCTGGGTGGCTGGTGTATAACACATAATTCAGATAAATAAGTGGGAACAAACCCATGTATTGATTTAAATACCAGCAGCAAAACTTTAAAATTAATTCTGAAACTACCAGGCAGCCAGTGTAAATAGGCTAAAATTGGAGATACAGAATCAAACTTTCTTGTCACGACCAAAAAAACAGGCAGCAGCACTTTGGACCAACTGCAGCTAAGTTATCCATTGCAATAATCTGCATGTTATGAAACACATAATAAGACATTGTAATCTTCTTCTATAATACGCTACCGTAACTGTTTGTTTGTCTGTCCAGGATTTTAAATCACCTGTAGCTCGCAAACCGTTTCACCTATTGACTTGAAATTTGGTACACATATACTACGTGACGTCTACTATCCGCTTTTGGGGTGATGATTTGTATTACACTTTTTATTTTTATTTTATTTTATTGTTGAATCAACGATTGGCACCGCGCAGCAGAGCGGCCGTGCGGTTGCGTATGGGTGCCGTTCTCATTCCCCACTTTGCTAATCATTCTTGAGACAGATTGAAGACTTGAGTGCCAGCTTAAGAGAAAAATGAAAGAAAACGTACTAAGTAATTGCAACACAAAAACTAACTTAAATCAGTTTTAACCCGAAAAGATGCCAACGAAAGAAGAGAAGCCGCGGGCCGCTAGGGTGGAGAAAAGAAGAGCTGCTCATGAAGCAGCAAGCGCATCAACCTCCGAGCAAATGAATGCTAAATGTACAGAGAAAGAGGATGTAAACTAGGAATGCTCAAGTCAAGTGTATTCACTGCACGTTATCGTACGCTGTTACTGGTATAATATAAAACAGCATTAAATGAGACTAACATACAGTATTTCAAGAGTCTTATTACGTTTAGTGGTAATTTATTGTTAATAACATTATTAATAAAATATTTTGACTGGTTTATAATGGATCCATATAAAGTATGACCAAGATATCTTAACAACGTTCTTATGAAGTGGGTTTTTTTGTCTTTTTTATAATTTCTCAGTAATGAAAACAATCTCACCATAAAGACCACCGCTATAAAGTAAAGTTATTCAAAAAGTACTTATTATAGTCAGCTCTTTAGCAAGAAGCTTAGTTATATCATAAAAAGGTTTAAATTACCTTTTTTCTCTTTTCCTAACTAGGAAGCTACAAACACGAAACAGTATGTTATCTTTACTTAGATATGCAATGGCAAGAAAATAATGCCTTACCTTTCTTTGCTCTCCTTGATTCAACAGTCTTCTTGGAGATGGTATACACTGCTTCACTAGCAGGTGATCACATGGCAAACAAGGACTCAGAAAGGAAATAGCCTGCTTCTGGGAGCTGCCATTTTCCAGTGGCAGGATAGTGTTGTAGTCTTCCAGCTAAAGAGGACAAAAACATTTAAAATCTAAAAGAATTCTATATGATCATTTATGTTAGGCATTACAAACAGTAAGTGCACCTTGACACATACCAGACAATAGCTTTCGGCCTCTGGACGTCCAATCCCAAATAAGAACAAGAGAAAAAAAAAACTGTTTAGTTAGTCTCCTAATAATATAATGTCAATGGTATTACACTGAACATTTACTAAAGTTATAGCATTTGAAAACTGCAATTTCTCTCAAAGATACTTAAAAACTATAGGCAAACATTGGGATACTATGATAAGATCAAAATGATCTAAGAAATTCCAGACTAGTTTGTGTTCCAAATAGAAATGTCTTAATGCAGTAGTTAAAGTGTGAGCATTTTTGTACCTAATTATTCTGGTTGGCAGTTTGCTTGTTATCCAGTACATACCGTGTTTGGATTCTCTCTTAGACCTATTTTTTTCCCCACTTCATGTACTGAGTTTTGTCCATTTCATACATGGACAATAGTACCTCTTAAATTTTAAGCATACATATATAGTTACTTTTTTATTTTAAAAACTGAAGCTAAAGAATGTAATTACAGAGTGCATTACACTTAATTCATTTTGGCTTTGCATAGCTCTCTTTACCAAGTGCAGGTTCACACAAAAATATAAAGACCTAATAATACTGTACTTGAGATATGACCAGATGACAATGAAGGAAAGAAAACCAAACGCTCCATTCAACATAATTTCTGGAGATAATAAAACACTGGTGGGTTTAGAGTTCCTTTTAGTCAACAGTTGTCAACAGTTAAAGTTAGACCAAGTCACACGACTGCATAAATGATACAAAACTGTTGGAAGACTAAACAGTTTTGCAATGAAATAGTGTAATTAAGGAGGTCTTAACGTATGCAAAGTGACTGAATTTTTTTTTATTATACAGTACTTTAAACAACAGTCTTCGATTATAAAAATCAATACAAATGAAACATTGCAAACATGAAAAATATTGAAAGAATAAAAGAATAAATCCTATTCCATCCCATCCAAACCACACTGTAAAATAGGTCCACACAGGATTAAATCCTTAATTCAAATGCAATCTGGGAAGAGAGGGACAGCACACACAGGATGCTCCAGAGCAATAATTAGGTAGAGCAGACATACAAGTTCAGAATTGAGATTAGAAATGAAATGCCGATCATAATAAAGTCGGCTCCTAACCAAGTGCTCAGATGCCGGCCACTTCTTTGTATTGGAAGCAGATGAACTGGTGATGTGTACCTCATACTCCTGAAAGTTCCAGGGAGATTGGTAAAGAAAGAGAAATTCCCAAAACTTAAAGACAGAGGAACAATGAATTTTAAATTTGCAGCAATTGTTTCCTATGAAAAAGCCTCGGCTGGTTAAAAATAAAGAGAAGAGCAGAAAGGTCCAAGAGAAGAAACACATGAAGAAGAAAGGAAATACTAACTGGGAAAATAGACAGACATATGGCGGACACTGTAACAATCCCAAAAACATGAAAAAATGTGACAGAATTATGTTGAGGAACAAAAATGGTAGAGATCATTTGGGACCAAGAGCACAGCACAGAGCTTGCAAAGGAAAAACTACAGGCAATGTATGAATTTGACATAAAAATGATGACAATTTGGATTTTTGGAGGATGCACAAATGTTATTGAGGATAGTTTCTGAAGCATTTTTTGGGGGATGGAAGAGAAATGGAGAGTATAACAAGATACCATTTGCCTTAAGGACTGATCAAAGAAAAATGGAAGATGGGGGGAAAAAAAAAGAGAACCTAGAAGTCAGTGATTGGTAGCTTGCAAGCCTGGAATCATCACAGATGTCACAAAGTGTCTTAACACCATTATCTGTCCAGGGGTTGTTACCAATATAGAAAAGAGCATTAAACCTGTAGAAGATAAGTATGTGTTTGGAGAGCACAGGAACCTAAAGGACTAAAATTATAGAAGTGCAACTGTACTTTCTATGAGACTAGGGGGCTCCGCCCCCTGCTCGCTTCGCTCGCCAACCCCTGGTGTTGGGAATGAGAAAGAGCGTGATGTATGAATGAGATATAGAATAGTGTGAAGGTGTAGATGATGCAAATAGAAAGCAAACAATAAAGTGTGTGGCACAGTGTAAAGGTTTATTGGAAAATTTCTTTGTACACGCCGTTTAAGTGTAAAAGGTAATTCCAGGTCAGAACTTGTAAGGTCAATGAAGATGGTTATTGTCGTGATCAGAGTCAAGTTTGTCAGAGCTTAGAAAGAGTTGTGTCTCTCCAGGAAGTAATGCAATGACTTGGGTATTTATGTTTTCCACATTAATATTTTTTGGACATAATATAGTGCGTTGTGTTAAAAAGGGCATTTGGTCTAATGAGATTGCTGTTCCAAATCTGTCTGTAACTAAGTCGGCGCAGATAAAGGCTTGAGGAATTGTAATAAAATCTGGGTGAAGTCTATCTGTATTGGTGAGTGTACCATCTCCCAGTTGTAATAACCAATTATTATGATCTGGATGTGGACATCGCATGTTTTGTACTAACTGTATCTTTTGAAAGCAATGCCAATTGTCTGCGTATTTTAAGGTGCACTGAACAATAGCTGAGCGCATGGAATGTGGAACAATAGCTAAGCACTGTCTAAAATCTCCTCGTAATAAAAGTACCTTTCCTCCAAAGGGAAGATTATTATTCATAAACTTTTGTAGAAGTTTATGAATGGTGTTGAGTAAGTGAGTGGATGCCATTGTACATTCATCAATAATTAACAGTTTTGCAAGACGGATGTCATGTGCAGTGCCACTGTTCATGTTCATAGTGGATATCGATTTGTAGGATCTAATGCAGTTCATAAAGATTTCACTTTCAGGTACATCGTTAGTTAGAAGCTTCTGTAGATATTCAGGATATGAATGTAAAGGAGGCAGTCTAATTTGACCGTTTTGATAACAACGTGTAAATTCATTACTTGTATTGCCAGTTGTTTCTTCAGGGAAGTTAAGTGAATGACAATGATTGCAAATGACATTCATTAATCCCAATGAATTTTCCTGAATAGTGGACTCATTATTGAACGCATTGTCAGCTAACTGGCTGTTATGGTGTATAAAATCTGTACATTTTGGTTTCCATTATATTTTGTTCGAGACAAGACAACAGATGAACGAAGACAGATCAAAGCAGGTTTTGTCACGCCTCACTTTCAAACAGCTGTTTTCCTACAGTGAAAGGAAGACATTCTGGGGCTCAATTATTTTACAACCCGGGAAAGGATGCTCTGCTGACACCCCAGGCTATTGATTACTTTATGGATGGACATCTGGGATTTATGGCCTGGGGAAGGGAAACAGGCAATATCAAAGAACTTTATTATCTGGGAAAGAGTTTGAGCAAAATTCATCAATCACATTGACAGCCAGCCAATCAGGTTCATGTGTTGTGTAACCAAGGCATGATATTTCATAATAAATATGCCTTGGTCTGGAAGAGGAGCAGAGGGAGAAGAAGGAGAAGAAGGAGGAAGAAGGAGAAAAGAAGGAGAAGAAGGAAGAAGAAGGAGCAGGAGGGAGGAGAAGAAGAAGAAGAGGAACAGACGAAGACGACATTGGTCGTCAGAAAGGCACCATGAACATCCATTGCTAAATCAAACGCCTCCCTGGGACATTCATCCTTGTCATTTCAACTTTTTCGTAAGCTTTTCCTAAAGACTATATATATTCAGACTTTCCTATCAGTACTTATTTTCTATTCTTTGTTCCAGTGGTATTATTATTATTCTCTTATTATTCTTGTAATAAATACCATGCTGCTTTTAACTTTCTATGCTTTATTTTAATGTCTAGAGTGATTGAATTAATAAGTTAGATTTCTTTGAGCACCTGGGGTAGCCAGATTTTTGCCATTATTTCTGTGCTGCGAGGTTTATAAGGCTGAGAGTGAGGCGCCACTCGATAGTTAAGGGACAGTATGAAAAGAAGGTATTCTTGGCTGATAAATGGCCTATAGTCAAGGATACTGAGTCTTTGTATGTTTTAATATTTTCTTGCAGACCAAAAGTAACATTTAGGTATGAGGTCTATTTAAAACATCATATGTTGTCCGTGCCGATAATAAGTAAGTCTCTTGAAGTGCTGAGTGACAGGCTGATGTGTGGTATAAAGTGCAAAGGGTTAATCAGCGTGTGTGTGTCATTCATAGGGCACTGTTGTGGTTAGGGTCTGTGTGTGTGTGTTTATTTTAAAGTGCAACAGTAGACCAACCCGATAACGAACCTGATGAGAACATTTACCCTTGAGAAAATAGGTAAAGGGTAAGTAGAGGGAAATACTACAATAATACACTGGCGCAATCGTTTAGCAGGTGTCTGTCGTTGATGTCCGTGACGTGTATGTTTTGGTTGTGCCGTTTGAGAGGCGCATCGTTGTATGTCCAGTATTTGGGACGTGTTGTTTTGGAGCTGTAATCGATTTGCCTGTGAGGTTTGAGAAGCCCGTTGTAGTTTACGGCGTGCATTGTTTGTATTGAGCCTTGCCCGTTTTTGTATGTCAGTCAGTTGAGCTTTCTCTTTTTGGAGCCTTGCCTGCTTGTTTTCCGGCATTTGAGATGCGCGGTGTAGACGTCTGCGTTTATTTATTTTGTCCCCTCGTTGCCGTTTCTGTATGTCTGAGACGGGAGGTGTTTCATTTTGAAGCCGTGCCTGTTTCGATGCAGTACTGTGAGACACGTGCTGCATGCGTCCACGTTCAGTGTGTCTGTCCATTTGGGTTCGTTTCTGTAACTGTGTTAGTTGAGCTTTGCGTTTTTGGAGCCGAGACATTTTTTCTTCCAGAGTTTCAGAAGCGCGTTGGAGCCGACGTGTATTTTTTTTTTTCATGCGGGTTCGTGTGTTTGGTCCCGTTACTCGAGCTGTATCGGTTTGTACCCGTGATCGTGAATTCATGAATTGTTTGTTCTTCAGCGTTAGAAATATGGATAAGTAATAAGGAGGATCGCACTCACTGTTAATATGGAGCCTTTTCTGCGGTTGAACGGTTAACAGTGCCTCATTGTAATGAGATCCACCTATGCTGCATAGTGTGAATTGTGTTTGGTCCCGTTATCCGAGCCGTATCGTTTTGTACCCGTGATCGTGAATTTATGACTTGTTTGTTCTTGAGCGTGATAAATATGGATAAGTAATAAGGAGGATCGCACCCACTGTTAATATGGAGCCTTTTCTGCGGTTGAACGGTTAATAGTGCCTTATTGTAATGAGATCCACCTATGCTGCATAGTGTGAACGTGTTGAGATGACGTATGTTTAATACGGACGGTTCATTTAGAAATGGGGCTGTGTGTGTAGTTTTGTGCATATTTGCGTTGTTGATTTGTTTCAGGGTGCACTGTTCCAATGCGATGCAATATTTGTCCACATATGCGAAAGCAGTATGGGCCATTGCCTTTTGGTGGCCTGATATTTACTCCGGTAGATGCAAAAGCAAATGAACTATTGTAGGATCTAATGCAGTTCATAAAGTTTTTACTTTCAGGCACATCGTTAGTTAGAAGCTTCTGTAGATATTCAGGATATGAATGTAAAGGAGGCAGTCTAATCTGACCCTTTTGACAACAACGTGTAAATTCATTACTTGTATTGCCAGTTGTTTCTTCAGGGAAGTTAAGTGAATGACAATGATTGCAAATGACATTCATTAATCCCAATGAATTTTCCTCAATAGTGGACTCATTATTGAACGCGTTGTCAGCTAAGTGGCGCAATCGTTTAGCAGGTGTCTGCGGACGGTTCCTTTAGAAATGGGGCTTTGGGTGTCACTTCTTATTGATGTTAGTGTTTGTGGGTCTGAATCGTCGTTGTTGTGAACGTTTCGTGTGCCATGTCCGTAGTCTGTACCGTTTCATCTCTAATGGGCTTGGTGTGGCGGTCACGGCTTCTTTTTTTGGTGTGGTAGGAGCTTGTTGAATCCTCCTCTTTGTGTGCGTCCCGTTTCGTGTGCAATGGGAATCGTGTGGCGCTGTGTGCTTTGCCGGCGTCTGGTGGGGGGGGGGGGGGGGGGTGTTGCTTGGGGGGGGTGGTGGGATTGGTGGGGCGCGAGCGTCTTCTTTCTTTTTGTATGCCAGGGGCTTGTTGAATCCTCCTCTTTGTGTGTGTCCCGTCCGTTGCTTGTGGGGGGGGGGGGGAATGGGGGGGGGTTGCGGGGTCTTATTTTTTGTGTGCCAGGGGCTTGTTGAATCGTCCTCTTTGTGTGTGTCCCGTCCATTGCTTGTGGGGGGGTGCTTGGAGGTGGGTGTGAGATTTGTGGAGCGCGAGCGGCTTCTTTTTTTTTGTGTGCTAGTTTCGTGTGCAATGGCTTTCGTGCGGCGCTGTGTGCGTCGCCTGCGTTTGACTCCTTTTTTCTGTGGTCGCGGCGCCTCATTTCTTTGACTCCTTTTTTCTGTGCTCACTCCTTTTTTCTGTGGTCGCGGCTTTTCTGTGGTTGCGGCCGCCTCTCGCGGTGCCTCATTTCTTGGGGCGCCTGTGCAGTACGTCTTTTTGCGGCTACGGCCCATGGCCGAATGTCCCTGCGTCCATCCGGTTTAGCATTCTCGGTTAGTAATGTGGATGTACCAAAGCTCAGAAGAACCAGACATAGACCAAATTAAGTTTAGTAGGAAACCAAGGCGGTGGACTAATGAGAGGCTTCTACCAATTCCACACTAGCCTTAGAGTAAATGCCCAGTGGCATATACTGCAATTTCAGGCAAAGAATATATAAATGATGTTTTGCCATTCCATAAAGAGGCAGAAAGAAGAGATAATTTAAAACAGAAAAAAAAAAATATGGAGAGAAGGGGAGCAGAGCACTAACAAAATTAAAGCAAGGGACTATGTTCATTTTAACAAAAGCCAAACGGGAACAAAATAATGCAGTAAAAAAGGCCTCAACAAAGGGAGTATCTTGACACTCTTAAGAATATAATTATAATGAGATGCTACAATGTCCTGCAACAAAAGAGAGGTTTCAAACCAAAGTATTTAAATGAACTTGTAAGGGGAATGTGCAGTGAAATACAGACTGACCACATACAGAATTTACAGGGGAGATACCAAATTTAGATCAGTTAATTTTTATAACCAGACAGAGACTCCAAACAGCTGGGCAAATTAAGGAGGTTAGGAAAATCAGAGGGAGCATTTCCAAGAAAGAGGCGAAGATATGTGGTGCAAGCAGTAATAGAGGTGACTGAATCAGCACTGTGAAGGCTGACAGCTAGGGGCTGAAGCGCAATATTAAAAAAGTGGGAGAGGGCAGGGTACAACCCTGTCCAATATCTATTTTTAGAACTGAAAGACTTGAGAGATGTTTGAGCTGGAGAGGATTTCGGCCATGGGGGAAATGACAGATTTTCAGTATATACCTACGATCAGAGAGACTAGCTATTTCATAAGACACATTATCAATACTGGCAGCAAGTGATTTAGAAAGAATAATGTATTCAATTCTTGAATAAAAATGGTGCCAGAGAGAAAGAAGCAAAAATATTTTAGCAGATGGATTCAACAAACTTAGAGAATCAACCTGATTCAAATCAGGGGCAAACTTGGAAATAAGCAGATCAGGTAAGGAACATGCTAGTAAGAGAGAAGGCATTTTGTCAAAAAAAGGCAGTTGTGTCCATACCCATAATTATACTGCAGGCTTTCAAATTTAAGATTTGGCTGGTTATAAAAAGAAGATAAGAAGGACAATCCATATGGAGTTAGTGGGAAATAGTTTCCAGCTACCTATCTCCATCAGAATCTATTAGCATAATCTGCCATATTGTGGCTTGCAAGTTGAACCATGAGTTATCTCATGCATAAAATGCTTTAAAGGAATGTTTTATCCTGCGGTGGGCTGGCGCCCTGCCCGGGGTTTGTTTCTTGCCTTGAGCCCTATGTTGGCTGGGATTGGCTCCAGCAGACCCCCATGACCCTGTAGTTAGAATATAAGGGTTGGATAATGGATGGAATGTTTTATCATCAAATCTGGCCACATCTTTGGCTAAAATACCAGATTCCTGTATGAATATGATGTTGACTCACTTATACCTCAAATAACAGATGACAACTGCCCCATGGTGTTTGCTCCAAATCCCCAAATTATGGATACATCAGTATTTTTAGGGCCAATATGAATCACAAATTTCATGTTATTACGACTGGGGGAAGGCATTTTGTCAAAAAAAGGCAGTTGTGTTCATACCCATAATTATACTGCAGGCTTTCAAAACAGAACTGATACCAGTTCTAATTTTTTCTTTATCTTTTTACTTTTTTCCCCTTAAACATTAAAATCCTGCACAACAGCAGTGGAGAAACCTTATGTTCCATATTAAAGTAGTATTTCTATAATTAAACTGCAGACCATAGGGGTTACTTTTTAATTTTGTATTAACACAATGAAATTCTGTACGCTCATTGTACAGTGACCATAAAAAAATACTAAAACAAAACCTATTTAAAATAAATATTTTAAATAATAAAATACGTGCACAAAATATTTTTAAATAAATATGGCTAAAAAAATAAAACGTTTATCATTATTACATGCCACAATTCTAAAAAAACACTCAAAAAGATGTTTCTGAAGAAGATAAAACGCTAATAAGCTTTACAAGGTTACATGTAGAATGCATTAAGAGACAAATCTGTCTAATAAACCTTTTGTTTACTAAGCAGTGAAGGCAAATTCTTTTTTATCTATTCTTTCTCCTAATTAAAAAATGTCAGCTGCTATACTAAACACCAGCTCACTCACTAGTCATACTCAGACAAGAAATGTTCATTTTAATTAAAGGACAAAACAAAAGACTCTCATTAAAGGAGATTCCCTTTTAAATTCTGACAAAGATGTACTCTTTTCTTCTACTCCAAGTACATCAAGCTGGACAACATATACGTCTGCCATTCCTCTTCATGTAGAAATATTACTCCTTTGATTCCCTTTTCTCAGTTTATTATTGCACTCTCTTTAATATAAAAGAACACACAGTATTCCGATTTTCACTCTCACCTAAAGTCTATTGGCTCTCTGTTGGCATGTGTGCTTCCTCAAGTACCATAATACTGTACTACTAGCCGACGCCCGCCGTAGCATACGGCGGTGTAAGAATAGGAACGGAAAACGGTGAGAAAGGAATTCAGAAATCAAGAAGAAATAAATACTTCTTGAAAGACGCAGTGTGCATGTAGAAACCAAAACGCTACATTAATGTGCATCTAGGTTGGTATCAGATTGATGATTCTTTCCTGGCATCAACATCTTCAAAAACACAACAATACATATTTAAATGCTATGTAAATTATGAGCTACACTGCCACCCATCTCCAAAGCATAGAATATTCTCTATGAACTGCCCAACACTGAAACAGAGAATTTAGAGCTGTGGGGCCTTCAGATAACAAAAGATGCCCCACAATAATCTCTCCACATATGCTTACATGTTATTTTCAGTATGCAATGACCTTACTCTTTGCAAAAGGAATCACACAAATGGAAATAAAAGTTTGCATGAACCTATTGCAGGTCAAGCTAACATTCATTCGATTCTTGCATTGTTTGAATATGCTGAAATCCTTGAACTATCAGATTATCATAATAAAATTGTATATTTAATGTATTAAGTTGACTTGTATGCAGATTGTATGGCACCTAACCTGGCAAACATAAAGAAAACTCTCAAATGGGCCAACAAGATTCTTTTGATAAGTAAAATGAAACAAGAAGTTAAAAAAACAAATGTAAAAAAATGTGTTAAAACTAGGACAACACTATGGTCAGTGTTTGAAACTTGAAATTCCTTTCTTTTATAACATTGCACATTGTGTGATAAAAGGGTAGCAGCCACAAACTGCTTCAAGTTTTCACAGATAGTGTCCATGTTTGTTCCAGTAGCATGCTCAGGCATGATCGCTGTTTTACCCAGATACTTCTTTACAGAACTGAAAATTTCAGAGCAGTATCTCGTTCATCCAGATGCCATTTTTGCATTCTAGATTCTGCCTTAACTGAAAATATTTAATTAGAATGGAACTCTCTTTCATTCAGTGTTATACATGCTTTCCAGGAAATCAATCCCAATATATACATTACATTTAAAATGAAGAAAACACTTCAGAAATGCAATGTGCAGATAAAAAATGTAAAATTATTTTTGTGCCTTCTAATGGTGCTGAAAAAGCTGTCACTGCATTAATTTTATTAAGAATAGATTACCATAATTTTCTGTACAATCTCTTTAGTGCTTGCTCTTATACAGTCAGAAGGCTTGTTATTTTTCTTTTATAGAACTCTTTTTCAAACTTTTCCTGAAAATAAACAATCAATACTGTTAGTGCCATATCACATAGCTTGAGTCCTTAAAGGCACAATCTTCCCCAAGTTCAAATTTTCACAGCTATTTTCATTCACAGAGAAATGTCTGTGGGTAACTGAAATACACAATCTGCAGTCTTCCAATTTAGCATTTCATTATTTTATGCTTTAAACTGAAGCATTTGCAATAAAAGTCAAAGGCGCAGAGCAGGGCACTGTGAAACAAATGGCATAAACTGTAAAAAAAAGATGACTGTGGGAAACTGTTCCTTTACAAGTACAATGCAAGTCTTAAAACAAAAAGAAAAAGTTGTATTTTTCTCTCTTACAGAAACACTCCCCTGGAATGCCTTACATGTGAGCATCACATGTGCTGTATACGTTTCTTCTTTAAAGTCTTGGTCGAGTCTTTTTATTAGCAGTTTTATCATATGCCCAGATTTTCTATTTTTTTTGTTTCATTTACATTAAGCAATGATTCAACTTGCATGAATGAATAAGACATTACAAATTAAAGTTGTTATTAATGTCACCCACAACCCAAAAAAATACCTCATTTCAATTTTTATAAAGGTGTTGACATTCATCCTATCACTAACACATCTTACAAAAAAAATCTATTTTTAAATCTGCAGTTTTCAAAGTCATGTTGGGGCAAATGTTCAGGGATGACTTATCATTTGAAGAACAGCAAATTTGCCAGAGTGAATGTGGTCATGATTCAATATGTAATGTTTGGGTTCATTTTTGAAAGCAGGCAGAATAAAATAAGATTGTTTATAGATCTTATACAGACATCTTAATACAGTACTAGTTAAAAACAGAATCACTACAACTGAAACAATAGTCACAGTATTTAAATGAAAGGACAGTGTAAACTTGTACATTTTAATACAATTACTCATTCGAGGGTATATAAAAATAGCAATAATAGGAAAAATACTACTTATACTGGGAGATCTGTAAAGGCATGACAATACCTAAATGTTGAAATATGGTACAAAAATAATCAAGTTTGGTTCCAATGTTTGGAGATATTACAATTTAATGCAGAACTGTGGGACAGCGCTTAATACTGCTGCATCGTCTATATGGGGCTTGTGTGTTTTTCCCTGTGTCCAAGCAGATTTTCATTCTGCATTAAATTAATCAGATGGCGTCTTAACCCTCTTTTATTGGCAGACGAGAACTGCACAGAATTTATATCCAAACAAATCAGCTTCTTCCTAGAGACAAACACGTCTACAGAGGTTTCTGTAGGAACACTCTGGGAAACTCTAAAGGCCTTCCTAAGAGGCCAGATTATTTCATATCTTTCCCATAGAAATAAATTAGAAACCAAGAAAGTGTCAGAGCTAAGAAATGAAATTACTAGAATAGATGATGAACAAGCCAGGCGTCCAAGTGAAGCTCTTCACAGGAAAAGGCAGGCCCTGCATACAGAACTTAACATCTTAACAACTAAAGAAACTGAACAACTTATTTATAAGTCTAGACAGCATTACTATGAACACGGAGAAAAAGCTAATAAGCTTTTAGCTCAACAAATTCATAAACAAGAAGTTCACAATGCAATACCAGTAATCACCAACAAGAATGGAGAAGAAATCATCGACCATAATAAAATAATGCACACATTTAGAGATTACTATAAGTCTTTATATTCCACTGAGCCCAAAGAAGACAACACGCAATCTAATGCATTTCTGGATAATTCACAAATACCACAAATAGATGCTTTAAGTGCTGAGGAACTAGATAAACCTCTAACGCTAACAGAATTACTAGACGCTATAAAGTCACTACAAAGCGGGAAATCATCAGGCCCTGATGGTTACCCCGTAGAGTTTTATAAGAAATTCTCCACTCAGCTAGCTCCACTCTTATTGGTAACATTTACAGAAGCTAAAGACCACCAAATACTACCTCAAACATTTCGACAAGCATTAATCACCGTCTTTCCTAAACAAAATAAGGACTTGTTACAATGTGCATCATATAGACCAATTTCACTCCTGAATAATGATGTTAAGATACTCTCAAAAATCCTAGCTAGAAGGATGGAGAAAGTGCTGCCCTCGGTAATATCACAAGATCAAACTGGATTTATTAAAGGCCGACATCTATCTTCAAATCTCCGACGCTTGTTTAATGTTATATATTCACCAGCAAAATCAAACACCCCAGAGATATTACTATCATTAGACGCAGAAAAGGCATTTGACATGATCGAATGGAATTACCTTTTCACTGCATTGGAGAAATTTGGGTTTGGCCCGAATATTTGTGCTTGGATTAAACTACTGTATACCAGTCCAGAAGCTTCAGTTTGTATTAATAAAATTTGCTCAGACTACTTTAAACTAGAACGTGGTACCAGACAAGGATGTCCCTTGTCGCCACTGTTGTTTGCAATCGCTATTGAACCACTGGCGGTTCACTGCCGAAATTCTCATCAGATAAAGGGGATTGTCAGAGAAGGACTGGAACAGAAAATTTCTTTATATGCAGATGATATGGTCTTATATATATCGGACCCAGAAAACACTGTCCCTGCTGTTTTAACAGCACTAACAGAATTTCAAAAGATATCTGGTCTTAGAATTAATCTGAATAAAAGTATACTCTTTCCAGTGAACTCACAAGCATATAATAATAAATTAGACACCCTACCTTTTACCATAGCAGATCAGTTTAAATACCTAGGGGTAAATATCACAAGTAAACATAAAGCTCTTTATCAACAAAATTTTGGCGTCTGTATGGAAAAAATTAAGCAAGACTTGCATAGATGGTCAACCCTTCATCTCACTCTAGCCGGAAGAATTAACATCATTAAGATGAATATCCTTCCTAAACTTCTTTTTTTATTTCAAAACATTTCAATATATATCAATAAATCGTTTTTTAAACAGTTAGATTCAATAATAACCTCATTCATTTGGAACTCAAAACACCCACGTATCCGAAAAGCGACCCTACAAAGACCTCAGGCAGAAGGTGGCATGGCTTTACCTAATTTTCAGTTTTATTACTGGGCAGCAAACATACAAGCCATAAAAACCTGGACACAAATAAATGCACATACACAGGCTTGGTCTGCAATAGAAGTAAAATCCTGTAGTACTTCTTTATATTCCCTGCTCTGCTCTCCAATAAATGAAAGTTATCGCAAATATACTAATAACCCAATCGTGCTTTACTCACTCAGAATATGGAACCAAATTAGGAAGCATTTTAAGATGGAAAATCTTTTATCAGTGGCACCTCTGCAAGGGAACCACCTCTTTCAACCTTCGCAAGTATATCCAGTTTTTAATACCTGGGAAAGTTTTGGGATTAAAATGCTCAGAGATCTTTATATAGACAACATATTTACATCTTTTGAACAATTACGTTCAAAATTTAACCTCCCAGCTACACATTTCTTTTACTATCTTCAAATTAGAAATTTTGTTAAACAGAAATTGCCCGATTTCCCCCACCTTGCACCCTCCACAATGCTGGAAAAAATACTGCTCAATTCCGAGGAAACAAACACTATTTCCGCAATATATAAAATCTTATTAGAGTCCCTACCTTTCAAAGATCCAAGAGGACATTGGGAAGAAGATCTCTTAATCAATATATCAGAAAAGGAGTGGAAGGTAGCAAAGCAGAGAATTCACTCGAGTTCTATATGCGCAAAGCATAGAATTATTCAACTAAAAATTATATATCGAGCTCATCTGTCTCGCTTAAAACTGTCCAAAATGTTTCCAGGCCAGGATCCAACCTGCGAGCGCTGCAACCAAGCTCCTGCCTCACTGGGTCACATGTTCTGGGCCTGCACCAAACTAACATCATTTTGGACAAAAATTTTTAAGTGCCTCTCAGACAGCCTTAGTATCACAATCCCTCCTAACCCACTAACAGCTGTGTTTGGTGTCCTTCCAGATGGACTTGAATTGGAGAAGGACAAACAAACAGTGATTGCATTCACTACACTCTTGGCACGCAGACTTATTTTGTTAAATTGGAAGAATCCTAATTCTCCTCTTATAAGTCAGTGGGAAACTGATGTTTTATATTATTTGAAATTGGAAAAAATCAAATTTTCAGTTAGAGGATCTGTACAAAATTTTTTCAAAACTTGGCAGGATTTAATCAATATTATTTTAATATAGATATTTACTTCTCCCCTTCTTTTGTCTAATGTTGCCTTATTAAAAAGCTTAAAGCAATTTTCCTTTAGCTAAGCTCTCCTTCTCAGGGGTGGGGTTTGATTTGTCTTCAAATTTGCTGGGTTATAAATTGATCTGTTTGTATGGAATGATTACAATGAAAATTAATAAAATAAAAATATTAAAAAAAAAATTAATCAGATTTTCTAATTTCTAGTTCTACCAGGATAGAATTACATTAAGCAGGTGTGAGAATGCTGTTGTATTACATTTTGTAACCCTACATTTTTTTAATAACCAAGTACTGTATATACATCTGCAATGGGTTGGCACCATGCCTGGGATTGGTTCCTGCCTTGTGCCCTGTGTTGGCTGGGACTGGCTCCAGCAGACCCCCGTGACCCTGTGTTCGGATTCAGCGGGTTGGAAAATGGATGGATGGATGTATATACATTGTTATGAACACCAAGCATGAGCACCAAGCCTGGACTGGCATCCTGGCCAGGATGGTTCAAGGTTTCTTACCCAGCTGGGAGGTCATTTTAAGGAAAGGATGGGAGGAAAACACAACCCAAAGCCATTTGCCTCCCCCAGTCCAGCAGGTGGCAGCAGCTCTCTGATGGGCCTCCCATATACACTCCCACAGGGTTTCATGGGAACTGGAGTTGCACTGGGCAGCCCTGCTGGGTTTTGTGAGAGCCACCAGAGGGAGCTGTGGGGAGGAGGAGGTTTCCTCCTTATAGGGAAGTTCCACCTGACCTGGAAGTGCTTACTGGATACAATGTGGAGGCACTGAAAGTACTCCCAAGTCTGGTATAAAAGAAGCCACCCCTCCTCACTCAGGGAGTCAAATACAGGTAGAAGAGGACAGAGCTACCTTGGAAGAAAGAAAGGAAGGAAGGAAAGACAAAGAGAGGGAAGAATATTGTTTGTGTTTTGTGCTTGTGCGATGTTTGAGAGAGTGTCTGTAAGAGCTATTTATGAAAAATAAAATCTTTATTTGAACACAGGATCTGTGTTTGTGTTGGTGTGTTTGGAAGTTTGGGGCTCAGTAGTGCCTACTGCTGTTTATAGAGTTTTTATATCAATAAACCCATCAGAAAAAAAATAATAATAATAGTCGTCTGTTATAGAGGTTGCCAAAAAAGTAAACACCTAAAGAAAAAAATCACTTCCTACCTTTTATCATATTAAATAACAAATAATCTATTCCTCCAGGCATTCTCAAAAAAAAAATCTCCTTGGCAGAGCCCATTGGAAATGTCTTAGTTGAAGGCCATTTAAAACACAAGCTTCCCAGAAAGTTTGTATATTTTCACACTCAAATCCACACAAAGTTTTATAAATGAGGCCCCAGGTCTGCATGTATCCCTTCCTATTTGATACTGGGTCTTTTAATACTTGGTTCACAAAATAAATAAATAATTACATAAATAAATTCCCACTAGAATATATCAGCTGAGGCCAGCCAGATGCCAATATGCACTGGTGCAAACATCGGGGGCATACCAAGAGTGACAGAAGCAGACAAAATTTAAACTCTCTCATAACTCTAACAGCACATCTACTAAACAAACTCTTTATTTACTGTGCTGAGCTAAAGAAGCATTGTCTTATATCGGGGGCAATCAGTTATGTTTTTTATGCGCCACCAGTATCAGCAGTATTGTCCCACCACGGGATAACTGAACAATATAATGCCAGATTCAAACATGGCTGGTAGCTTTACGCCTCTCTCATTATACATGAATGTTTTCTGTCTTACATTTAAACTCTGATGAATAGATTGTGAACAGCATAATGTATATTGACAGAAAAAGAAATGTGCACAGTATTTGCCGGTCAATATTACAAGTTGGATATTAAGCTGCAAGGCAACACACATTTCTCCACTACTAAATACATGCAGAGCAAATGAAAATAGTCTGTAGTGGATGGCCATAAATCTCTAACAAACCAGATTAATTTCACATGTCCAATAATTAACTCTGCTCAGTATTTATGCTCCACTGCTAGTATTCATGAAAAATTCTACATGTCCATTGTTCACAGCATTACAGCCAGTCCACAGAGCAGAAGGAATTAAAATGTTTACAAATGAGAGGAAGCCATTTAATCTATTCTGATCGAGTGTTTAGTTGATTGGTCTCATTATTTCATCCAGTCATTCTGTTAAAGATTGCATCTGATAGGATACACTTTTTTTTCTATTTTTTAATCAGTGTCTGTAATAAAACAAAATAAAAAACTACTATTTTCCGTCTTAAATGCAAATTTTCATGAGAGCAGAGTTAATTATTGGACATGTGAAATTAATCTGGTTTGTTTGAGATTTATGGCCATCCACTACAGACTATTTTCACTTGCTCTGCATGTATTTAGTAGTGGAGAAATTTGTCTTTACCATACCATACGGATTTTTTGTTTTTACACTCCACAAATGTTAACAAACTAGTAAGCTTATACTATTTAGCCATCCCAAAAAAACTTTGCAAGTATGGAGTTACTGTAGTACAAATATTAATTTTTAGCAGTTTGAACAACGGTTGGTCACTGCTCAGGCGAACCTATGACTTACAGTTTAGCACGTAGCGATTAGGTATCTGTGAAGTTTCCCATACTCAACGCTAAAGAAACTGAGCCCCCAAAATTCAAGAGAGCAGAATTTACACTTTAGTAAAAACATAGGCCCAGACACATTTGATTATAGCCCCAAAGGCAATGAATGTTTGCTACATAATGAACAGAGTGTAAGAATGCTAGATTCTTTTGACCTGACTAAAGCCAGATTGTTAGGTATAGGGAACAGAATAATTTTTTTCAACCTGAAAATGTCATATTTTATACTACTTGGCACTTTGATTGATTAAAGAATTAACTGCACTCCAAAAAAGATCATATATTTTAAGAATATTTTGAACTTAAAAAGCCTTGATGTCTTGAAGAAGAGTATGACTCCTCACAAGACAGCAAAATGCTTCTGATAAGGCAATTGCCATAAAAGCAGGTGATGTTCTTAGTAAAGCAGTCTTGGTGAAGACAGTTGTAGTGTTTGCTGGCTGAGTCCCCTAGCCCCTACCTTTACAATGGCACAGAAGCCATTAGAAAGTTTAACTCATATTAAAAATTACATTTGGGGGAAGGGCACAGAATTTCTGAACATCCAAGCTCTCACCATGATAAATCACACAAACTTATTTTCACTTGCTCCTTCTAGTTATTGTCACTAGGAGAACTCCTCTGTTCAGACTTCTATACACCACTTAGTCTAACTACATAAGATGAAAGGAAGGATCTCTTTTGTGAAGAAACTCTGCCAAGTTTGTGGTTTAGAATGAACTGAAGTGTATCAGCTTCTCCCTGCACTATTCTTGGATTTGAAGTAATTCCTGAAACTGCAAGTAACTGAAAAGGTGTCCAGTTTTTCTGGACCACAGAGGCCAGAGAATGCTGACATAATGCGTCCGAAAGAGGATGTATATAGGTTTTCTAGTGCAAGTGTAATAAAACGGTGGTAAAGTTTGAAAAATGTCAAATTAAAACAAGTCAAAATATGAAGTAGTGTTGCACAGTATACCATGTTCTAAACTACTAATTTTTTAAAACTACTATACCAGCATTACACAAAATTTGGCAATCTTACTACATGAATAATGTGACTGAAATTGCCTTAGGTTGTCTTTATTGAAATGTAAGCGCTGTGTCGGAAAAATAGACACCCAGAGCACCGAACAGATTTGTCTACATATGCAATGCTGAATCTGTGTAGTTAGCAGAAAACCAAAGAACGCTAGCTGAGCTTTATTACATAAGTCATCAATTCAGTTACAAAAACAGACATGGAAACGGCTGATAGTGCTAGTCATCCCCAACTTGTTGGTAAACAGGGCAGTCAAAGTGAAATATGGAAATACTTTTCTTATAAGGCAAATAAAAAAAGTTGAACCTTAAGATATTGTAGCTGTTGTCTGGAAACGGACTTACAAAGCTAACCTTGCCAAAGGAGGCAACATAATAAGAAAAGTTATGATTAATGTATTTCGATGGGTTAAAAAGTGCAACATTTTCACGCAGCACAAACTCATAAAGACAGACAAACTAGTTCACTTCCAATCATTGTAATTCTGTAAAGTGTGATACAAATACTGAACTAAAGAGCATTAATCCCCAAACAAGTCTATGCATTGCACACTATTTTAATTAGTGCGCATTTCACTAATAACATCTATTAGTCCTCATGAACGTTCTGAAGTGTGTTGAAACATTCTAGATTCTAAACATATTGTAATGACTGGGCTAGCAATTCCAAAGGCTATGTAGCTGCACAGCTTCCATGCAGAGTGCTTTCGGAACAAGAGGATGGTTATGCAAATGATGCATCACAGTGAGATCTAGGAAGAGATGTATCAACCAGCAGAACCACAGCACCATACGTCACCACACGTCACCACAGGGCCTATGCCAGCAGTTTCAAGGCGGAAGTGACATCACCACATATCTAGATCAGAAGTTTGGTATTAAACGTTTAAAGGATGTCACAAATCAAATTGATAAGACACGCCAATCACATCAAACTCAAACTTTAGGAATACTAACCCCTAACCTTAACCATTTATCCTACACGCTAACCATATTAACCCCTAACCTTAACTTCTGTCCTATTACTGCTGGCATGGACCTGCGGTGACGTATGGTGCTAAGGCTCTGCAGTTGCATATTATTGTCTAGGAAGGCAAAGAGGGGCAGTGGCTGGTGGAAAAAAAGTGGAAGGCGTCCCTGGTCGGTTGGCAGAAGGTGCTCAACCTGTTGCCAGAGGAGTCAGAAAGCTACTGATGAAGAGAATAAGAATTTGGAGGAATGCAAATTTGGAAGGAGTGGTATGCTTCAGTGCCATGACAATGAAGTGGTAAACAAACTGTACAGGAAATTAGTGAGGTGGCGCAGTGACTGTTGTTGGTGGCAGGAGGTAATACAAAGTTTTCCGTTATTTGCTTCAGAATCATTTTGATATTGATAGCAAAGTCAACATTTTAGTATTGATCCAACATACAATTGAAGGAATGTGATTTATACTCTTTACATGCTAAGATTACCAAAATAATATTAATTCTTCCCAAATTAACTTGCCCATCTGTTTGCCCTCTATTTTCAGCCAACTTAGAACATAACTTAAACTTAATTGGTTCTTCAGTGCTTTCATTTTAGCGTGAACAAATTGTGTTCCAACCTCCTGTTTTACTGCATCACTTTTACCAAACAGTACACGTGTTTATTAAAAACAGTTTCTTTTAAAGAAATAAATCCTTGATAATAAAGTACACTCATAAAGATTATCCATGCAAAGCAAAATTTAATCTATTAACATATTATGATGTCACATTTTGTTACCCAAATTAGCTGTTCTGAAGGTTCATTAATTTTCTTTTAGCGCCTGTAAAGTTAAAATATAGAGCTCTGTCAGGAAAATACTGTATGCAATACTTTGTCAGGTTTCACTTGACAATTAAAGAGCATGCGCAGAACCTGCCTTGATTTGTATTCCAGTTGTTACAATAAATCTTGACATTTTATTAGCCTTTTCAATTGCTTTTGCATATTGCCAGGAGGATGAGAACACAGTGTCAATGTACTTATATAAATCCTTTCCAGGATTTGTTCCCTGTAGCACAGGATCTCCTTTCATGTATTCATAATTAATCTTCTTGTTTGGTGCTATGTAGTACTTTGCACTAGTTATCTAAATGTAATTGCATTGTTCCAGGGTTTGTTCAAGTGGAGGTTATGAATATACAACACTGTGAAGTGAAGAAAAAAATTTTGTCAGCTCTTAGGTGTAGATCCCAGATCATCAGTATACCACATGGGAAAGTGGGAAGCAACCTTATCATATTATTAAAACTAGCTCTCATTTGTTTTGAATCTGATGCTCCCGCAAATCCTAAATAACATAGCACCCTCATACTCGCCTGCTTAACACAATTCAGGGTCACAAAAGCAGTAGCACTGGGCTTAACAGAATAAACATCCCTAAGCAGGGCACCAACCGTTTTCTGGGTCTACTCGTACACCCATTCTTACCCACATTTACATTATTACAGGGAAAAATGAAATCCCCAGTTAATCTAATCACCATGTGTTGAGGAACATAAGCCTAGAGAGATACACATACAAAGGGAGAATATGCAAATTCTACACTGGAATTTTTAGTCCTTCAGGTGGCAGCACTACCTACTGCACCACCCTGCCAACCTCATTCTTGTGCAGCAAAATTGAAAGAAAGAGACTGTGAAAGAGCCATGAACAATACCCTCTTCAATCACATCAAAGTCAGTTTCAATCAACAAGGCAAACATTTCTTCTCAGAAAATGTTTGGGGCTGTGAAAGATGTCAGATGCTGCCGTGGTACATTGGTATGATATTACTTTAGGTCGGCATAAATTTTAACTCGCACGACGACAACATCATATGACTTTTTTTTCGTTACTCCTGGGGCGGCTGCAGTTAACTGAAAGAAATGAAACAAGACTAGCAAATTTCAAACTGCTTCATTCTTAAGTTGAATAAATCAAGACAAATACTCCTCGAACTGTAGTCTTGACGATTTCCTTGAACAGATTCAATCCTAGATATGATCGTGATATCCCAGATGTTTGACTCTTAAACCCGTATGACATAATTTTTGATATATAGCACTCCGTATCGCCGGATTTAACTGTGATGGAAAGGCACTGACTTAATCAGTTATTCCAAAAAGACTGACCACTCACCAGTCTAGTGATTCAAATGATTTCTAAAACTCTTCGGTCACTTTTTAAAACTTAATTAAAGCTGATACCATCCTAACAGTGCTACATAAAGAACACTTTCTAATTATGGAAAAAAAAGAAAACCCTTACCCGCTGTGCACCGCATAAGACTGTCTCGCCGATAAGGTTTACGGCTAACCACTACTTTGAAAATAAGTGCTGAACATTGCCGATCGCTTACTTCCGCATCAAACAGCCCATATAGCCGCACCAAGAAACAGACTGGGGAGGGAGGGGGACGGAGACAGAGGCAGAGAGAGAGTATAGGTGGGAGGGGACAGTATTTGAAGACGACGACCGACCGATCGATCTGCTTTCCGAAATCCTCCGAAGTGGCTTCCGACTTTCATTTTTGATTAATCTGTGCTGTTGCTACTTCTCCAAAGGAGAGTTCAGAGTTTTGCAGCGGAGGACGATTCCAATTATGTGCTCTTTTCATTTTTAATTTGCCTCATACTTTGATAAAAGCTTAGTTTAGTATTAGCAACCACTCATTATAGAAAATAACGCGCGTGTCCCATACGTAAGTAAAGTCGATGCTTAAGGTTTAAGCTTTTATTTATGTGGGGTGTTGTATTTGGGAGGTCCCTGTCAATACAGCCATAGGTGAAAGGACGACTCTTTTAAAAACTTGGAAGTAAAACTCAATCTGTCCTTCTCATGTTCAAGCACAGAAACATTGCACTTTGGAGCCCGACTATTAAACTCTTGTCATTACGTTAGCATGAATGGCGACTAATTTATTCAAGCTTATGTGTGTACAACATGATGCACTAACATCAATGTGGGATCGGTTCTTGTCTTGTGTTTCTTAATGTTAGTAAGACCCTGCATTTCTACCACCATTAACGACGTTTCCCTAAAACGAATTTCGAAAAGAACTCTACACTAGAATACAATATTTTTTATTTTGTTGTAATGTCTTTTCAAACGGACTGTCTTTGACACAGCTGTTCTTTTTCAACCCAACCCATATGACACCTTTTTTCTGGTTACACGTCTTTCTACTATATTATTGCAGTGTTCTATTAAATATTCATTAGAAGAAAAAAAAACTCAAAGTTAAATAAAATTTTGTTTTCATTCATTGAATAATGCATGCTCGGTTATGTGTCATTTACAAAATCAAAGTCCATTTCAGTTTTGACTGTCCATGACTGTATCACTCTATGTGGTAAGGTTGTTATATAACTTTTAATAATGTGTTCAGTTGGATAAATGTCACAGGGCTGAAGTGGCAGGAAGCACAACGTGGTTAAAAAGGAGTTGTTTTGCTAAAGCTTATGGTTGGAAGTTTATTCTTCATTGCTGACTCACTGGTTGTGATAAAGTTATTTTCTCTAGTCTCTAATTGTAGAAATCAATAAAAACTATATAAAAGTGTGTGAATATATATATATTGTCACACACGTGCGGATGGGAGGCAGCAAAAGGGCTTGAGTAAGGGCATTTCCGAATCAGAGTGGGATGTCCCAGACAGCAAATGGACACAGTTCCAGATATGGCCCGGATATACTATAACATCAGGACCAGATCTGGCATACAGACCTGGTCCAGTGTCTTTTTGCACAATGGCCCAATACCGGCACAGATCAGGATTTTTTACCTGGGCCAGATTTAAGCCAGAGCTGGACCAGCATCAAATAATTTTGTAAAAATCCGGGCCTTTTCTGGCACACATCCGTTACAGCCCCAGACTGACTCTGTGCCAGATCTGGCCCCTTTAGAGCCAAGTTCTTAAAATTACCTGAGCTTCTAATCTGGATAAGGCAAATACTATAGGGCTAACCTCTGCTGAAATGTTGAAAAAATGTAGATGAAATGAAATGATGATCTTGCCTTAATGAATGAGTAATACAGGGTCATCCTTCTAATATTTAATTATACCTAATTATGCCATGGTCTATAAGAACAGCATCAGGAAATCAAGGAATGGGCTAATCAAGGTCTCAAAAGCGTTCTACAGAGATGCTAGCTTACTTCAACTCCAGCTGCATTGGTGGGAGTATACATTTGTTGGTGGCACTTTCCAAACACATAGCATGAAAAAAAAAACAAGAAAAAAAAAAAAAAACTGCAACTCAAGACATCCTTAATTTGTAGCAATATCACCTACATGCCCTGTTGAGTTAAATAGTATTTTCTTGTCCATATTCCCTCCTACATAGAATTTAAGTGTCTAGTATTAAAAGTTACGAGAAAAATAACTGAATGACAACTTTCAGTATATAACTGGTTTATTTATTGTCATGTTATATAAACTCAATGCGTTGCATGGATCAAAAGATGTCAACATACACTACAATTCCAAACAAACATCCATCCATCCATTTTCCAACCCGCTGAATCCGAATACAGGGTCGCGGGGGTCTGCTGGAGCCAATCCCAGCCAACACAGGGCACAAGGCAGGGAACCAATCCTGGGCAGGGTGCCAACCCACCGCAGGACACACACAAACACACCCATACACCAAGCACACACTAGGGCCAATTTAGAATCGCCAATCCACCTAACCTGTATGTCTTTGGACTGTGGGAGGAAACCGGAGCACCCGGAGGAAACCCACGCAGACACGGGGAGAACATGCAAACTCCACGCAGGGAGGACCCGGGAAGCGAACCCGGGTCCCCAGATCACCCAACTGCGAGGCAGCAGCACTACCCACTGCGCCACCATGTCCAAACAAACATAATATATTAATATATTGAGTATTTTAACAGTTCAAATATCCAGTAACATGGTTAAAATATAAATATAAAATGAGCACATTTGCAGATAAGTGTAGGATGCAAGTACAAAAATGAAGAAATCTACCCAAAACAGTAAAACAGCAATAAACTTTACTATTAAATTGTGTTTACATCAGTCCTGATTCAGAAGGCACTGCTGCCTGCACTCTCCTGCAGCACTCCTTGCGACCACCACCACGGTCAGATGCCAAATTGAACCACCTAATGACAAATTTATTAATGTCCACATCTGTAGCTTTGGCTGCCACATGACTCTGGCGAACTGCACCTACAGGCAAATACAGAAAAATAATTATCAGAAACATTAAATGGCAAACAGTTGCTTTTTTTTTTTTTTTTGTTCTGCCTTATACAATTTCTTGTATTAGGAATTTGGTAGTTTTCGCATACCCCTTGGGGTCAGAGCACAGGGTCAGCCATTGTACAGCGCCCCTGGAGCAATTACAGGTTAAGGGCCTTGCTCAAGGGCCCAGCAGAGCAGTGGCCTTTTTTGGCAGTGACAGGGATTTGAACCGGCAACCTTCGGAATACCAGCGCAGCTCCTTAGCCTTAGAGCTACCACTCCACCCAATGCTTTAAGGATTGGCACTTGCACTACTGCATAATGACCACACAGCAAAGCTTTTTGAATACAGGAGAGGCAAAAGTTTTACTAATGATATGAAATCATTTATGCTTGATTTTAGTGAACTTTTTTAATACTGATCAATAAAGGCTATGTACAGATTGTGGACTGACCTACTCACACCTTCAAGATTTTTTTTGTGGAGCAAGTGTAAAAATAATTAATATAGAAAAATTCACAACAGTTCAATTGTAAGGTTGAATTAATTTTGCAGTTTTTCTCTTATTCTTTACTTATTATTATTTGGGGTTGTGGATAAAAATAGTACAATTAACTCATTTTAAATACATGACTCTGTTTTAAATAAATGCATAAAAACCAGAAACCCTCTCCTAATTATCTTTCTTAATATAGAGGAAACTCCAAGTACTCCTAAGAATGTGGCAGGAGTTTTAGGACGAGCAGAAGGTGTTAGAGAGAGACCAGGAAAATTCTTTTATTTAATAATTGCTATTTTCCAGAAATCTGTAATATTTAGGGTCTATCTTAAAATAATATGTCATGTCATTTTCTAACCTGCTTAATTCAGACCAGGGTCAGGGAGGGCTGGAGCCTTCCCAGCTAGCTTTGGGGCACATTCAGGAACAAACCCTGGACAGGACACCAGTCCATCGCAGGGTGAACACACACAAAGGCCATTTTACAATATACTGAACCTGTATGCCTTTGGACAGTGGGTGGAAACCAGAGCAGACACAGGAAGAACATGCAAACTCTACACAGAGAGGACCCAGGAGGCAAACCCTGGTCTCCTTACTGCAAGGCAGCAGCACTACCACTGAGCCAACAAAGGCATAAAATGTAATATCTTAATACAATTAGACTAATTTCATATAATTGGATTTGTTGATACTTACGCATAATTAGAGTTTTGGTTGCCATTTGACTGAAGGCCCGTTTTTCATTCACTCCCTTCCAGTTTATCTTTTTTGCTACATCATCTCCAAAAATATGTGAAAGAATATTCCAAGTGACACGCTTGGTATCCTGTCCTCCAATAGATGCCAGTACAGAAATCTACAAGGACAAAAGATAATATACAGGCAGTGGCTTTAGAATTTAAACATTAAAATATATGCAGAAACGGCATCATTTGTCACTCTGAAGCACATGTCTTTTGACTTTGATGTGATGATTGGCATTCTGACAAATATTGTTCAAAAGTTACACTTTCCAAATTAAAGTTAATGTTAACCATAATGTTAACTGTAATTCAATCCAGTAGACATTAATTTTGTAATAATAAGAATATAACAAAGGAAGCACAAAATTCATGGATTGTAATGTTCAGAAAGCTCAAATGAAATAATTTATATTTGCAACTCTTGTTATTGTACAAGGAAGTTTTCTTGTAACTGTAGAGCTATTAAATATTTTGCTAAGCATAGTCCCTTACACAATAAACATCCTGTAACAGATAACCCACTTAACAGCTAAAACAACTATATTAATGCAAATTTGGGATGACACTTATATAAATACTACAGCTTTATGCAAGCAATGGTTAAACTGTTCTTCTTGTATTTTAAATATATATATATATGTATGATATATTTTTTTTTTCAGACTTTAAAGCTAAAGAGTACATACCACTTCCAGCACAACAGCCATGCACAAATAACTGAGAAGTCACATGGGCATTGTGTGCAAAATACACAGTACTCCCCTGAGAAAAATAATTACTAAAGAAAAAAAAGGAAAATGCAGACTTATTTCACACATTCTACCCATGTCATGTCATACTTTAAAACTAGTTTATTTAGAAACAAAATATTTTTCCATTGAGAAGTAACTTTGATTTGACAGTTTCTTATGTTGCCTATGATTAGCATATAATGTGAAGATTTGGTCTCGTCCTATTATGTACAAAAAAAATTAGCAATTGTTTAAAATTATGACACAAAATGCAAGTGAATATTTTAAATTAAACAAAATCAGAAAGAGAACAAAGTCTAGCTTTACAGTCCATACCGTGTTCTTTTTCTTCAAAGCATTGGTTGGTTGTTTCAACCAGGCTTCAAAATCATCCACTTCCTCCAGTGATTGTAGAGGAAACTGGACCTCCTCAGGCATATCAGGTGAGCATTCAATGTTTAGCCGCCCAGATAGTGAACTGATCATGACAGCCAATTGTGACAGCTGGTGCTTCACATGTTCAAGCAATGTGAGGATATGAAGATCTGCAGCTGAAAAATAAATACCAACAAAATATAAAAAGGATACTATTCATTTGAATACTTTGTTCTTTATTGGAAAATGCAATGAATCCTACTCCTGCACTTTGGAGCAAACACAACTCTCATACACGTTAAAAGAACATCCTTTGGAACATATATAATTTGACATTTTAAAAACCAAAACACTAAAAATTAAGGAATATACTGGCACAAAATGAACGTGACAACAAATACCATAACATATCTAATAACTTGTTGACTTATGCTCCGATATGTTCAAAAGGTTGTTGAATATGTGAAACAAGTACAATCAATAGTCCGATCATAACTTACCAGTGCAAGGTATTGGTTCTGTTCCACATCGACCCACTCTGTAAGTAGGCCTGAAGAGTTCAGAAGTATTTTGCATTTTTGGAAGGTTCCTGGAAATTTGTTGAGATGTATTTTCAGAGAGCAATAGTGACTGGTAAGGAGGTGGCACCTGAAGCGAAGAATGTGGTGGTGAGCGACAAGGTAAAGGTGGTGATGGTACCTGAGGTGCAGAATGTGGGGAGGTCCAGTTGACTGTTGAGGTTTTGAAGATCTTGTCAAGGGAACTTTTGTTTTCTTAGCTAAGTCTTCATGTTCACTTTCATAGTCAGTGTCACCATAGTAGTGGCCGTTTACAGAAGATTGAATGTGCATATATTACTCAAAACAAAGGTTTCATACATTCAACAAAACACAGGTGAAGTTGAATCAAACTTACATTGGTTTAGTTGCTCTTTTCACGCTGCCTATATCCTCCTCACCATCTGTATCCAATTCTGAAGTTTGACAAATCAAAGACTTCTTCATCCCTTGCCATGCAGACATGTAATCTCCTAAAAGCATTTCAAAAAGTTAATGTCAGGTGATGTAAACAATGTGCAATATAACATTATCACTTCTGTGATTTTTTTAAATCACTACTACCTAGGCCCCATTTACACCTAGCATTCACATATTTTCTTTTTTTGTAATCGCATCACAGTTTGATAGCATTTAACCACCAAAGTGAAACTAGGAAAAATTGTAAAGAGACCTACATGAGAAAGTAAGATTGGGTTTCAATTTGGATAAATGCAATCACTAGAGATGCATGTTAATGAAAGGTGTGAATTGGGCCCCGATTTCTCATGAACACTAGTATGAAGGTTGTTGGAAAAGAGGCCTGGAGACAGCGAAAAATCACATGATTACAACATGAAAATAAGGCTTTAGACAAATATTTGTTGCTTTTCTATAAAAAAAAAACGAATATCAAGAAACTAATATTTTACAGCAATATTTCTCTGGTGAAAGGGATTAAGTTGGGGACATATCTTGAACATTTCAATTACCGTAGGACTTTAGTACTCTAACATAGTGCTTGGTCCAGTCTGGGCCTGGTCCTTAGCATATCTTGCTGCTTTGTTGAGTCTTTGATCGCTCTTATAATTTGGCCAAAAGGTTGTGCCATCACTGTACCAATTCTGTGGTATAACAGACACAGATTTTTGTTCATCTATAAACTGAACTACCAGAAACATCCTGCAGAAGAAAAAAAAGACAGTGTTCAAAATAAACATAATATTTACATGTTGCACACAAAATGCATTACTCAAACAGCAGGTGAAACCACCTAGCACATCCTCAGCCCTGATTTTAATAAAAACAAGAATGCTTTTTTGACTATTGATGAAAGGTAAGCTTTGTTTGGTAGTTTGCAATGTGCAGCAGGTTTATCCATTAGCCACTGAAAAAAATTGTTTATACACAAATGAAAATGATATATAACAAAGTACAAAGTGAAGCGTATAAATGCATCAACAGTAGAGTGAAAAAGGGCTCAACGTACTTACAAAATGTAATCGTGATTCCATCTGTGCTGACTAATGAACAAGTAGAACAATCAAAAATGCTATTTACATAAAATAACTCTGATTTAATATTTTTGAGAATGAAGTAAAGGTATCGCCACAGAACCTCCTCTGTGGGGCAGAACTATGCACTTTTGACTGATGGCTGACACATTTGCATACTTGATTGTTTCAGATATCTGAGAAATGCAATATAGGGTAGGTAAAAAAGACAGACTTCTTTAAGAACACCTTGTACACAACATAGACATCTTCACTGGATTCAACAATATTGTATATCATGCACACATCATCGCCTATAATGAAGACATTATCTGCTGTTGAAACTTTAATAACCCATTGTTCACAACGCATTTGACGGTACTGTCCAAGTACAAAAAGTCCATCTGGAACTGGTCCAACATAATGGGGTTTTTCCAAAGACTTTGACACCAGACCAGTGGGTGTGCAAGCAGTTTGCTCAGACAGTCTTCGGACAATCTGAGCAAGTGGACGTTCAGGCTTTCTCACAAGTTTCTTAAGTCTTTGAAGGTGGTTTTCTTAAGGGAAAGATGAAAAGCAGTCTAAAGAACCATGCCGCTGTACATCCAGAGGAAGATGGACTAAACAATGTACATTGTATACAAGCTGATCTTTGCCATAAATCTCACCAAAATGGTTCACAAACGTTTGAAGCAATGTTTGAGCATACTGACAGTAGAATGAAGAAAGCACTGGACTGACTAAAATTGAGATGGCAGAGAACAACAGCATGAAGTTGTTATACATCCTGTTATCCAGGAATGAACACAGAACAACAGGGCCCGTGTAAAGTAGAAGCAGTCTAAATTCTGTTGCTTTCCAGCGGTCAATTTCTCTCAGTGTCCGGGGTTTCCGGGCAAATTCCACTGGTATACAAGGTCACAAGTCATTTAAACCGTCAGATAATCTAGTAATAATGTTTGCAGGTAATCAAAAATTTAGAGGACCTCTGAGCCAAATATTTAACAATTTCCTGACAACCCCCAAACAAACCAAATGCATGTAATCAACTGGAAACTGTGATACCATGCCAATGCTTGTTCCTTGAAAAGCATGCAAGCCAAATAGATGATGTTCTTCATCAAGTTTTTGTGAAAAAGATTCATCTGTTCTGAGTGTGTATTCAGTTAAAGGAAAAGTCATCCTGTTGTTGACATACTGCCCTCGGTGTGCACATTTGTCGCATCCATGATATCCATTATGTGCTTTTGTGTTCTTTAAAAAAGCCCTGGCAGGTGTGTCACACTCAACAGAATCTACCTTCAGAAAGAGCAGTTTGCCATTAAAAGAAATACCATTTTCTAATTCCCTTAACTCGGTAACAAAATCTTTCATAAACTCCTCAGATGACTTTGGTTTGTTTGGTCCACAAAATAGTCCAATAACAACAGGCATTTTCATAGGAAGGTTGAGGAGAAGTCCCAAAATAGGCCAAAGCTGAATGCTAGTGCTTTTAAATAAGGGCAACCCATCCACATTGATCTGCAACTTCAAGGTAAAGCCTTCTGTGACTGAGCTTATGGTATCTGAAAGAATTTTACTGATTGAAGCAAGGATACCAAAATAGTAATAATGGCCACCAACCTTATTCTGAATAGAATACCCACTCTTAGTATTGAGGAGAGTTCTTGCATCTTTTGGGAGTTCAGGATGATAAAGTCTCAACAACCCTAAAAGTGCTGTTTGAGCAACAAGAGATATTCCAAAGGTTAAAGCCCAGTTACAAATACTGTCACTGAGGCTACATGGCTCTTCTAAATTCTCATCAGAATGCAGATCCAAATCAGACTCATCCTCAGAAATGTCTGCTGACTGAGGACACACAAAAATGTCTGCTGTGTTGTCTATATAAATGCCCTCATTCCCAACATCCTCATTCTCCACTTCACTTCCATTTTCAAAGTCATTTTGCTCCACTCTCTCCTCATTTCTAAGATCACCTTCCTCCATCCTTTCCCCATTCCTAATTCCAAATGCAAAGTTAAATCTGCAGTTCTCCCTCATTTGCTGAAGTCTCCTATCAACATCTCTGCGTGCTCTTCGTCTGAGGGTTGAACCCGATACCACAGAATCAGCCATTTCTCACTGCTGATTATCACCATGCACGAACTGCAGGTCAAAAATATACACAGAAAGAAATATAAGTATGGTTTAACATGTTACTGTAAAATATTGTGTGTGTAACTTTGTGTACACTACTGGTAAGCAAATATGTAAATAATGTTTGATCTAGCTAAACAATAAGCATACAGTATTTAATTCAAATATAAACCAGCAACAGTATTTTTTTGTTAAATTTAAGCTTGGGCTGCACACCAATCCCACTGAATAACATGCTACAAAATATACATGTCTTAAAAACAAAATATGATTTTTACTGTCATTTTGATAAAAAATAAAAATCTTTCAAGTGATGTCTCCAGATCTGCACTGGAATTCCACATTTTAATTTATACCAAAAAAAAAAATACAAACATTAAATGCTGTTATTTTTACTGTAGATATTAAAACAAAAATGGCCCTAGTGCCCTGTCCTGGATTTGTTCCTGCCTTTGGCCCAATGCTAACTGGAATAGGATCCGGCAGCTCATGCAACCCTGGTTTGCATTAAGTGAGTTAGAAAATGACTGACTGACAAAAATAGCTACTACCTATCAGCAGTAATGCAACAGGTAACTACTGCAGATGATCCTTGCTTAAATAAAACAGATCTACAAACACATTTAATTAACAGCTTTTTAAATGTGTACCAAGATTAGACAAAAGTCACCAAAAGAAAAATAATAAATGAAATCATCACTGACAGGTAAATGCCTCCATATCACTTAAATTGTCAGTCAGTCATTTTCTAACAACCTGAGTAGTGTTGTAGGGGTTGCTGGAGCCGATCCCAGCTAGTATAGGGTGCAAGGCAGGAATAAACCCTGGATAGGGTGCCAGTGCATCACAGGGTGAACAAACATACAAAGCACACACTTGGGTCAATTTATTTTATCCACCTAATCTGCATGTCTTTGGACCGTGGGAAGAAACCGGAGCACCCAGTGGAAACCCACGTAGACATGGGGAGAACATGCAAACTCCACACCGGGAAGACCTGGGATGTGAACCCTGCAGTCTCCTTACTGCGAGGCAGCACTGCTGCCATGCCA
Source organism: Erpetoichthys calabaricus (assembly GCF_900747795.2). NCBI lineage: Eukaryota > Metazoa > Chordata > Cladistia > Polypteriformes > Polypteridae > Erpetoichthys > Erpetoichthys calabaricus. Next base: position 222,595,340 of record NC_041395.2, on the reverse strand, counting down.
CCCTCACTTAAATTGTAACCTATATTGCTTAAATTGTAATATGACAAAAAAGACACTAATTAATTTACAAAGATTTTTTTTATTATTTAGCAGAAGCCAAGCTACCATATACGTGAATATATATTTACCATTCTAATTTGAATATTCGCAACCATTCACTTTTAAAGGACAGAGAAAATACATGTAATGTACAGATTATGCTTGTGAAATGTTGCTAAAGTATATATCCCCATCAGGATTCTACTAAAATATTTAAAATAACAACACATTAATGTTAGTACTTTTTGTATCTACATTTAACAAATCCTTTATATATGTTTATCATGTAATTTTTGTACAAATTAGGAGTGCAACCTGAATCCTATTGGCACTTTATTAAAGCGAAGAACTAAGAAAAGATTAAATTGTATAAGCTTCCATAAAATAAACCGACACTGAAAAAGTTTCTAAAGCAAAACAAACTACCACAGGCGTAAGTCCGTTCAATTAAAAGTGTTTCGTGACCGGCGGGTCGCCTAAACCACATTTCCCCGTATTCGCTGGGCGAACATGCACCCAACCCCCTTTTCCCCGCTCTGACGGCAGATCGCGCTCAATTCGGCGGTCCTCTGACATTGCCCCTGCTTTCACGATTCACCAACGCAACCCTCTCCAGCGGTCGCGAAGCCACTTACAATGAAACACAAAAAAGGTTAGACCACTTTTTTTTCTATAGCGTATCTGAAATAAGCCCACGTTCAACACAAAACGTTTAAGAAAATAATTTTGAACACAGCACCAACTAACCCTTATTTGGTGGAGGCTAAAATAAACTGCACAGGAATTTAACATCGTGGCCTAATATGTACAAATACTAAAAATTATTACAGTGAGATGCTAATATAATTCATTACATTTCACTTTAACCTGCTATGATGGCGACACATATATAAAAAGCTGCTGAACTTCTCATAACTTTTAAAAATGAATTTTTGACTCACTTCCTCCCAGAACAATTCTGTTCTCTTTGTAAATGTTTTCAGACTGCTCGTTGTGGCGCGCAAATTTGAGCGCGAACACAAAACATAAGCGTGTTAAGAGATTGAACTGTCAATTACTATACATGACGAAATGTGGGCGGATCCATTTGTCCCTCCCACAGAAGCACGAACTGAGCATGCCGGAATACAGACGGATCTGTTACGGAGTCAAAAAAAGAATGTGACTGCTATACGACTTTGCCATGTTGTGGCCGGATCTGTTCCTGAGTCAGCTGCTGTCGGGGGTGGCAGAGTGCACTGACTCTTTTTCTCCATTTCCTGCAGACCATTCACCGGAGATTCCACCTGGCCCGCTTGACGTCACTTCCGGGTCTGAGCCTATGTAAGAAGAACTTGCCGGCTCCGGCCCCTGTGATGTCATGTCCAGGCACGAGCCTATGGCTAAAGACCCTTATGAGCCCAACCTCTTTGACCTCACTTCCTGTCTTCTCCTTTAAAAGCCTACACCTTTTTCCTATTCCCTCAGTTTTGTTTTGGACTCAGTTTTGTGCACATTAGTGCTATCATTTACTAAAAATTTGCAACCAGGAAACCAAATATACGGGTGGCTGCCCCAAACTGCTATGGCAGTTTGTGACAATATATATATGTATACATACTAGCCGTCACCTGCTGCTCTGCCCACGTAGTACTGAAACAGGACAAACTTTAGAAAGCAATAAACAAAAAGGTATCGCTAGTTAAGCGGAGGCAAGGTACACTCCAAAACCCAGAGGTATACCGACTCCCCACTATTGATGTCATGGTTCCTACTCCCCTCGGCTCGCAGCCTCTGTCTTGGATTAGCATGAATATATCACTCCTGCAAGCAAACTGTGATTATTAGCGCGATGAGAGAAGTCGCAAAATCAACCGGAATGTTCAAGCAAATTCTAGAAAAAAACCCAATCTAAATCTGTTAAGTATTTCTCTCACTCACTAGCTAAGCGGATGTAAGATATGCCCCGAGGATGGCTTGTGAGTGAGGAGGGCCCTGCCCTCGTCCCCTCGGCCCGCTGCGTCACTCTCGGATTTATGCAAATAAATTGGTACCGCAAGTGAACTATGATACTATGAGAGAGGTTGCAAAATCAACCAGAATGTTCAAGCAAATTATAGAAAAAACTTGATCTAAATCCGTTAAGTAGTTAAGTAGTAGTAGCAGAGAGACAGACAGACATTGGATTTTATATATATGATATATATATAGAGAGAGCTATATAGTACTATTTACAAGTGTATATGTTGTCACAAACTTGATACAGATTCATATAAAGGTTTGGGTCAGCCACCCGTGTAATTGTTTTCCTGGCTGCAAAAGTTGCTTTCAAATGAATACTGCACTAATGTGCATACAACCGAGTCCAAGACGGAACTGAGGGAATAGGGAAAAGGTGCAGGCTTTTAAAGGGGAAGACAGGAAGTGAGATCATAGGGATTGGGCTCATGTTCTTCAGCCATTGGTTCGAGCCCAGACGTGACATCATAGGGGCCGGTGCCGGCAAGGTTTCCTTCCATAGGCTCGGTCCCGGAAGTGACGTCAAGAGAGCCAGGTGGAATCTCCCGTGAATGGTCTACAGGACAGGGAGAAAAAGAGTCAGTGTACTCTGCCACATCCCGGGATGCCTCAGAATTGCCTTTACTCAAGCCCTTTAGCTGCCTCCCATGCGCACGTGTGTGACAATGTGTATATACTGTATATATATATATATATATATATATATATATATATATATATATATATATATATATATATATATACATACATACATACAGTATATATATATATATATATATATATATATATATATATATACATACATACAGTATATATATATATGAATATATATATATATATGTGTGTGTTCATATATATATGTGAACTCAATATCAAATAAGATTGACGAACTGGCTGAGCTGGTCGAAAATGTCAGAACTTACAGAGAATGCAGTTTGTTGTGCTTTTGCGAAACGTGGCTAACTACCACCATCCCAGATGCTAACGTGGAGCTACCTAGGTTTAGCACAGTTAGAGACGCAAGTACCTGCGGGAAGCACAAAGGAGGAGGTCTAGCTCTCTATGTCAATACAAGGTGGTGTAACTCTGGACATGTTAACGTTAAAGTCTCCACTTGCTGCAGGGACATTGAACTGTTGGCCATAAGTTTGCATCCCTATTACTTGCCCAGAGAGTTTGGACACGTCATTGTTGTTATTGTTTACATCCCTCCTTGGGCGGACGTGGAGATAACGAGTGACATCATACATTCTGCTGTTGCTAAGTTACAAATGCAGCACCGTGAGGCACTTGTGCTAATCGCTGGAGATTTTAACCATGTGACGCTGGACAAAACATTACTTGCCTTCTCCCAGTATGTGGACTGTAACACCCGGGGAAATAAGACTTTTGACTTACTGTATGCAAATGTTAAAGACGCATACAGTGCCACCCCGCTGCCAGTGCTTGGGAAAGCAGATCATAACCTGGTTCTGCTTCAGCCTCACTACAAACCAAGAGTGAGGGTCCTACCTACAACCACACGCTTATTCAGGAAGTGGTCCCCTGAGGCAGAGCAGGCACTGAGAGACTGCTTTGGAACTACAGACTGGGATATCCTGCAGGGATCACATAGTGAGAACATTGAGGAGGTTGTTGACTGCACTACTGACTACATCAACTTCTGTATGGACATTGCAGTTCCAGTAAGAACTGTACGCTGCTATGCTAACAACAAGCCATAGATTACAAGTGACATATGAGGAAACTGTCGGGACCATAAAAATACTTTGTTGTAATACTCTCTCACTTCTCCTCTCTCTGCGCCGCTGCAAAGCCCCGCCCGCCAAGCGTTCTGAAAAGTCTGAGTGAGTCTCCGTTGCCGGCAGTTCTCTCGCGGCCCGGCTGTCAGACGACTGCGGCCCGGTAGTGGGACGCGGACCAGGGGTTGGGGACCCCTGTTCTAATGCAACATCTTGTTTAACACTGGACATTAACATCATGTTCCTAAACTTTCCATTTATCCTTCACTGCCTGATTTATAAATAATTTAAAATGTGGTATGGTAATAATAAGCAAATTGTGTCTCATGTGTTCTTCTTCTTTGATTTGGTTAGTTTAAGGCAATGAGGGACAGCCTGGGTGTTAAGTAGGAACATGCGATTAGAGAGGTGCACTGAGGGTACGGTGTGGGATACTCACATCACATCTCTTTTGCACTCGTTCACTCTGTTTCACAACATGTGGCCTGACAGCATAGTCCATAAAGAAAACTACCCACTGGGAATTGTCCAGGGATAGCCAGTCCAACCTTGCTTAAATTTATGATAAGGGAATGTTTATCTTCCACAAAATAGTGTTCATTAATGATGATTAACATGTCCAAATGGCAAGGTACAGACATGGATGAATTTGTTGGTACTCTTATACTGTAGTTTAATGAAAAAGTGATGTATGCCTCCTGAAAGTGATTCAATGAAAAGCAATTGTTCCATGTGTACCTACACACCTTTGATATGTCATCAAGCCATTGCCAAAATGCAAAGTATGTGTGAAAAGGGATAAAGTATTGCTTATTTTACAAAGATATTCTAAAATGGCCCAGACACATTTGTTGGTACCCCTAGAAAAGATCATAAATAATTGGATTAGAAAGATTTTTCAAACTACCAGTTTTCTTTAATTAATATCACACATGCTTCTAATTGTGCAATCAGTCATTCAGTCTATTTAAAGGTCATTCTGCTGTTTAGTATCATCATGGGTCCTACACTGAACATGGTCCAGAGAAAGTAAAGGAAAGAGTTGTCTGAGAAGATAAGAAAGAAAATTATACACAAGCATGTTAAAGGCAAAGGTTATAAGACCATCTCCAAGTAGCTTGATATTCCTGTAAAAACATTTGCAAATGTTAATAAGATGTTTAGGGTGCATGGGACTGTATCCAGTCTCCCTGTATGCAGTAACAAGAGTTATGGGCAGAAGAATAGTGAAAATGGTAGAGAGAAAAAAAAAAAAACAAGGACAACTTCCAAAGAGATGCAAGCTGAACTCCAAGGTCAAGATCTGTCAGTGTCTGATCGCATCTTCCGTTGCTTTTTGAGTGACAGTGGCATCTATGGAAGAAGACATAGGAGGACTCCACTGTTAAAAGAAAAACATAAAAAAGTCAGACTGGAATTTGCTAAAAGGCATATTGACAAGCTACAATGCTTCTAGGAGAATGCTATTTGGACAGATGAGATGGACCTGGAGCTTTTTGGTAAGTCACATCAGCTCTATGTCAACAGACAAAAAAATCAAAGCTTTCAAAGAAAAGAACACCACACCTACTGTGAGCTTGGTCATGTTTTTGGGCTGCTGTGCTGCCTCAGGCACAGGGTACCTTGAGTCTGTGTAGGTAAAAATGTAATCTCAAGACTATCAAGACTTACTGCCCAGTGTCAGAAAGCTCTGTCTCAGTCACAGCCCATGAATCCTTCAACAGAATAATGATCCAAAACACACAGCTACTGTATGAGCACCCAAGAATGGCTTAGAACAAAACATTGGACTATTCTGAAGTGGTCTTCTTTGAGCACTGATTTAAATCCCATTGAACATCTATGGAAAGAACTGAAAGATGCAGTCTGGAGAAGGCCGCCTTCAAACCTAACACAGCTGGAGCAGTTTGCTCAGGAGGAGTAGGCCAGACTACCTGTTGACAGAGACAGAAGTCTCAATGAGAGCTACAGGACTCGCTTGTTTGCAGTGATTGCCTCTAAAGGTTGTACAACAAAATGTTAAGTTAAGGGTCCCATCATTTGTGTCATTGTTAATTACATTTGTTTAATTATTTGAAATATTCTGTTGAATCAAAACCCTAAAGCAAAGTCTGATCTGTGTTAATTACGAAATGAACAATAATGGGTGCCACTTAGCTTTGTCAGTTTCATGTTGTCTCAGAGACAATTGTGGGTTCTTCTTTTTAATGGAAGGGTACCAACAAATTTGTCCATGTCGGTATATCTGAAGACTATTACTGACCAAGTTCATTCCTTCATTAAACCAGTTTATCCACTCTGGAATGGACTTTTACATAGTCTACAACAATCTTTTAGGTAGGTGGTACATATCAAAGTAACATCCACATGAATGCCAGAACCCAATGTTTCCTAGCAGAACATTGCCTAGAGCATTACATTTGCCTCCACAAGCTTACTTTCTTACTGTAGTTCATCCTACTGCCATCTCTTCCCCAGGTAAATGACACACATATGTCTGGCTGTCCAAATTATCTAAAAGAAAACGTAATTTATCAGACCAAGCCATCTTCTTCCACTGCTTCATGGTATAATTCTGATACTTACAAGCCCATTGTAAGCACTTTCAGAAATGGACAAGTGTTAGCATGGGTACACTGACTTGTCTACAGCCATGCAGCCTCATACACAAAAAGCTATGATGCACTGTGTATTCTGACACCTTTCTCTCATGGCCAGTATTAAGTTTTCAGCAATTTTTGCTATAGACTCTCTTCTGTGGAATCAAACCAGATTGGTTAGCCTTTGCTCCCCATACCAATCAGTAAGTCTCATAATCCTGTCACAGGTTCACCAGTTGTCCTTCCTTGTACAACTTTTGTAGGTATAAACCACTGAGAATACCCTGCAAGACCTATCAATTTGGAGGTGTTCTGATCCAGTCATCTAGCCATCACAATTCCAACACATCATCTTCAAGAATTGACTGCTAACAAGGTAATCAAATTCTATCTATCTATCTATCTATCTATCTATCTATCTATCTATCTATCTATCTATCTATCTATCTATCTATCTATCTATCTATCTATCTATCTATCTATCTATCTATCTATCTATCTATCTATCTATCTATCTATCTATCTATCTATCTATACTGTATAGTATTAATGTAAAATGCTTGTAAAATTGGCTTGTTGACACATTTATTCAGGGTGACACAGAAGATCAGGAAAGTGTACAGTATTTTAAATACATTTTCTTGCAGGGCAAGTTAAATGATTTGCTCAGGGTTACACAGTGAGTCCTAGGTGGAAAATGAGCCTATAACCTTGCGGTTTAAGGTGTCATGCTTAGCTACTGTACCACACTGTCTGGCAGATGTAGTTGCCAAGCTGAATGACAATGCATCTCTGTTACATACTCTGTAAATAATGCCAGTTTGCTTGTCAGTATTTGGATTAGACATGTCAGTTCATTGAAAAAATGCAAAAAATCAATTATCCATTATATTTCCCTAACCAGTTTTTGTTTTTGATGGCATTTGTCATCATTTATACTACGGGTGCCATTTTTAAAATACTTGACAGTCTACTGAAGGTTGTATAATAACAGTACATCATTGATATTGTATCCTGAATACAACATTCCTTTCATTAAAACCTGTTTTTTGATCAGAGATTAATTACTCATTCCTTGGGATATGGAAGGAAGCTGGAATAGCAAGAGAAAGCTTCATGATCATAGGGAGAACCGGCAAACTCCACATTGACAATAGCCATAGCTATAATAGAGCTGAGGACCAGCAGTGCTAATCACCCAATCATCATACTGCCAGAGTCTGAGCTCAAAGCCCAGAATACAAAAAATCTGATTGACGTTCAAAGGAAAACTTTGTCTACAATTAAAACTTACTGCTGCCATGACCTTTAATGGTCTGAAGAGAATACTCTATCCAAAAATTATATTTTATTTAATATGTTACTTACCCCATGTGTTTTGTAGAGATGACCAAGAAAAAATGTAATCTCATATTTTCATGAAGAATGGAAATAAAAATGTCGTTTATGAAAGAATAGAGGTCTATGGTGACTAGCACTGCACCACAGTAAACGCTATCAAAATGTCCATGAAAAAACAAATCTCACATTGCTTTTGTCCCATAAGCCACATCATTTATCAAGAAGTATGCTCAGAATGTGTAAAACACATGCATTTTTTGCTAAAATATTGATAAAATTTGCTTCTGGGAAAATCAGCCTTGTGCATAAACAGGAAATGAAATTTGCAAGGGAATGACTTGAAAAACCCATCCCTTCTTCTCATTCACTGGACAAGAGTACTATTTTCGCCATGAAACCATGAGATCAAAGTTTTTTTGGTTATCCCCAAAAAACACATAGGGTTTTGGGTGTTCCTTTAAAGTCTTCTTCTTCTTCTTCCTCTTCATCTTTCTCTCTCCAGGTTCAACATGCCTGATCAACCTTCTCCAAACAGCCCAGTCCTGTACTTCTTTGCCAGTTAAGCCCTTTTCATTCAGATCTTCATTTACTTTATCCACCCACCTCTTCTTGAGCCTCTCTCACTTTCTCTTTCCCTGTACTTCCATTTCCATCACTCTTTTGCCCATATATTTATTGTCTCTCCTCATCACATATCCATACCACTTCAACCTACTTTCCTGTACTTTCTTAGATATCGCTCCCATTTTTGTTGTACCTCTGATTGTCTCATTTCTTGTAATGTCCTTTTTTGTAACTCCACACATCCATCTCAACATTCTTATTTCTGCCACCTCTAACTTCTTCTCCTGTGCTCCCTTTACTGGCCATGTCTCAGCTCCATGCATCATTGCTGGTCTTAAGACTGTCTTATAAAACCTTGCATTCAACCTTTGCCTTAATTCTTTGATCAAACAATACTCCTGATACCTTTTCCAGCTATTCCATCTGCACTGTACTCTATGAGTTATCTCTGCATCTAGTTTTCCATCTTTGCCTACCAATGATCCTAGATATTTAAATGCATCCACTCTTTTCAACAGCTCTCTTCTTAAAACGTGATCATCATTAAATCTCATATATTTTGTCTTCAACCTTCTCTCTTCCAAAGCCCTTCTCAGTTCTTTCAACTTTCTCTCCACTTCCTCTTTTCTGGTGCTACATAACACAATGTCATCAGCAAAAACCATGCACCAGGGCGATTGGTCTTTTATCTCATGACTAAATACATCTATAACCAAATCAAAGAGATAATGACTTAAAGAAGATCTCTAGAGCAGGCCTACTCTAACTGGGATCTTGTCTGTTACCCCAATGCTGCTTTTAACTCGAGTCCTCACTCCCTCATACATATCCTGGACAATTTTCACATGGTTCTCAGGTACTCTTTTCTGTCTCATGCACCTCCAGACCTGTCATGGCACTCTATCATAAGCCTTCTCCAAATCAATAAACACCATATGCAGACCTTTTTGTGTTTCTTGAGGTTTCTCTATGAGCTGTCTCAATACAAAGACTGCATAAGTTGTTTCTCTAATTAGCATAAAACCAAACTGCTCATCTTTGTGCACTAAATGTAAAAAATATACAGTATGTAAACTATTATGCTATACCATAATCTTTGACGAAGGTGTCAGGGGATATAAAATGTAGTAATATTAAAATTATAGAAAGTAAATGAAACACATGATAAGAAATAAATCCTAACTGTGATGGCAATAAATAGCAAAAAAATAATGAAATTGCGAAGGAAATCATCAATACATTAATCTGTTTTTTTTTTAATGCCTTACTTCACTACTGGGTAATGGGGAGCTAAACCCTACCATCTGACTCTTAGATACAAAGCAAGAAAAACTCTAAAGCAATTTTGAATCTCCAGTTAACCTAACATGCAAGGGTGTGAAAAGAAACCCCAGATCCTGGAGAAAAAAACATAAAGTATGGAGGTTTCCCAGGAGAACATCTGTATTTCTGTGGACTCGCACCACAAACCATGTTAGTTTGCAGACATGCAATGGTAACTGCTGTTGACCAGTCTCAAATCCCCTCTGGCCTCAAATCAATCTGTTTTGTAGTGATGACCATGAAAAATTTTTAATGTTATATTTTCATGAAATACAGTGATAAAAAGTTTGTGATAGAAGTGAGGTCTATGGTGACCAATGCTGGACCACAGCAATAACTATCAAAACATCCATTAGAAAAAAAAATCTCATGTTTGTTGTGTCGCATAATGTATATATGCTAGTTATCCAGTCGAATGCTCACAATGTGCAAAATGTATGCGGTTTTTGTTAAAATATTATTAAATAAATGCTTCCAGAAAAATCATCCCAGTGCATATATAAGAAATGCAGTTTACATAGGATTGAGCATCTGAATTGAAGATCTGTCTCTTCATTTTATTCATTGGTCAAGAGTACTGTCTTGCTCATGAATACATGAGATTAAAACATTTTCACAGTCACCACTACAAAACACATATAAAAATATTAATTTTGGGTAGAGTTTTGCCTTAAAGAGGTTAAATGTCTTAGGAAGCAACAGGATTATTTTTAACAACAAGAATTCACTCACTCACTCACTCACTCACTCACTCACTCACTCACTCACTCACTCACTCACTCACTCACTCACTCACTCACTCACTCACTCACTCACTCACTCACTCACTCACTCACTCACTCACTCACTCACTCACTCACTCACTTACTTTTGTTCCAAGCAACAGTAACCCAGGTACTTGAGTGAAATTTCCAGACATTCTCAGATTGACATCCATATAATAAATTGGTTGAAACAAAGGCTACAGCCACTGCAGAACCAGGACTAGGTATCCCTCTTCAACATTATTGTCACCATCACCTGATTATTTTAAACTCAATAATAAAAATGAACAGATTTCAAGACAGATAAAATCCAGAAGATTCATTCCTCTTTCCAACTACAGTATTTGCCAAATGCAGGGTCATAGGTGACTGGGGCCTATTCTGGAAGCATCCGATACAAGAGAAAAATCAGCCTGGGATGGGCAGCAGTTTACAGTGCACTTACACAAACACATTCAAACACGGCAATATGATGCGACAAATTATCCTTTCATGCTAATTTCCTAGACTGTAGGGAAAATGGAGTATCTTTACCCAGACAGAGTGTGTTCAAACACCACACAAGTAGTGACTGTTTCTTCAGGAAATAAACTCTGTTGCTGCAACTGTAAGGGGAGCAGCACTAACCACTAAACCAAAGTGCCACTAATCTGATAATGTATCTGCAAAATTGTAAAATGTTGCAGAAATGCTTGCAGTGTGTATCATACAATTAACTACTCAAATAAATTGCTTAAAATAATCAGTTTATGTGTTTCCTGACTTACTGTGACCTGATTCACATACAGTAATAATATTGTGCCAAAACTGAATATAAAATGCCTATTTAAATATTTCTGAGTTTCTATAAAGTGCAGTAAAATGAGATAAACCCTGTCTCCATCTCTTAATCTTGTTGCTATTTTTAAGTGTTATTTTTTGTCTTTTCAATACATCTGAGTTTGCATTTGTGAGATATTTGCTTAGGCTTGCCTGCTTCACGTTGGTCTAATCACTTTCCCCATATGATGTTCATTTAAATGAAACATGTTGTTACAAGGGAAATTGGTTTAAATATGAAACTGCTTGGAGGTCTTCTCTGTATTGTAGGAAAATATTTCCCTGGTGTGATTCATTTTGCACAGCAAATGCCACTGTCTTAATTTATCAGAAAATGTGGGCATTGGTTTTAACATCAGAATTTACAGCTCATCTTTGCATTATATTCTCTGCTTTCATTATTGTACCTCTTTGTAATCATATTTTTGGAAGAATGTGGTTGCATTTCAACTAATCAAAAAAGGGATTATAAAATAGATGTGTGGTAAACCCTATAGCTGAAATAAAATGATTTATAAATTAAGTTTAGGCAGAATGCAAATACAATGGTGCACCAGTCATCTGCATGGCACGTCGACAGCTATATTTCCTCATACTAATTGAATTTAGAGTTATGAATTAATCCTATATAAAGATGTTTAGGAAGAAATTACATACATGGTCAGAACATGCAAACTATACAGAGTTCTCATGCCAGGATTCAAACATAGACTTCTGGAGATGTAAAGCTGTAGCCTTAAAAATGTGTCTCTTTGCCAGGCTTAAAAATATGTCATTACCAACAAGGGAATCCCTGCTGTAATCAATCACAAAGAATATTTTCTATTCAAAAGATGTTGCACATTTCTAAAGCCAGCTGTGCTTCTCTGCTGTTGAAGCAAATACTAAATATCATGAGCACAACAGTAAGTAAGCTTAGATTCTAGAGGGTTTTCATGGTGTAATAAAACAGTGCTGGGAGGCTGCGTTTTGCCCGAGTGTGTTCCAGGAGCGGAGAATTTTCGATTAACTGCTGCCCCCTGGTGATTATATTGTATCACTGCGGACAGCTCAAGTATAATATATTGTGTGTGTTTATGAAGATAACAGCAGTAAAGTGTAAACTCACAGTGAAGTTTATATTCATGTATTCATTCATATCATTATGCATGCATTTAGAAATATTCATTCCACTTTCTAGTAATAATAATAATAATGTCTATGGACTGTACTGTGTGTTAAAAAAATGATAATCAAGCACCTTTTTGTGATGTATACATTCATTTACTATGAGGATAAATGTTGGAATTCATTGTTAGACAAAGTGCCATTTGAGGTAATTTTAATATGGATTATTACATTATTTAAATGATTGGACCCATCCTTTTGTGAGTATAACAATGCACTAGCTCTACTAAGGGAATTTCTTCCCATTCTAAAAGTAGTCCTAAAGTTCAATTTAATAAGGAGAATTAAACCTGCAGCTCATTGGCACTTAAAGTATAGTATGGAATGGGAGGATCCATTGCCTTGTAAAGGTAAAGTCATATTTTGTTTAAAAAAAAAAGCCCATGGTATGTAGTGAAACAAAATAAATGGGAATTATCTGGGAATGTAATTACAGTAATCTTCCAGTAGTAAATGCAAACTTCCTCAAGAAATCATTTTAGATACATTTATTTTCTGCACACAGTTTCCATTACAGTGTTGCAACAAGATGAAGCCTATGCTAGCAGCATTGGTTGCAAGTGCAGGAACCACCACTTAAATCAGTTGCCAGTTTCTTATAGGGCAAATCACTGTACTCATAATCCATTTATATAAAGTAAATTTACAGTCACCCTTTAATCCAAAATTTACATCTTTAACACCAACCAGAATGCCAGAAGAAAACCCCACTGACAGTGGAAGAATGTTGAATGGGTCAGGAATAGAGCCAAGGTCTAAGTAGTTGTAAGGTTAAAGCATTAATAACTAAACTATAAATTTACTGAACCATTTTTAAATAGCCCTGGACTGAGATGTAGCCAGCTTGTCTATATTGCAAGTAGACTTGGGTCCCATCAAGACTGGGCTTTGTACAGATTATTACTATTACTCGTCAAGTTTCAAGGTAAATTAATATTTTATTATACTATAAATATTAATTGAACATTATAAGTATTTCTTTCAGAGTTTGGCTCCTAAGTCAAAATGAGTAACTCCATCCATGAACTGTTTGAGGTCCTTTTAAGATGCTTAATAAGCAATACTTTATCTATAAGGCACAAGAGACCATCATCTTTTGTGACCTATAGTGACACTCTGAAGCAATTTCTGAACACCACTAATGACCAAGGAGGCCAAAAAGTACAAAACAAGAAGAGTTTTATTACATGGGGTGTAAACAAAGAGTTAAACAAAAATTTTAAAAACTAAAAAAAAAAAGCTAAACAAATAAATGTCATCTGGGACATTTACTGGGACAATCTGCCATTTGGGATGGCTGGTCTACTTGCCTACGTACACATTTACAACACTCTCTGCTCTCCTTCTTCATCAAAATGCCTTCTCCATACTCTGGACTGTTTTCTTTCCTTTGTTTAACTCCTTTCTCAATAATTCACATCTGGACTTCAAACTTCCCAGGTCTATGACCAAGAATTACTTTTACGTGGATATGAAGATCCATTGTCAGGATGAAAGAAGATAAAGAGACCAGAGAAACTGTCTACTCCAACACTGGAGCCCAAATATACTGTCCCTCTAGACACTTGATTAACAGGTGCAATGCCAGGCAATAGGAAAACAAATCCAGTGTCACCACACGGGGGTGCCAGAGCACCCCAAACCACAGACACAGTAACTCACCATATGTTGAATGAATAAAATAAAGGATTTGTCTTTCACCAAAGCACATTCCACAATCACTTCTCTAGTAAGAAGCCACAAATAAGCAATAAATTACAATTATTCTTCCTCCTTCTCTCCTCCGCTGAGTGTCACCCTCTGCCACACATGAATGAGTCAGAGTTGGGCTTCCTTTTATTCTGGACCCAGGAATTCTTCCGGTGCCATGCCATGTCTTCTGGGGAGCACTTCCCGGCCATAAGGAAAGTAGGGATGTTCTCCCCAGACTGCGCTCTCTCTTGATCCCCAGGGACCCTGACAGGGCTTTCCTTCCAGACTCCATTTCCCAAGCACCTCTATGGGTGTCCCAACTGGGTTCCCAAACAAGGACCACTGCCATCTGGTGTATGGGGAAATAGAACCACTCTCAACTCTCAGCTTCTTCTGGTCCATCCAACATAATAGTCCAGCCTGGCATAAATTTATTTCCTCGTCCAGCCTGCCATCCCATCTGTCCTTCTGTTTTGGCCTCCCATCCGGATAATAACACATCCTCCTTCCCAGCCGGGATGCCCATTCTCCTCTTACACCAAGCATACTTAACCTTCGCAATAAGAAATTTTGTCCTTGAAGTGGAATTTTACCATTTCTGTCTTTATATGTTCTATGGACTTGGAGGAAGCTTTGTGTGCACTATGGTATTCTGTGGAAGTTGTGCTGTGTGTATGGAATCATTGGGGTCTTGTATTTGCAGAGACAGAGACAGAGACAGACAGAGAGAGAGAGAGAGACTAGTGTTTTGAAGTCCATTTAACGTGCAACAAGAATGTTTTGCCTCCTCTCTTGTTGTTTTGTTTTTCTGTATTTGGCACTAATGACTCCTTATTGCTTACTATGTAATGTTTTCAACTGGCAGATAATAACAATGTAGGTGGCCGTGTTTTTCAATGTATGCCATATTTTGTTAAGATTATCCAAATCCATGAAACAATTGGATTCTTTTAAATTTCTTACTTTCTTAATTTCCCAATGAATGTTGGCATATTGATCTTTTGTTGCTCTTAATAAAGCCTTTAAATCTTGCTGTCAAGACCTAACAGAATGAATTATTTGTACCTAGAAGTGATGATTAGACTAATCAATAATCAATAATCAATGAACATATTTGGACTATGAAGCAAATTCCTTATGCTTAACCAATAAAGTATGGAATTGCTACATACTGTATAGTGTTTGTATCAATATAGGTGTACATTATTGTGATATCCTAGGTTCAGACCCTGGCCTAGTAACTCCCATACTGTATGTGGATTTTCATTTACAACCAAGCCCTGTTGGGCTGTAGGAACAGCATTCTAGCACTCAGTTACTCTCATAGGGATGATTCTGTCAGGCTGCCTCCGAGATGTTGTCCACATCCCAAAGATGCACAGGTTAGTTTCAGTGGCCTGTCTAAACTGGCCCAGTGGGAGGGAGTGTGGGTGTGCTTTAGTATGGCCTAAATGGTGCCAGGTCAAGGGTCAGTTCCTACCTTGCACTCATTTTCGCTCAGGATAGGCTGCTGATCCCCACACCCTCAAAATTTAATTTAGGGGAATGAACACATGAAAGAATGGAGGGATAGGTGAACTACAATAATTAAACTCATAAAGCAGGATGTCTCAAACATATTTACACAGACAAAAGTTTCACGTAATGGGTGGATTATTTTAAATTAATTTTTAAACCCTCTGACAGAGGGCCTTGCAATACATTGCTGCTTTCCTTAAATCATATTTCCTACAGTATACTGCACAGTAATGATGTCACATATAGAGGTTGATATGCTAAATGTACTTAGATAGACAACAATTCGCAATATCGGATTATTTTTGACACTTTTTTGAACAAATAGTTAAATCTCCATTAAACTAAATAGTTTGCTTGCTTGCTTGACAACTATTATACCGGCGTCCACTGTTGCCTTCCCTGTCACAATGTGATTACTGACTGTCAGTCTACTGGACAAATTCTGCTTATCCATGAATCAGTTTGTGATGTGACCTCAGTGCAACTTGATTCCATTTTTGACTGTTTCAATTATTTCTCAAATATGGGCATTTTAAATCAAAGCTCGTCTCCTCCAAGCATGCTAATTCTGGCATGATACTCACTAATGCCTCTTTTATTACTGTATCACATCATTAATAAGCCAACTTGTTTGCCATCTCAATTTTAAAATCCAATTATCTTTACAATGCTTACTTATATTTTGTACATTTTTATGCAAACAAATAACAGGAGTATGTTACTAATGACATCTCATTTATATATAGTATTTGGTGAAAAAGTGCCTTTTTATTCAATTTACTCTAATGACTTTCACATCAAAAATCTTTTTATAAAATGTGGGCTTGTTACACTGGAAAAGGGCTGCTCAGAGACTAATGCTTCTCCCTCACAGCTTTGCCATCCTGGTTTCATTTTTTGGTTTGTTTCATTAGAAAAGGGCTGCACAGTGCTTCTGCCTCACATTATCATCATGGTTTTCTCCAGACAACTCAGTAGAGTTCTCCCCATGATGATGTAACAAAGCTACATCCACTCTAAAATTTGCAATTGCGTCTCATATAGTGCACGCATTATAGAACAAGGTTCACCTCTGCCCCTACAACTGTAACATTCAGGGCATTGAGAGTAAAAGAAAACATTGAGGTCCACCTGATGTTGCACTCAGTCCTGTCATATGTCAGCCAGTGATCCACCCCTGGCTGGGGCTCTAATTTCTGTTTTATGTCTCTTCTGGGGCGGCATGGTAGTGCAGCGGGTAGTGCTGCTGCCTCACAGTTAGGAGACCTGGGTTCGCTTCCCAGGTCCTCCCTGCGTGGAGTTTTCATGTTCTTCTCGTGTCTGCGTGGGTTTCCTCTGGGTACTCCAGTTTCCTCCCACAGTCCAAAGACATGCAGGTTAGGTGGATTGGCGATTCTAAATTGGCCCTGGTGTGTGTGTGTGCGTGCTCTGCGGTGGGCTGGCGCCCTGCCCGGGGTTTGTTTCCTGCCTTGCGCCCTGTGTTGGCTGGGATTGGCTCCAGCAGACCGCTGTGACCCTGTAGTTAGGATATAGTGAGTTGGATAATGGATGGATGGATGTCTCTTCTGTACATTCTTGATTGTTTTATCTATGTTGATTATGTGCATCATTCTTTCTTTTTTAAATTTTGTTTATTTATGTAAGCTGCCTTCATTATGGTCCATGTGTTCTGTGGGTTGTTCCCATTAAGAGGCAGCGCCACCTGCCAATCACCACTGGGAACTGCCCTCCACACTATATATCCAGAGGGTCTTTCACAGTTCCTGGTGGTTAATTTCAAATGCACTTAGGAGTGGTGAGTTTTTGTGCTTTGTGGTTACTGGAGTTTTGACATTTTGCTCTGTATTTCAACTATTCCTGGGATTTCATATTGGGACTTTTGGTTGTATTGGATTGCATTCTTGTTTTGGTGAAATTCTATTGCCTTAGTGCTCCACAGAGCTTCATTGTTATTGAAGAATATTTATTTGTGAAAAATAATTTGGTTTTGGGCGGCAGGGTGGCACAGTGGTAGCGCTGCTGGCTTGCAGTTAGGAGACCCAGGTTCGCTTCTCGGGTCGTCCTTGTGTGGAGTTTGCATGTTCTCCCCGTGTCTGTGTGGGTTTCCTCCGGGCACTCCGGTTTCCTCCCGCAGTCCAAAGACATGCAGGTTAGGTGGATTGGCGATTCTAAATTGGCCCTAGTGTGTGCTTGGTGTGTGGGTGTGTTTGTGTGTATCCTGCGGTGGGTTGGCACCCTGCCCAGCATTGGTTCGTGCCCTGTGTTGGCTGGGTTTTATTTTACAAAGATTCTATGAGACCCCTTTTGTGTTTAGCTGGGATTTTTGAAAGCATAGTTCCCTCTAGTGGGCATTTTTGGAAGTACTTTTGGAACTTACATGCTTTGCAACTCCTAGTTCATGACAAATCTCTTGGAAAATGTTTAAAGAATCCTCACACAATAAAGACACACTTCCAGTTTGAGCTTTTCCAATCAAGGCTATTCTGCACCAGCCAACAAACAGACAAAATGTCATGTTTCAGTTTCATATTCATTTTGTTTGTCTTTGTTGTGTCTCTATTTCAAATTTTCTTTTTCCCATCAGGAATTTTGAACATTGTAGAATTTGTTTCTTCATTTGAAATTCAGATAAGATTAAGTTTTGGCAATACTGATTATGTTTTTTTGTCATTTCCAGCAGCATTTTGTTATTCAAGGGAGCTTTGCATTTTGTTGCTAGGATGGCTGCCACCATGGGATGACTACAAGTCAAGACCTGTGAGGACAGTGGCTCAAAATATAAAGGTCAGTGCAACTCACTTCCTGCTTGATATGACTGGGAGTCTGAAAGCATTTAAGCTCCAAAAGCACTTCCAAAAATACCCACTAGAGGGGGAAATCCTGTCAAAAACCCTGACTAAAAATAAAAAGAGCTATGTAACACCTTTATTAAATAAAATAATAAATATTATCACAAAAATGCCTTGTAAGCACATGAAGCTTCATAGAGCACAGAAGGCAAAAAAGAGTTGCCAGTCCCCACTGGGCATTCTACCTAACATAAATGTTCCTAAATCAGTCCTTGTTTTTGTACTTCATATGATAGGATTTGATGAAGTTGCTCTCATGAACAACTGAGACACCCACCTTCATTCCATCATCTCAGGAGGCTGCATGGTGCCTTGCCACCACAGATGAACCAGAAAAACCATCAGAGAATATTGGGGATTAGTACAGATTCTGGACCCCTGAAAAATATGATAATTCAACACCCATATAGTCTATTAAGAATACAACTGAAATTTAACTACAAAAAGCCATATTAAAATAATAGCTTTTTATCAGTTTTTTAAAATGTTCCACAGTATTAGGCTGGTGAATTTTGATAGGGGAAGTATTCCAGAGTTTAGCTGAGTAACAGCAAAATGCCACCTCACCACTTCTTTTAAGATTGGCTCTTGGAATTATAAACAGACCTCCAATCAAAGATCTAAGGTTACGTTTTGGAGTGAAAAGGGACAGGCATTCCAAAATATAGGATGGAGCACGATTATATAAGACTTAATGGCTCATTAGTAGTATTTTAAAGTCAATTCTGAACAACACTGGTAACCAATGTAGCAACACTAAAACTGGTGAGATGTGCTCAGATTTTCTTTTTCTAGTTAAGATTCTGGCTGCTGCATTCTGCACTAATTGCGACTGAGTTATGTTTTCTTAGGTAGTCTCTTTAGGAGAGCATTACAGTAATCTAGTCAACTAAAAACAAAAGTGTGAACTAATTATTCAGCATCTTGTAAAGTTATAAGAGGTCTAACTTTTGCTGTATTCCTTAAGTTAAAAAATGCAGTCCTTGTAGTCTTGTTAATATGTGATTTAAAGTTTAGGTCTGAGTCGATGATTACCCCCTAGATTCTTTATCTTCACCTTGATTTTTAAACCCATGGGATCATGTTTATCCCTTATCATGTTTGTCAATCACTAAGATTTCTGTTGTTTTCTCCTTATTTATTTTAAGAAACTTACTACTCATCCATTCAGAAATACTACTAAGACATTGGATCAGAGTGCCAACAGCATCAGGGTCATCAAGCGCTAGCGATAAATAAAGCTGTGTGTCATCTGCATATTGTAGCTGTGGTAACTCACCTTATGCTTTGTGATAATATGACCTAATGGAAGCATATACTGTAGATTAAAAAGAACAGCAAACCGAGAATAGATCCTTGTGGTACACCATGTAAAATATAATAGGTCTCCAAAGTACAATGATCACAACTAACAAAGAATTTTCTACCTGTTAAGTAAAACTGAAATCAGTTTAAGATGCTGCCAGACAAGCCTACCCATTGTCTAAGTCAATTTATAAGAATGCTGTGGTCTATGGTGTCCAATGGTGCAATCAAGTCTAAGAGAACAAAAACAGATATATGGCCTAATTCACAAATCATTTACTACTTTAACCAGTGCGGTTTCTGTACTATGTTTTGTTTTAAAACCTGACTGAAATTTGTCAAGAACAGAATGTTTGTTATCAGTAATCATTAAGATGCTTAATAACTGCCTTTTCTAAAATTTCACTTAAGAAAAGTATGTTAGAAATTAGTCTAAAGTTGTCAAAGACAGAGGAGTCAAGATTATTTTTCTTGAGCAGGGGATTAACAATTGCAGTCTTTAGACAGTCAAGGAAGACCCCCATATCTAATGATGAGTTCACTATGTCAAGTACAAAATCAATAAGGACATAACAGACTTCTTTGAAAAAGTCTGTTGGTACTGGGTCAAGGACGCAGGTGAAGGGTTTCAGTTGACAAATTATTCTACGTAGTTTTGATCGATCTGTTCCAATGAAAGAATTTAACTTACTTAAAAAGACATGCTGGGATTCAATTGGATTAACTTTAGGGGGGATGTACTATATTATTTCTAATATCATTTATTTTGTGTTTAAAAAAATGTAGCAAAAGCCTCATAAGTTTCAGTAGCAGTTTTTAGGAGGCATTCCATTGAGTGAACTGGGTTTAGAAGATAATCAATAGTTAAAAATAAAACTCATGGATTACTTGCATTATCATTTATAATTTTAGAGAAATAAGACTTCTTCTCAAAGTGGACTGCATATTGCTGCATATGCTATATTTGGTTATTTTTGCCTTCAATATTTCATAGTGGACTGTCAGTTCAGTTTTTCTCCATTTACACTCAGTATGTTCTCTTTAAGTCAGACACTCTTTGGGTCTTTCAAGTTATAATAGTGCAGAAGTATTTCTTAACTGTCTTTTCAGGGGTCACTGTGTCAGCTGCAGCTCTCACCGTAGCATACAAATTTTGTACCTCACTATTTATGCTATTAGCATTACAATCCAACTGATTGTGAAATGAAAAGAACAAAACAGTCAGAAATCTAGAAAAATCTAAATGCACAAGAGAACATAAGAAAATCCAGAAACTCCTTAAAGCTTTTGGAATGAACTGGCAGGAACTGTGGGAGAAGCTCTGGATTTATAGGGAAGAGGGCAGTTCCTTGATGTGATTGGCAGGTGGCCCTGCCTCTTAGGGGACTACCCACAAACACATGGAAGATAACACAGGGCTTAGATACAGATACATAAAATGTAAAGACTACTGCAAATGATAAACAAAAGAAATAGTAACACATAAAAATACATATAAAATGCACAACAATAACACAAAACAAATATTTGAACTCCAGCCAGGGGAGGAACCCTAACTGAGATATGATGCTGATACTGTATAAGAGTTTGGTTAAAACCAAAGGACTTCTTTGTTTTTATTTGCTTGATTGCCTGGTAAAAAGAATTCTTGATTTCTTTTCTGACATTGATTTTTAAATAGGATTCTTGGCTTACAGGTAGCCACAATAATCACAATAATTTGAAAAAAAAAAAAAAACAGAGAGGGGATCATTACCAAGACTGCACAAGACATTAGTTTAATCAAAATGAGTAAGACCTGAGTCATGATTTTCACACACTATTAAGGTTTGATGGCACTAAATTAGTAAATGGCCCCAAAGAAGCTTTCCATGTGCTCCTTAAACTCTGGGGAAAACAACCATCAAAGAAACACAGAATCCTGAAGCAAAAAGAACAGGTATAGAGAAAATCATTTTTTTGATTGTTTACTGGCCCCGTGCTGTCCAAGAAACAACTGGCCACACAGCAGTTAGAGTTGCTACTGCAAAGCCTCAGTCTCATGTTCAAGTTGTGCAGCATGTGTAATCCATGTGCCATTTTCTGTATTATTGTAGGTTGTCGTTTTTCTCCTCAAAGCCATTTGATACTAAGCTTGAGGTGCTGCAGTTTCAGTTTATGCAATTCGTAGCCAATATATTTTCCTGGATGGCAGGTGATTGCAAAGCTCTCAGTTTACTTAATATTTAAATCTATATATCTTTATTTTGTCAGATAATAATGATGGCATGATTTTAATATTTTTATAACATTGCAAGATGCTGAAAAATTAGTTCACGCTTTTGTTTTCAGTCAGCTAGATTACTGGAATGCACTCCTCTCAGGACTACTAAAAAAAGACATCGATTGATTGTAACTAGTGCAGAATGCAGCTGCTAGAATCTTAACTCAGAAAAGAAAATCCGAGCACATCACCCCAGTTTTGATGTCACTACACTGGTTACCTGTGTCATTTAGAATTGACTTTAAAATACTGCTTATGGTTTACAAAGCCTTAAATAATCTCACTCTATCTTATATTTCGGAATGTCTGCAAACTTTTCCCTGCTTCAAGTATGCAAGTGAAGGAGTTCAAGTACCTTGGCGTGTTGTGCATGAGTGGGTAATGAGAAGGCTGTGAGATTAGTTTACTAATACTGTACTTGAAAGGAGTGCAATTTTATTAGCCTTGTATGTGGCCCATGGTGCTGAGTCCATAGATGAAGGTTTCAGATTATCAATTAGTCTACATCCTAACCTATGGTCATAACCTCTGTGTAGTGACTGAAAAAATGATTTTGTAAGAAGCCAAAATCAGATTCCTGTTCTGGGTTGCTGAGGAGTTCAGCAAAATGGGAAGCTGTCATAGAATAATGTGTGCTTTTCTGAGTTTAATTGGGTGGTTTGGACATACAAGTTGGTATTCTCTGTGGGTACATCCTGCAGGAGTTATATAAGACATTGTCCACTGAGAAGTGACTAAGTGGGCAGAAACAGGGCATGCTGAAGGGATTATATCTTCAATTATATTAATTATTTTAAAGATGCCTGGGTAATCCCTGGGTAGAACCGGAGAAAGTCATTAGGTACAGGGAGGTCTTTTCAGTCCAGTTCAGTGTGTTCATACCACAATCCTCACCAGAAAAAGCAGAAAGAAAATGATGATAATGATAAAAAATACATCATAAAGTAAAGACTGTTGGGGAAATTAAAAAATTCAAAACACTTGACCAATGAATGAGGGGAGAGGTGGGCTTTTAGTTCAAAAGCACAAACCCGTGTAGAGCGGATTCCTGTTTGTGGACTACTTTAATTTTCTAGAGGTGTTTATTAATCATTATTTTAACAAAACATGCATGTGTTTTGCATGTTCTAAGCATGTGACTGGATGACTTAAAATGTGGATAATACAACATGAGTAATGAGAGATTTTTTTAATGGTGCTGTTGTCCGGCATTGAGGGCCCCAACTAACTAACTAACTAACTAACTAACTAGAAGTATGGCCTTTCATTATTAAAACATGTGCAGTTACAACTGGTATCAATTTCATTTAACCGTTTTGTAATATGAATATGGTGCCAGATATTGATCTTAAGTGTCACAAAGTTCAAAGGGGGTTGTGTTGAATGTCACAATGGACACTGTCTGTGTGGAGTTTACAATTTTTCCCCTTGTCCATGTGGTTTGCTCAAGTTTTGTTCATCATCCCAAAGATGGACATGTTATATTTACTGGCAACCCAACCTATATGTATGTGTGTGGATTGGTGTTTCATCTAGAGTGGGTTCCTGCTAGTATCTCATAATAATAAGGTAGACTTTGGTTTCCTGTGATCTGTTGAATATTATGATGTCATATCCTAATTTTAGTTATTTTAAATGGAAAATTCTGATAACTTATGCACCTCTCTCTGGAAACAATTCTGGTGCAGCAGCTTTTGTTTGCATTTTTTGTAGTCAAATTGCTATTCTATTTTCTTTCTAATACTGAAGATCATTATTGAGCAAAATTATTGAAGATGTGACTTTACAAATGTTTAATTAGTAGGCAACTGTAGATACGTTGGTTGATTTTTATTCTTCACAGATATCTACAAACCTATTATGTTGTGTTACCTCATCAGAGTATATCTAAGCTCACAGGACATCCAGTTTTTACAGTATAGTTATAATAAATGGTATGTGGTCATGTTTATAAAATTTTATCAACATTATGTTTTTTATTTATTTATTAGGTACTACAAATTGGATTGGATTCAATTACTTGCCCTGTCACTGTCTGGGTGGTGATGGTACATTCTCCTTGTGTCCACATGCATTTATGGTTGGATACTCTGGGTTCCAGCTAAATTCTACTAAATTCTACAGATAGGTGTGTTGGTTTAATCTAGCGTTTCTCAACCTTTAAGTATTTGCGACCTGAGTTTTAATCGCGCCCCCCCTAATGTTTTTTTGAAAGGAGCCCACTAATACCAATTTGTTCTTTTTTAAATTAATGATATATCATAGATGCATACTTTATTATACCTACTTAACTTTTATCGACATTTATCTAACTCTATATTTATTTTTCTAGTATCAGAATGTAGTTTAAGTTAATTTGTTTTGGTTTCAATAGATTGAGAACCACTGGTTTAATCAGTGTCTCTAAATTGCGTTTGCATAAGTAGATGAGGAAGTGTGTATTAGTGTGCCACTGTGTCCTGTCCAGTAATAGCTTCTGGTTTGTATCTGACACTGCCAGGTTTTCTTGTGATACTGAATTGGATTTTGTGCATTTGGAATGTAATAAATGGATGGATGGATGGAAGGATGGATGGATGGATGGATGGATGGATGGATGGATGGATGGATGGATGGATGGATGGATGGATGGATGGATGGATGGATTCATTATTTATTCATTCATTCCTTTAGTTAAGTACTGCCTCTCACCCCTCAACACCCCCAATTTGACTGCAAATGCCATTATATATAACTCAATACATTTTTCTCCATGAATGTCTTCAAAAAATTAATATTTATAAGACATTTTGGATTAAGGCATCTTCCATATAAATAATTGCAACTGTGCCAACTGCCTCCTTTACAAAAGCACCACCATTTCGCACTTCCCAGCATTTAGAACAAAATGGTGTCACACTTCATTAGAAAACAAAACACTAATGCTTCACACAAAAATGTGTAATGGAGAAAAAATACCACAGTGCAAAAAAGAAAAAAAAATCCTTAGTTATTCTTCAGTTTCATTAAAAATCACTTTATTTTCTATTTTAAGGTGGGAGCTTTTCTACTCATCTCCAAATAAAATATTATCTCATGCTCTGGTCGTTCTGTGCATTTCTCTTTGGAATTTGTGTTTCTGCATCTTGATCCACTGCCATCTGTTTCTGGCATGGATATCCATTAAATTCCTTTTTCTCTTCACAACCAATATCAGAGATTTGCTCCTGTTTTCTGTGGTCCTGGAGCCTCCTGGGCACATTGCACCACTATTATGCCCCAGATGCTCCTCTGCTGTTTATCTTACAAGACAATAAGGGTAGGACTGACCACCAGAAAGGTTCAATGACCCTCCATGCCCCAGCTCCCTTTGGAAGAATGCATACTGTAAGTCTTTGACTTATTTATTTATTGATGTAGATTATGTAGGAGTGCAATTTCTGGGGTTGAAACCTAGTTCTCAAACTTGCTTGATCCCACTCAGGTTGATGGGATGGCAGAAACAGGCCTGGACAAGGTGCTAGTCCATCCCAGATTTCACTTGTGCTTACATTCATGCATGTCTCTAGAGATTTAGGAGAAAAATCAGTGTACTTGAAAGGAAGCCCATGGAAAGACAAGAGATTCTAACTCAGGATGCTGGATCCATAAAGGCAGCAGAACTAGTCAGTTTGCAACAACATGAAACATCCATTGTGGAAATTATTTGTAACATTGTTTCCTGCATTCAGTGCTTCTGGAATAGGCTGCAGTCCCCATGACCCTGATCTGAGTTAAATTAATTCAAGAATAATACTTTAAACTTCCTTATTACATTTTACAGTACATGTGACTAATTTGGATGTCTAACTACGTGCTACCACAACTCTGCCTAACTTTAATATGTGGTTATGGTTCATTGCATTTTGATTTAAGGTCAATGTGGAGCCAAATTTTCAAAACAGCCTCATAATTTTATGCATGAATTGCAAGGAATATTTCCTTCCCTTGGGTGCTGAGGTTGAAACTGGTTTAATCTGTCGATGGACATGAGTTTCTGGATATAATGTTCAATTCACTGCTGCAGTGGAACATCACAATTAATTATCTTTCGAGCATATTGTCAGTTTTGTAAGGCAGCCTTCCAACATTTTATCAAGTACAACATACCTATATTAACAATGCCTGAAGGGACACTTTGTGTGTTCTAAGCTATCTGTGTATTTGTATGTTGATTTTTCAAATCCTTCGGTGATCATTGCTTTTTTCTCATATTTTATCAATTTTCTTTTGTTGTTTATATATTTCGGCTTCTACACTTTACTGATTCCACAGTCAAGCCTGAGGAACTTACTTTCTTGGTGCCAAGGATGCCAATCTAAACTTATTTTATAAGCACTACGGTGGTGCAGTAGTTAGCAAGGGCTCAAATCAGTCTGAGCAGTGGCTGTGTGCAGGTTAGGTGAATCAGCCACACTCAGTTGTCATGAACTGTGTTGGGTTAATTTTTGCAATGCACCTAATGCTATCAAGATATTCCAGCACCTCAAACATGAACTAGACTAAGTAAGTACAGGAAATAGATGGATTGCAAGAGTCATTTTGAAAATCAACATCAGTTCTTGGTTTGTTTGAGCCATGTCTCGGGTTACATATTACCTGAAAGCAAGAAAATTGTCTTTTCTGTATGATTTTGATTACTCAGATATCCAATATCTCCCACAAACACTATTGATTTGGTTGCCCAGAGGACTATACTTTTTATGATTTGATTGAGTTTAATTAATGGTGTTATTTAAAAAGAGCTGTGTCAGGGCTTAGAGTGGATGCATTTCTCTATTTCTTCTACTCAAAGTGCAAACACTCTGGTATGACTGGAAATATTAGAAAAGATTCCTTCTGCGATAAGGCAGTCCTGTTGGTTAATGTCATGTTATTACAAGAAGACACTTTAAATCAATATTTACTGATATTACTGAAATATCCGATTAACCCAAGTGCTGAAATGAAGACTCTCCAGAAGCTAATAAGGCTGGACTGGCACTATTGCAGTCACCTCAAAGCTCCAGGGACCTGAGTTCTATTCTTAGCCTGTTTACTAAATGTCTTGCACCTGAATCTCAAAAGCATACATATAAGGTTACTTGAAAACTCCAAATTGGCTTAGGGTGGACATGTGCACAATTATGTCCTGATACATCGTTGAATTTTATCAAAATCTGATTTCTGCTTTGCATCCTATGCTGCCTAAATAATCTTGAGCTCTTTATGACCCTGTAATGTAATGTGACCATAAGGGGGCATTGCAGCACTCTCAGAACCCAAACACAACCATATTACGAAAAGTCCTGAGTTCAAATAAAACAGGTTTATTAACCAAAGTACCTTACAGCAAGGTTTTCACATGTTGGTTCTTCATAAATATTCTGTTTGTCTCTCTCTTTTTCACCTTCCACTCCTCCACTCCTCCCAGGTGAGTGTTGTCCAGTTTCTCTCCCAGCCTTCCTTTTTATTTAGACCCAGGAGTACTTCAGGTATTAGGGCATAGCCCGATGGAAGTATTTCTGGGTCATGCTGAAGTCCCTGAGAATAGGGATCACAAACTCTCCCAGCACTCACACTGGCCTCCTAGCTGGGTATTGTTACTTGATCTGACCATGCCAGGACACCAGCACACCCAGTTCCAAACTGAGGTCTTCTGCTATCTTTCTGGTTAGGGTAGGGAATGCCCTGTCTTTCATCTTGAGCTTCCAATGGTCTGGCATTTCCCAATCCTGGCCAGGACATCTGCTCAGGTGCATCGACCTTTACAGCAGATTTTTGATTTAGAATTTGGACAACCCAATAACAAAATCCCAGTAAAATGATTGTAGAATTGCTTCCAAAACTGCATACATGAGGCATCAGGTGATGGGAGTATGCAACACGAGGAGCCTTCCTAGTCCAAGGCCATGATTAACTAAGGAGGCATGTGCATTGAAGAGTGCTACACACAAGTAGAAGCAATGTGAGTGACACGGTGAAAGACAAAATCAAAGGTATTAAAAATAAAAATAATGAAAAAGATGTAAAGGGGAATATGAAGAGGCTAACTTACTAGAGTAAAGTCTAATAAAAGAGACACTTAGACACACAAACATATATGTGATTAGACAATTCTAATATGCATTATGACAAATATTTCCTCATTTTAAAATATGTGATTTGCTGTGTAGTAAAAGCTTAAATGCATTAGAGCCAAGATGGTATGCAGAGAGAAAAAAAACAGCAGAAAGGTAAAATCCTGGCAATGTCAAAAACAAAGGATGACAAATGGTGAAAGCATTAAAAAAAATCAGAGGTAACAAATATGAAGTGAATAAGTTCATCGTATAAATATTTATTCCCTTCAAGCCAGTATTTAGTAGAAACACCTTTGGCAGCCATGATTGCCTTGAGTCTGTATGCACAGGTCTCTATCTGTTTTGCACATCGGGCACTATCATTTTTCTTCATTTTTTTTGAAAAAGCTGCTTAAGCTCTATAAGGCTGCATGGATATCATGAGGGAATGGCCATTTTCAAGTCCGGCCACAAATCTCATTTGGATTGAGGTCTGTGCCCATTTTTATCATGCATCTCAGCAACTCATAGCAACTGCACAGTAAAAGTCTAACTAGGACACTAATTTGTCCTACCTCGTAGTAGGACATACGAAGAAGTTACAAAGTGTCCTACTCCTAATCCCAACAAGGGGTAGGAGGCCAAATCTGAGAATGAATAAAGGATATCACGATATTACAACTCTACTTGCCGTAAATTGCCACTAGTGATGATGTTTTGTAGTTTTCTGATACTAATGCTAAGGATTCCCCACAAAGATAATAATAATAACACTCAAAGTAGTACAGTAGGGGAAGAAGATGGAAGAAGGAAAACAATAAGTTAGGATACTGTGCTAAGTTGCATGTAATTGTTGCCACTTGATTGCGAAAACATCAAGAATAACACAGTAATAAATACCAAGATGGAAAGACTAAGAGAAACACACCCAATGAGAATCAAGCCCAGTAACCGTCACGTTTATTTAAAAGTTAACTATTGTGGGGAACAGCCCGGACACAGACAGGTAGAGATGATGTTTAAACCACACACGTTTATTCACAACTACTATTTACACTTATCGTGAGCACAAACCCAGTGCCGCAGCACCAATCACCCCTCAAGTCCTTGGCCACACGCACAATGCCTTCTCTCAGTCTCTGGTCCGCCTCCACTCCTCTCCACCAAGCTTCGTCCACTTCCACCCGACTCTTGCCCTCGACTGGAGGGAGACGGCCCCTTTCATTCACCCCGGAAGGACTCCAGGTGCATCCTGAGGTGCTCCGTAGCCAAACCCCTGTGTGGCGGAAGCTCTGATGGTACATCCGGAAGTCCTCTGGGTGTCCCCAATCCTCTTCCCCCCAGCACTTCCGGGTGTGGCGGAAGTACTGAGGTCCAGGGCTCCCAAGGCATCGGGGCGCCCGCTGGCGGTGACCACGGGCCCCTACAGGGTAGAGCTTCAAAGCTCTGTACCCGTGGTCCCCAAGGCAAGCAGGGAGGACGCCCCCTCGTGTCCTGGAGGAGGCACAAGCCCTCCTAAACTCCTCCTGGGCATCCCGGCCGGGTGACAAACCCCGCCGGGTGCCACACTATTCACAGCAGTACTTTCAGAAGAACCATATTCATGCTGATATGCCCAAGGGAAGCTCTTTATAGCTGCAGCATGAATGGGATTTATAGCCCGTTCTCCCATTCTATTCTTCTTCCAGTGTTCACGATTATCTTCCAAGTGTTGTGTGCCATGTCATTCTCTCCAAGATCCCCCCTTATCTTTCCCAAGGCTCTATTTATCTAATACCATAGGAACCTTCATCTGCCTTCTTGAACCTTCCTGAGCTTATAAGAAATAACAAGAATTTGCAGGGGTTCATGGAATGCAAGGCTCAGTGTACCTGTCTGACATTTCACTAACAACCAACCATCCTGCCCTGCTTATGTTCAGGGTAATATTCTGGCTGCTACAGTACAGTTTGCATCCATGCCCACTGGTGTGTTGATACTGTGATATCACTTGTGATTCACATATGCATGCTCATCCACACTTGGGGCAATGACTTTGCTATGCATGTCAATTTGCATGAATGCAGCTTGATTTAATATTAACTCACATAGTGTTGTGAGGAAATGTATGAATCTATGCATTACCTCATGCGTTGTAAGGGTGTTTAACGTTTGGTGCAAAATTCAAGAATGGTCAATTGTGACACACAGAAATCATTGCTATTTTAAAGTTGTATTTTTCCTGTAGCCAAAAAGCATAATGTTAAAAATACTTTAATATCGACAGACAGCACATGGCTTCTCCATGTTGAACCATATAATAGGCAAGATTTGTTAAGAACATTATTCCATCTCTGTTAGATCGATATCTTTTTATGAGTTCACCGTTGTCCAGTGTTTAAAAAAAACATCTCTCCTGGGATGTGCATGTTGATCTTTGCCTAAACCTCATCTTGTAGAAGCTCCTAATGAGTTAGGACTGTTCACAAGCTTTCCAAAATCTTGGAGAAGTTAGAAGTAGTCTTCTGAATTTGGAAAATATATAAAATGCTATTACTACCTCACCTAAGTGTAGGACAAAATTTGCATCACTGTGAGAATTGAGCCAGTTAGGACCGTTTTCCTACTCTGAGATGCTTGATAAAAAAAAAAAAATGGGTACTGGACACTGCATCTGCCACTCCAGGAGATTAACAGTGTTTTATGCCATTCTCATGTAGTTTAACTTTATGCTTGGGGTCATTGTCTTTCTGGAAAACAAATCATCTTGCAGACTGCATCTCATTTTCATGCTGGATTTCCTTATATTTGGCATGTGTGATGGTGCAGGTTAGCTCCATATTCCCAGTTGCTCAAGGGAGCCTCTTGAATCTGCTACCATCTGTAACATACCCAGGATGACCTTAGCAAATGAAGACACATTCAGCCAGACCCTCTATATCACAGCATGATGCTGCCACCAGCATTCTTCATAGTGGGGATGGTGGGTGTGAGTATTTTTAATAATGCTATAGTATTAGGTTTAATTCAAACATGGCATTTAGTTTGATGGCCTAAAAACCGTCTCACATAATTTCTGGCAAACTCTAGCCGAAATGTCTTGCAGAGACTTGGATATTTTGTAATATCAATCCCCTGACTTGTCTGGTTCAACCACATTTTCACAGAGCTGTGTCAGAGACTTGTTCTATTGTCTTCACTGTGTAGGTTTGGTCATTTTGCCAAATTAAATCCAGTGTTAGTCAGTGTTGTCCATCCATCCATCCATTTTCCAACCCGCTGAATCTGAACACAGGGTCACGGGGGTCTGCTGGAGCCAATCCCAGCCAACACAGGGCACGAGGCAGGAACCAATCCCGGGCAGGGTGCCAACCCACTGCAGTAGTCAGTGTTGTACAATAATAAAATATGAAAATTTCCAAGGAGTTGAATACTTTTGATAGATAGATAGATAGATAGATAGATAGATAGATAGATAGATAGATAGATAGATAGATAGATAGATAGATAGATCAGTCTCTATTATATATAATACTTTTCTGAATACTGCATTATTAATTATTCCTTCTGTAAAGAAAATCAATTTTAAATAAAATCATACAAGCTGAACCTGATATTTACGTACAGCATCCACACATGCATTTTTGGAGCCACTTAGTTCAATTAACGATTCAAGTTCAAATTCATATTTATCTGTGCCACGGCCAATTCTGATAGCATCAGGTGCAAGGCAAGAACAAACTATTAAAAATGGGTAAAAATCAATGGCAAATGTGTAGAACAGTCTATCTAAATATATCTTATCCCAATCAATTAACACTCTGAAAAAACACATACATATGAGCTGGTTCAAAGTAGCCACGTGGCTTCTCTGAACGGAATGGACATTGCAAATTGACTTTCCATTTTTTCTTTCCAGCAGATTGTTTTAATTACGCTCAGAAGTGCTTGCTAAGCTGAATAGCACTTCAAGCTGTACGATTTCTACGATTTCCTTTTATGTCTTAAATCTTCACAAATGGTTCCTTATCAATAAAACACTAAGAAGAATAATGCTTTCTGTCTTATTAATTGTGTTTTCAGAAAGAAAACAGTTTGTCTCATGGTGTATGGCACCTTTGTTACATGCAGTGATCAATAATGACAAGATACATGCACTTCACAAAGTTAATTCAAATGAAACAACAGCCACATAAAAGGCTAGGCAGACCAGTAAGATAATTAAATCACATATGAAAATGCAGATAATGTGCATCTGGCAGTGTCAGAAGGCACAAGTCTCTTCTTTGTAGCTGCTTAGTCTACAGGTTGTGTTTAGTTTTAGTACTTTGAAGCAGAATATACTGTATTACTTTATAAAAGCTTTTTCGTGGAATATATCACAAATTATATTTCTTTTTCTAGAAAATGAAAAAAACATAACTTAAAAGCAAGCAGGTGTTTGCATTGGGTGTTGTATAACATATCTTAGGAGTCAGCTCTGGAGGGGAGCACCAGTCCATCTCTGGGCTCACTCACCCACCAAGAATGTGAGACGTAGGCACTATTTCACTAACATGCTGCCTCAGAGAATTCAGAGGATACTTGTGCTGAATTTTAGAAAGATTTCTAAAATATGAAAAATGTCAGTGAGCACAGAGAAGGAACTGGCTTGTTAAACAAAATAATATGGGGTTATGAACTCAGAACAATGAAAATGTCATGACTGCTTCTGCTGCAAAAAGAAAGTTGCTATGATGATAAAAGACACTTTACTTAAAGAATGGAACAGTGTGAAAAGGCACAATGACAATATGATGTGTGTTCTATTATATCAAGAGCATTACAACATAATGAAGATACAATATGTTGGTTTCTTTATAAAAAATATATTTGAGGAGTATAAGAAAGTCAGTCACTGAGTCATTCTCTAACTTGCTTAGGCCTGAACAGGGTTGTGGGGCTCAGTTGGAGCCAATCCCATTGACCTTTTATTATTTTTCTTAATATATAGTTGGCTGAAGCCAAAGAACTTTACAAGTTCTGGATTCTGTACATCTGTTGACATGAATTTTTCACAATTAGAGCAAATTCATGTTTAATGGACTTGCTCAGGGACACATAGTTGAAGCCTTAGAGCTTAAATGTCGAGACAAACCTACAAATAAATAGAAGTTATATCACTCACATACATTAGAGGATAGTACATATCATGGCCTATAATGGGTGCCTCTATGCTCCAAACCCCAGACACAGCTACACACAGACAGTCCTGGGTTCAAATAAGTGTATTTTTATTAACACAACAGTACCTCTGTACAGGTTTCAGTCTGCACAACTTTATGCACAACCCTTGCTTCGCTTTCTTTTCCATTCTCCTCCACTCCTCCCAGGTGACTGTTGTCCTTCTCCACTTGCAACTCCCACAATGTGTAGGGCTCTCTTTTAAACCTGACCCAGGAATACGGTCTCCAAGAAGCACTTCTGGGTCAGGCAGAACTATCCCTGAAACTGGGCATTCACCCCCCACTAGCTACACCTGGTGGCCCCCATGGAACCTAACAGGCCTGCCCAGTAGGACAACAACTCCCATGCTGTCCTTCAGGCGTCTGTACAGGGGCTCGCCACAAGGGATGCTGCAACCCGGAGTATGGGGTGAACAACCTGGGAGGTAGTCTCCAACTGTTCCTCATTTCTGGCCAGGAAAGGGACTTCTAACTATCTTGGTCGGCATGCTTCTCCAACCCAGTCATCCCATTCACTGCTGCTAGGATTCCAGTTCCAGTGCACCAGCTACCACAGTGCTCCTCCATGCCCACTTCCTGATTGGTTAAGGAAACAGGATCCTTCCTGACTGGGATGCTGGTTCATCAGTCACAATGTTCACAATCCATTTGGAGAAGTATTGAAAAACACAAAGGCAAATGAGAAGTCACAGCATTCCATAAAATAAGTGTTCAGTGTGAATAGGAAACAATGATACTGAATCTTCCTGAGAAGTATGGGACCCCAGTAACCAAACACCCACCAATAGTTAAAAAAACATTCCTTTAGATATTTCTGTTCTTTCTTTAACTTGACCCAATACTATGGATTTTCTCTTTTAATGTCCCAACTGCATACATTTGTGTTATTGTCTTGCTAAGGAAGACCTGAATCACCTGGTCTAGTGTAACATTAATCTTCATGTGCACATACTGTAAGTGATGTCAGAGCATACTGAAGAGTTTGAAAGTTTGAGAATGAATGGCCTCTAGATCGGAATTTCAACAGATTTTAAAAGTTTGCTCATTTTTGATCCACTGGAGCGCAGATGTCATTGAGTGATGAAACTCTGGAAGCAGCAGTTACTCTGCAACGGTGAACAGTGCAGAGGAGTCAGGGGTCAGGTAAATGTTAGTATAATGAAGTTTGGTTTCACACCTTGGAAAGGAGAAGAAAATGTGATTTTTGCTGTGCGCCAAGCGTATAAAAATTATCCGACAAAGAAAAAGAAGGGACATTATGCTTTTGTGCATCTACCTTTACAAGGTACAGCAAAGGTGAGCGCTGAGGAAATCAACTGTGTTTGTGTTGATGAGGAGGCATGAGGATGAGTCCTAGCCAGAAGAAGTAGATTGTAAACCTTTTCAGGTAAAGTTAGGAGTCACTAAACATCCACTATTACTTCAATACTGACTGTGAAATTTATGATGGTAGTGATCACTGAATTATGTGGGGAGCAGCTGTTACACTGATGTTATAAAAAATAGCTTAACTGAAGAAAGAAGACTACATATATATATATATATATATATATATATATATATATATATATATATATATATATATATATATATATATATATATCCATCCATCCATCCATTTTCCAACCCGCTGAATCCGAACACAGGGTCACGGGGGTCTGCTGGAGCCAATCCCAGCCAACAAAGGGCACAAGGCAGGAATCAATCCTGAGCAGGGTGCCAACCCACCGCAGATATATATATATATATATATATATATATAAATATATATATATATATATATATATATATATATATATATATATATATATATATTGCAGAGGTGATCTTGAAACATTAGACATGTACAGGAGTATAGAAAAGATATTTGAAATTAAAGAGGAAAGTGGTAAGAGGTTGTGAATGCATGGCTATGGAAGCTCTCTTGAATCCAAGGGTTGCCACACCTTAACATGTATATGATGTAGTGGTTTGAAATCAAGTAAAAAAAGCATACATATACTTTATTTTTGCTATGCCGCCAGAGCCACATGCTTAATTAGTAAGTGTAAAAAAATATTGGTAAAGACTTGGTACTTTAGTGCTTTTAATTTAGGAAAAAATGGTGAAACTCTGACAATTGGGTGGATAATTATGGATGTAAATACAGTATCAGGAGTTGTCCTCCATCAGGTCATCTAGAGCTGAGTTTTTGAAACTATGGGTTGTAATCAAAAATGGGTTGCGGGGTTTCGCAAGTTTCCATTGTATTTATTAGGAATGGGTCACATATGGTTTGCAAGGTCTGTCGTGCTGGGTCACCTCAGGTTCTTTAAGCAATTGACATTGTCCTGCTCTGATGATCGTTATTGAATTGATCTCAAAGAAACTAAGAAGGGCAAGATTGGGTTGCAAGAAAAAAAAGTTCTAAAGAAATCTCTGAGTTTGAAGTGAGAATTAAAACAAACAAAAAAAAAGTTAGCAGTTATTTGATTGAGGTTGCAGCCTTTAAAGGCAGACCATACAGAAAAGCAGGAAAGACTAAGATGTCAGTGATCACTGACTGCGAGGAGCTTCCCTGAAGAAGAGGACATTGAGTGCCTGATTGAGGGAAAGAATAGATGTGGAGTTAAGAAGGCATGAGAGGTGGTGAAACAGGCACGTGAGAATGAAAGGATGGGGGAAATTAAGATAAGGAATAGAGAGGACAAGTGATTGAGCATAAAATGAGAATTGAGAATAATGGTGATATCTTGAAGTAAAGGAAATGACTAAAGGAAGGCAATTAGGAGAGGTGCATGCCAAAACAGGTAAACCCAACTAATGGTGTTAAACTATTAGGAAAATTATCATTAGTCATAAACATTACACACAAATAGCTTAAATTCTATGAATAGTCTTTAAATTCAACCATCTTTACATGTCTCTTAGTACAAAATGTCCCATAAATGAGAATATATTCTCCCTAAGGCATATGAGCAGAGGAGTAGACACGTGGGTGACAGACAAACTACTAAAGAACCAGTGTATTAAGTTGGAGATCTCTTATGAATTATTTTTTGTGGTGATTCTGAGAGTTAAGTAGTATGAATATAATTTTTTAGGCACATCGTTTTATTCTGACTAATTCTGGTTTATTTTTATTGTGTATTTTTAATGTTGATTTCATTTTATTGTTATATTTTGACATCATGATGATGTCATCTTTATTTGTTCTTTGCTATTTGCTGTTAGTTTAGGACTGTTTTGATGGCTGTGGCCATGATGTTTAGTGGTGCTATGTCACCAAACACTCACCATGGCTTGCTTATATAAGATGGCAGAATAATACTACTGATGTGCAGGTTTGTGGATAACAACTCTAAAAAACACAGTTTTTGTTTGCTATTTGATTAGGGCAAGGTATTGTAGGGTTGTATTAATATTATGGCTACTGTCAGTGCTTCATCTCTGGCCAAATGTAGATTTATTTTTTCTTTGTGTTGTTTATTGATATATTGTATTTTTTCATTATGTTTTAGTTTTCTTTCTTTATGTATCTTATTTATTGAATGTTGCTTTCTTTATTTTCTTCTATATGTTATTCATGTATTTCTTTTTTATATTTTGTTTCACCTATATTTTCAGCCTCAGGCCTTGACACAGCAGACGCGTGATCACCCTAAGCCTTAAAATTGGATGGGGTAGGTAAGGTCACTTGCTTCTGCACTGATGTTCTTTGTGGTTTCTTTGTGGTTTGTGATTTTTTTGTAAATACTTGAGTTTTCTGGTGTTTGACCACTTTGTTTCTGTTTATGGATTTAAAGTAGTCGGGGAGATATTCCATGAAGTGTACCTGTGTAAGCCTCGTTTGAATAAACCTTGTTGTACAGTTCCGCAAACACAAAGTGTTTTTCATTATCTCAGAATGTACTTAGGCAATCCACGATTATGCAGGCACTTGTGATATTTAAGCAGCTCTGAGAACTGATGAGAGTGCAGCATCTTTAATTTGGGTACCTGTACCTTTAAGCATGAAACTGGTAGGATGTATGGTGTATTATGGGACAGCTTTGAAAAGTTTGCAGTTTTCTTTACTTGTCATGAAATAGAGGAACATGCAACAGAGGCAATGGTGGCTTTTTTTAGCAGTTGATTAAGAAACAATACTTGATCTACAATAACACAAGAAGGAAATTCTATTAAGAAAGCAAGAGAGCCAATCAATAGCAAACCAATGCCTAAGTACATTACGGTTCTGAATTTGTGCATTGCATAATGAAATGTTAAATTTTCAAAAAAAATGTCCTATTGATTGTCTAGTATGATTGGAAATGTACTAGTTTGGGAATGTCATACTTTAAACACTTAAAACAAGTAAGTATTCAGTAACAATATGATACACATTTGGCATATATAACTGAAGACTACATACAAGATCAAGCTTCGAAATTGCTAGAAAATACAGGACATTTATATGCAAACATATATTGCATGATTAGCATCCAAAAATAAAGTTACACTTTCTCTCATTGGTGCAATGTTCCAAAGTACTAGTTTGCCGTCATCAGAATGTCTAATTGCACAATACAACTGTGCACTGATGCTATGATTGATTTGTAGGCCACATAGTCAGACTCTAACAAGCTTGAAGGTGCCATAACTTGCATGAGTTCAGTCTTTTGCACCTATGACTTTAGGGAAGCTTAAATAACATTATCTAGTGTCACTGATACAACTTTGGATAAATGCATTTTACATAGATTCCCAAAAAAAAATCATACTGATGCATAAACATAACATTTTTAACATAACATTTTGTTGACATTGCAATGTCTGGCTTCAACTCATTGCACAGAAAGTTGTTTTTTGTAATGCTGTAGCTTTAAGGAAATGGCAAGCCATCTGTGCTGTGCTTTAACAATATTTGTTACGGACAGTCTGAGCCCCCTTATTCATTGGATTTTTTAGGGAATGCACACACCATGGATGATTCGACAGGGTTGTTGAAAACAAAATGACTTTTTATTTATTGAATGTAACCATAGTCATCAGTATGAAAATCAGCTTTACCAGAACCAGTCCATACTTGCCAGTGTTTCTATTTAACTGTCACATCCTCAACTATAAAACATTTTGTATTTTTATTTTTAATAGTGAAAAATAAAACTAACATAAACATAATAACGAGGTCAAATGCAATTATTTAACGAATTGTGTAGCTGAATCTATTTATATATGTCACGGTTTACATAAAATATGTGCAAATCAAATACCTATTAAAAATGATAACAGGATTTGTTCATTCATTATTTGTGCTGTGATTTAAAAGCTCTACACAGCACACAAAGACAAGAGCACACTATGGTTGATCCAAGAAGGTTCTTTATTTTTGCACGTACATTAAACTGCTACTTTAGTGTTAGAGATTTACTGGCCTAGAGATTTACTGGCCTAGAATTGTTTATATACTGTATATATATATATATATATATATATATATATATATATATATATATATATATATATATATATATATATATATTGTAGCAGTTAAGGCTTTTGTCCACCTCTTGAACCCTCAGGTACCACTCCAAACACCAGGTGAAAGTACAAGACTTCTTTATTTTGTACTCACGTGCACAAAGCACCCTCCACTCCACACTACTCATATAATCAATAAACTCACAATACTACTCTTTCCTCCTCGCCCAGACACTTCGCCACCCTACCTCCCAGCTCAGCTCAATGTCTGGGCTTTCCCAGAGTCCTTTTATATCCCCTGACCCGGAAGTGGTTCCTGTCCAAAACCCACAAGTCCTTATTGCTTCTGGGCCAGGGTAAACAGTCCTTTTCTTCAACCCGGGAGCACGTCCTTTCTTCCTGTCATGTGACCATGACATACTCCCGGGTTATAGGGCACATAAGAGTCCACGAGCCCCCCTACAGCGACTCCCGGTGGCCCCCAAGGTATCCAGCAGGGCTGTGCATAAAAACTACAGAGTCCATGAGGCCCTGCTGGAACTCGGGGCACGATCATGCTGTCGGGAGAGATCCTCCTGGCGGCCTGGGGGTGGGGGACAGAATATGTAGCCGGCCATCCATCACAATATATATATATATATATATATATATATATATATATACAGTACATATATATATATATATATATATATATATATATGTACTGTATTTTATTAAAATCAAAAAACTTTCCATACATGCAAGTCAAGTTTAACAAAACTGGTTTGAAACAAATCGGTAGAATTGGTATTTTTTATAACTAGTGATTTTAACATTATGGAACATTCCTTTTTAGCCTATTTTCTACTGTTAAATCTACTCCTTTTGTCCCTTGTTGACAAAAAAGAGCAATGGGAATGAACAATGTAATACGTTAAATGTGATAGACTATTCATTCTTGTAGTTTTTAAATAGACATTTACCATTTGTAATGAATGTAAAAAATTAATGAGAATGTAAAAGAATGTAGCTACATTAGACATGCTAAAAGATGCTTTAACTTACCTAAAAAGGTGGTAAGGAATGACATAATTTAAAATGTTTACTTTCAATGGATAGTTTAGGTTATAATTCTGTAATTGTATTTTGTAATGAACATATAAATTTGATTTAAAAGAGAATTCAGGCAGCATTAGATATGTCAAAAAATCCTCTGAATCTTCCTGTAAGATCTTGTTTCTCATGAACTCTCAATCCACAACACTCCGCCAAATTTCATCTTTAGCCTGATATGGACACTTAGTTGCCTCAGTTATTAAGCACGACATGCCATAATTCTCTTTGATGAAATTGAAAATGTCAGAAATAAGCATGTCTCACTGATTTGGTTGTTTTTGGAGGATTGCCTTTTACGCAGTCATTTGCAATGTTTTTAAATTATTAGTGTAAATGCATTTAATATTTCAAAGAACATTGTTTGCATTCTGAGTGTCAGAAGTTTTTACCATTGTCTTTCTACCCCTTCTGAGTTTTATTGTGATTAAAGCCATTACTCCTTGTTAGTTGGGCCTGTGCAGGCTGAAAACCTGCTTCTTATAATTGGGTTAATGCAGATTTGAATTATAGGCCTCACTGGAGCTTTTGAAGATTACTTCTGGAGGCAACCCTCAGTCTTGAGGTTTTATGACCCTAAAAATCACAACACTTAGCAAGCTTTTTGAAATTGCTGCATCATTACTTTCTGATTTAGGGTTTTGGGCATTGTCGGTCAGTTTTGTTTTTGACTTCTTGGTATTGTGAACTTAGTTTGTTAACAGATTATGATTCTGCTTGCTCCATTATAGCATTTTATCTCCTGCTGTTCTTTATTCCAGCTTATTTTGTTTTTGTCTATCTTTCTCATGAGAGCATTACATATACAATAGTTTCCATGTGACCTTGACTGGTATATTTCAGTCTGCTTAATACAATTGGAGCTTAAATTTATATTATGTGGCAGACGTTTGTTATTATAGAATGTATTTTTTGCTGTGCTTAGGCACTTCACTGTGCAATTAATTACAGTATATCAGAAGAAGAAGCATTTACAAAACTGTTGCTGCTCATCACAACACTCTAGAGCTACCTGCTTCCAGGAATAAAGCCAGTTTTTCACAGGATTTCACAAGGGTCTCACTTTGTTTTCTTGTTTTGTATTCTACTTTTAATTTGTTTTCCTTCTTTTTCTTAAATGACCCCTTTGTGGTTGTGTCTTTATTAATTATTTTGTATTTGTTAATTACTTTTCTTTTGTTTCTTGAGTTAGTTTACTTAATTTACTCCTGTACTGTGTTAATTATGTTACTCTGCTCATTCAGAGTGGTGTGGTGAGATCCCTAATGAGGTAAGTGATGGAATCAGTTGACTGAAGTTCTTGAGGGCCATTTAAACAACCTGTGGCCACTACGTCTTTGTAGTGGCATTAGTCTCTCGACAGTGTTTTTATTGATTTTTTTTGTGCGCCTTTCTTTTTTAGTAAATGTTTTTAATGATTGCTTTGTCTTTTTGGACTTTCCATTATAGAGTCTTGGTTTTGTAAAACTTAATTAGCTTCAGTTTTCATTTTGGTTTGGCATTTTTGAATTTAGTATTTTGAATTTTAGAATTTGACTTTTGAACTTTACAGTTTTGATGTTTATTTTTGTTTTCTTTTTTTAATGATTAAGTGAATTAGTCTTTAAGTTAAAGTTTTGTGTGGCCATGATTTTGCCCTTCATTTTGCAATTAAAATCATAACAATTCCATAGTTTAAAAAGCTGTAGGGCGTACTTAGTATAATGTTGACTGTGAGAAACAAATGGTACAGGTGAAAATTGGCATCTCTAATATAACCAGCAATAAATAGCAATCAGTTTTATATTCTTCAAAATCAGAAATTGGAATAGGGTCAGAGTCATTGACAGGAACAAAACAAATGCAAATACCAAAAAGGCAAATGAAATGATCGAGACTCTAGAAAAAATCTCAAAACATTAAAGTTTTTCGCAATGGTACACTGCTGGAGTTGTACTAAGAGGGTGTGTTCCCATTTCACTTCTGAGCAATGCCTATGACATGACACCTGCATATTAGCTGTCACCTAGCAGCATAATACGTTTTATGGGGTCACCGGTAGGCAGCATGTGAAAGAACTACGCCCAACACATTAATTGCAACAATGGTACATGGT
Source organism: Erpetoichthys calabaricus (assembly GCF_900747795.2). Taxonomy (NCBI): domain Eukaryota; kingdom Metazoa; phylum Chordata; class Cladistia; order Polypteriformes; family Polypteridae; genus Erpetoichthys; species Erpetoichthys calabaricus. The sequence goes on along the minus strand of NC_041395.2, from coordinate 222,553,464 downwards.
CATATGTCAACCACATATCACACAAATACAGTAACAGTCAAATAAGGCATGCTGCAAAAGAATCATATTATTTAGGTGAATCTACTGTAGATTTGGTCAATCAAAAGTTAAGTATTGTATTTTTCTTACAAGCATATTTCACTTCAGTGCCTGGCAGTGAACTGGTGTCTAGTCCAGTGCTGGTTCCTGTCTTGCAATTGGTGTTGCCAGGATAGGCTTTGGTCCAGAATGACCATGTATGTATTTACTGTTTATAGGTACATTATTTATGGTGTTTTATTGACAAGACTGAAAAGAAAGAAATTATTATATGAACTATTATATATGAATGTTTGTCTTACCTCTAGCTGTTGTGAAAAGATCAGACTCGACACACTCAAAAAGGTTTGGGGCAGCCACCTCTGTATTATCCCTGGCTGCAATGGGTTTTGGAAATAAGACTGATGTGTCCAAATGAGAACTGATGACTGGTTGTTCAGAGGCAGATTTAAATGCCAAGACCGGAAGTGATATACGGGAACCGGAAGTGACCTCCTTCTGACATTGTAACTTGAAGTGCGCCAAAACCGGACGTGACATTCTCCTAGACACCAGAACCGGAAGTGAATCTTCAGGGATGAGTCAGACAGGTTTTTTCCCGCATTTGGTCTGCAGAGACAACATGAGAAGGTTTAGCGCACCCCGCCACCTCTTCGCCTGGCGTTGAATTACCCTCACTTGGTCCATACAGTTTCCTCCTACTTGCACGTGCGTGACACTGTATGTACAATTGATACAAAATACACACTACCTGTCACTTTACATGTTTGAATTAGGCTTCAATTTTACAAAAGAAATTTGCCTTGTAAATTTAAGTAAGGGCCTCTAGGTTTGTACTATGTTGTATTCTTATTAGGTTATATTATGTTCTGGAGTCGCTTATCATCAACAGAGGGCATGGAGCTAATGAAAAAATGAGGGCAAACTAGATGGAGTAACCAATGTGCAAATCCACATGGTATTTCATTTTTTTAAGAGAGAATGCATTATAGACATGTAGAATTATCCCTAGACACATTATTCTAATAAAGAATTAATTAGAATAATCTTCTTCAAAAAGGTTATATTCTGTTTCTCATCTATAAATATTCCAATGCCTTTGTGATATGTGAAGTAAGATATGTAAACAAATCCTATTTAAATGCATAGGAATTTCAGAAAGTTGGCATGTGGCAGAGGCAGAGGGGTTTCAGTAGTTCCAATAAGCACTGGATACATTCCACTTCCAGATGCAAAGATGAATGATGGTATACACTAAAAAGCATTGATTATACAAGACATAAGATCAAAAAACAAGCAGCCATTTTCAAGGTCATCTAAAGTGTTATATCATGATTTAGGATTTAGAAATTATGAATAAAAAGTAGCTTTTGTTTTTCATTTATATTGAATGTGCTATATGTCTCACCACATACAAAAAATATATCCTTGACTTAAATGTTAATTTCATCTTATTATTTAAACATAAAAAGAAATTTTGTTGTATATAAAATAAATAACAATAAGATAACAAGCAGTTAAGCCCTTTTTAGTCTAATTAACAGAGTTATATGTCATAAATTTTGATTCAGGGTTTTAGACACATGTGGAATCCAGTTTTCCATATAGTTGGATTTTAATTTTTGGTTTGCACTTCGTAGTGGGCAAATGAAGATGCAGGACAAAGCCAAATGCTTAGGCTGCCAACTGTGCAATAAACCAAGTTTAATTGGATCAAAAAATCAGAAATGAAACAAAAATTGGAATAAGATGCCACCTTCCATGATTGTTCTCCTTTTATATCAGGTGGACCAGAAGAGAGGGGCCTTCTTTTTCTTTAGTGCCTTCATGGGTTGGTTTCTCAAGGCTGTTAGGGAAAAATGAGACAAGACTGCTAGCGGCAGCACTCCTCATCGTCCCAGGGTGGTAACCCTCCAGCACACATGCATGACAACTTATCCAGTGATCTGCAGCTCCTGACCTTTTGCAAAGTCAATGATCATGGAGCCACTTTCACCACGGTCATCAGACCTATGGGGACCAACACAATTCTCACAAGCTGTCCTGTCAATGCCAGTGGTTGCATTGAATTCACCCATGACCAGATGAGTGTCACCTCATGGGCACCCATCAACCATAGAGCGAAGTTGCAAATAAAATGTCTTCCTCACTGAGACATCATTCACCACATTTGAAGCATACACTGAGACAACAGAGAGTGCTGTAATCTGAGTCTCATGATACTCTCGTTGACATCGGACACCATCGGAAGGAGCCGATCCACCACAGCAACAGCTACTCCCTGAGTATGACAGCCATTAGAGCAACCAGACCAATAAAAGGTGTACCCACCTATAGAGATCTGGCCAGTCCCAGGTCTGCACACCTCAGAGAGAGCCACCACTGAAATGCAGAGTTTACGCAGTTCCTCCAACAGCAGAGGAAAATGATCATCATGCCGGAGAGACAAGATGTTCCACGCCACTACCAGGATGGGCCACCTCAAATTGGGACCTGAGTGTTGCCGTGCAGCAGGTGATGCCTCAGAACCACACCAGTTCTGAACCCGACAGGCCTCACCTCATTGGCTCTCCGACAGTTTTGACTCTCACAGTAATGGGTCTCCTGAGGTCTTTCCCCTTCCCCTTCATAATACAAGCAGCCTTCCTATGGGCAGCTTCAGCAAATCTACTCCCGCAGAGAGCAGAAAGGAGTCCTGTCTGTCGTCTCAGAGCTGCGTGAAGATTTCCCTGCAAGTTGGAGGACTTCTTGCAGGGCCAGATGCAGTTAAACGTTAGACCCAGGACGTAACATTGATGAATAAAAAAAAAAATTAAATGTACATTTGTTTGTCCACTGTGATTTCATTTTCTTAAATATCTTACAATGTTAGTTTTTTCTGGCTTGTAAATTTAACCTATTTATTACATTACTACTGTGAATTAAAGTCAATGTGACAGACATGTAAGAAAGTTAAAAGGATAAACCTTAATACAGTACACCCCCAAAATTCGCGGGGGTTACGTTCCTAGAGCACCCGTGAATTGTGAAAAACCGTGAATTTTGGATGTGGCTAAAAAAATGCCTATTTTCATTGTTTAAATTCTAAATATGCCCCCAAAACACTTTATTTAATTTCAAACTCAGCTTAATACATTACCTAAAAATAAAGAATGTAAAGGTAAACCTGTATACTGTACTGCTATGTCTCCTGCAGTGCTAGAATGTAAAACACCGATATTACCGCTATATGTACTGTAATTCATGAAAGCGCATTTTCATTGCCAGAAGCCTTAGACGGTGCTGCTCGTTTCGGCATCATCTTGGGGCTTTAACCCTTAAACTGCCACATACTTGGGGGTTAATGCATCCCTGGACGACAAATACTTTTTTGCTGTACTTTAAGTAAACACCACAATTCACAAAAAAAACGTGAAATTTTAATGGAACACATTTTTCATGCAAAGAGCATCACAATTACTGCAACACTAATCATTATACACACTGCTAATGAACTGTAAAACTATTTAAAAAACTACTAGAACAATATGTACAAAGTGCAACTGATGCCATGGACGTAAATCACTGAGCCAACTACGCTTAAACTGGCTGCACTCAAGCACACAGAGGCCAACGCAGACACTTACCAGGCTAGTCGAGTGCAGTGGCTTAATCCCAGGGGCAGTGCTGCAGGGTATCACGTTTGGGTCACAGAATTAGATAGAGATAGATAGATAGACAGATACTTTATTAATCCCAATGGGAAATTGCACAGAAACACAGGAGATTGTAGAGACAGGAACTTTATTCAAACACTTCAAACAAACATGTCTCTTTCAGAAGTAAAATGAGCTCAGTATGCAGTTAGCTATCGAATTAAAGAATAGACAAACATCATAGGGGATCAGGACCCCCAACAGGAGCAGAGAATGTCTGGGGGAGGAGAGAGAAACAATACAAGGACCAAGGACAGGTACGGTTCAGGCTTTTAAGTAAGCATAGTGTCGCGCGAGAAGCCAAAATCGAGAAGACGGTGATTTATTTATTTTTATGGTGGAGATTACAAGGACACACCCGACCTGTGCGCACTCACAAACAGAGACAAAAACAAAACAAACAAGTAATCAAACAGCAAATAAATAATGTAATGAAAACAAATGAAATAAGAAAACAACGATACCACCCCTGTTCCCTTTACGGCGATTACAAATTAAATACAACAAAGGACAAAGAAAACACACACAGTAAATCATGA